>NC_136589.1:43439594-43692094 GCF_910589615.1 Taurulus bubalis | reverse complement strand
TGAGACACTTATACTGATCAGAATGACCTAGATTGATTTATTGCTTATTATTTAGTAGGTTACAGGGGTGTGTGCCTGACTGTAAGGGGGACTTATGAATGTTTTAGTGAAACGTTATAATCACTTAGTCATTTTAAGGAGTTTACGGAATTATTAAAACTTAAGGATCTATTATTTTACAACCAGCGGATCATCCGTTGAGCTCGTGAGACGACGAGACGATCACATGTAACCAAAGAGAAGAAAAGAAGCCTTAACACGCTTCTGTATATTGTACAGACTGAACTTGTCTTATTGTGAGTCCGGGTGTCTGGAGATGACCCCCAACAGACCACTAAAACCGGATTAAACCTCATCAATCCAACAGGCGTCATCTTCCTGCTCCTGAACTTCTTCAGGCTGTTTGTTATATTTATGGATCCTGATTGGACGGCTGGCCGTGATTTACACGGCGATGCATCAACTCAGGCCTTTTTAAAATTCCTTCTGAGTATGAAGTCATGTGGAGAACTGACTGCAGTAGTCATCGTTACACGTCAGTCCTCCTCCTCCTCCTCTTCCTCCGCTGTGAGCAACGGTTCCCCCTGAAATTCGCTCTCGGAATAAGATCCAAGTAGATGGATTTTCTCCGTCGGCTCGTTATTCGTCCCGCGTGGATCCTTCTGTCGCTCTGATAGATGGCCGGCGCTATTCTGGTCCCTCGCCAGGCGTCTGTTCTGCAGAGTCCCTATAAAAAGACCCGCTAACGACTGAAGTCATCGGACTCACCGGAGTTGCCAGATCTGCGCGTTAATCTTGCTAATTAAGGTTGTGAATCATTTACTCTGCAGATATTTCAGATGGTGCTGCCGGCTGAAGTGAAGCCCGACAGCTCGACGGCTCAGAGGTCCCAAACCACGGGACACCTGGTCCTCACCATGACCCGGGTACGTATCGGCTCTCAGGAGGCTTCTTTAGGGCGTAAGACCAGTTCAGTTCAGACCAGTTAAGCGGTCCTCGCTGTTAGTGCCTTTCTGTTAAAGAAAGAATATAAATAAACAGTAAAGAAGAATACAATAGCAATATTACATATATAGACGGAGTAAAAACAGTATATGAAAAGTATTTAAATGTATTTATATTGCACCAGATGAGTGTAATTAAAGTGGCCAAAAGTGATTTAAGTGTTTTAAAGTGTTCTAAGTGTTTGTGGTCTACTGTGAGCTCAGCTTGTTATGCAGCCTGACAGCAGCGGGAAGGAAGGACTTTCGGTCTCGTTAACGCCGTTAGAGTTCATCCCAACGGATGAACTTCAGGCTGCTGGCGTTTTTTCTTCTTTTCTGTAACTGTCTTGTTCCAACGAGGATCGGCTCAGTTTGTACTCTCCGAGGTTTAACGAGGGAACTATTCACTGCAGTCTGCTCCTGCAGTCAGAACTGCTGCCATTAATCCTCCGTGTGGCACCAAAGCGCCAGTGAACGCCTCGCAAATGGAAGTGTAAGAATCTGAAAACCCATTTCCTCGTCTGATGTGTCTGTTCAGGCCGAAGGTGAAATCAAAGTGACGAAGGCCGTCCCACGTCCAGCCAGCAACTCGCCGGCGGACAAGGAAAGGTAAAGATTATCTCTGCAGACTCGATGATGTGTGGACAGGAAGCGTAATCAACATGTTGACTCCTTCAGCCCTCATGCCCCGCTGCCTAATCTCATTCCCAGCCTGTAATGAAGTTAGTCACGTCTCTTGTCTCACACGATTACTTTTAGCCTCCATTTTACCATTTTGTCTTTATACCATTATATATGTTTTACATTTTTTGACAATGTAAGCAAACGTGTGTAAAAAAATAATATATACAACAATCAAAACTGACAAAAAACACATAAAGCACTGAACATAAAGACAGACATTTGTTCTGTTCTTTTTTTGGGTTTAAAGTCATGGAAAAGTCATGGAAATCCATTGGTCAGAATGTGTATGAACCCTGTGAAGTTGTCCTATCTCTGGTGGTATAAGTAGGTACAGACGGGACGTTTGTGATATTATTGAGGCATAAAGAGCGACTAGCAGACAGCCGGACGGTCGGATTGTTTGCATGAATGCGTCAGAGTCCAGTGATGGTCTCTTTCGTCCGGGCCTTGAGCTCAACGCCTCCTGCTTATCAGGTCGCTGTGGTCCTGATCACAGAGGCCTGCTGTTCATTAAACGCTCTGCATGAAGAGCGGCCACTGATAACTTTGACCAGAGGAAGATACTCACACACACTATCTCACATGCAGGAGAATACTCTGAGCTCCAGGCATCCAGGCTGGGATTGATTTTGTATTTTTGGGTGGGCCAAAACAGTATTTTGTAAGATTCTGGCGGTTTCACGGTATTTTTACCGCCATCGTTATTCACAGCAACTGGCCAGCAGCTGTTTTGATTGGTACATAGGGAGCTAAACCTGGAGGGATTTAGGACCCAGGGGAATCGGCTGAGGAGTTATTGCGTAATTTGTGTGTGATTAAGGGCAACCTTTGACCCTCAGGCTCAGCCACATATTGTCCACTCAGCCGCGGGACGGAAATGGATCCAAGGGGTTGAGTCAAACATTATTTAAAACAGCGCAGCTCATCGCCTGAGATGAGGACCCATAAAAGGTCAGATGTCAGGGTCAACTTCATGTGCAAGGAGTGAGCTGGATGGTTCAGACACGAAAGCAAAGAACATTCGTCAATACATATGTTTCATTCTTCTTGCATTAAAGCAATTAATCATCACGTCTGTAAAATATCAGAAACGACTGACGTCTCACAGTCTGAAGCCCAAACAGATTTGATCTGCAGTTATGTTTAATGTAATCAGTTTTTATAAATTAATTGAAAATACAAAAGGGTTTTCTGAAAGAAAAGCTTCAAATTCTCATATTTTAGACACTAAAACCAATAACTTCTTTGATAAAAGAATACATCAATGAATGAACTATCAAAATAAAGTTGGTTAATTAAAACAAAACGCATTGATTAATTGTCTGATTGTTTCTTCTACTTATTAATACCACTTTGTTCCCAGATCTCGGCTATTAACTCGGATAGAAATGAAAACATTAATTTGTTTCAGATCATTAAAATCTCATGAAAACATAGTTTTGCATTTTATATTCCATCTGCGCCCCCTAAATGTTTCACGCTCCCTTTTTAAAGTTGTATTTGTTTTCCTCTTTGAAGGATTTTAAATCCACAAATCATAATTAATTATGCATGTTTCATATTTGGGGCTCCACAGAAAGACGACACTGAAGCCGCTGCAGTGAAGTCACAATAATGCACGAGTCCACTGGACCCGTAATTCAATTCAATTCAGTTTATTTTATACAGCCCAACATCACAAATGCAAATTTGCCTCGGAGAGCTTTACAGTCTGTACACACATAACATCCCTGTAGCGGGACCTCACATCAGATCAGGAAAAACTCCCCAAATAAAGATAGTAAAAACCCTTTCACAGGGAAAACAGGGAAGAAACCTGAGGGAGAGCAACAGAGGAGGATTCCTCTCCCCGGATGGACAGAAGCAATAGATGTCATATGACCAGAAAGAACAATGTAACGGAGTTACAACACATTCAATGAATATGACAGAAATTGTTCATATAATGAGTAGTAGGCATGGTCCATGATCCAGATAACCACGATCCATGTCTGTGTCCCTCTTTTCAACCTCTCAACATCTCAACCTCTCAGCCTCTAAAACTTTTAACCTCTAAACTTCTCAGCCTCTAAAACTAAAGATAATTTTCAGCTGAATAAAAATAAGCTATTTGAAGATGTTACTCTGACGTAAACCAATATATTCCACGGCATCATCATCATCATCATCATCATCATCATCACGACTCTCCATCAGCTGTTCAGCCTCTCCTCTACAGGTGACTCACTCTAATCCTGTGTTGATCGGCGGCTTCAGACACTGAACAGAACCTGCTGATGTTGTTACCCCCCCCCCCCCCCCCCCCCCCCCCCCCAGTCTGCAGACATTAAGGAACCCTGAGAGCATCATTTTAAGGCTTTGAGGTCTCAGGTTGACGTAGAAGGAGGGGACAGCAGTTCTGCAGCCTTGATGGACGGTAGAACTCACAACGTCCTCATTTACATGGTTTTATCTGAGCAGCGAGAACGTTAAATAGTAGTAGTAACATTTTAACATTTAATAATGGAAGCAAAGAAGTCAACAAATATGGCAGAATTATGAAGAACTCCCAAAACAGAAATATCACATATTTATTACGTGTTTTGGTGTTTGAAGCCGTCTCTCTTTTGCCTCCATGAGATCACCACGGCGTGACGAACGTCTTCCAGCAGGAACCCAAAGAGAGTTCCCCTCCCTCCGACATATCAAACATACCGTACGTGACATGAGGTCGTTTATCTCACTGCTCCAGGAGCCTGATATATGTACGCATTAGGAGTTATGGGACACAACACCTCCACCGCAATGCATTACTGCATTTCATATTTACAAGTCCGCCGTATATCACTCGACCATCAGCTCCAGTCCCATTAAGGCCTGACGTCTCTGCACCGACCACAACGAGATCTATTGAACTTTGAAGTCCTTCTCATTTGGTCCATTCAGCGATTATCAGGTGTTGTATATGTTATGTTGTGTATGTTATGTATCAGGAACAATCAGCAGATTTAATGTCTCCTGCTGAGAATTAAGTGGGTTCATGTGTTCAAATCTGATTTGTGTTTTTGTACCAAGGGCTTGGGCCACTGAGATACTTGTTTCTGATTGGCTGGCCGATGTACATGGAGGTAATCAAATATAATTAAAAAACGTTCATTAACGTAAATAGTGTGAATTAAAAAGTACAAAAATTATAAATAATAATAGTAACTTGAACACAATAAAATAAGCGATTAAATAAATACCAATACAATTGAATACAATTCTACAACTCAAACACAATAAACCATGAGAATAAGTCTCTGTGTGGACGTGTGGTCACTTCTCAGGTTCTTTACCCTCCATTCAGGCGCGTTCTCACCCCATAAAAGAGGAAGATGAAGCTGTAGTTGGCTCTAACGTGTGTCTTTCCCCTGACGTTTGAACAGAAGGCGCGGCGTTCCCGAGAGGCTGGAGGTGGACCCCAGCAAGCGCACGGCCGTCGACCTCACCGACATCGTGCCGCGCCAGAGCACCAAAGAGGCTCCGCCCACCGCCGCGGGTCACAGGCTCTCTGACGGGTTCGTGGACGACCCTGACGTCCCCCCACTGCTATAAGACTCTAAGACTCGCAGACTCTAACATTCTATGACTCTGATGCGTCTGTTCTCAAAGCCTTTGTTTCTGAGGTAGCCTTTCAGGTTAGGTGGTGAGTAGGCAGCCTTTATTTTGACCTTTATTTGGACCTTTTGGACCTTTTATTTTTATCTTTATTTGGGCCTTTATTTGGACCTCTGTTTGGACCTTTTGGGCCTTTCATTTTTATCTTTATTTGGGCCTTTATTTTGACCTTTATTTGGGCCTTTTATTTTTATCTTTATTTGGGCCTTTATTTGGACCTTTTGGGCCTTTATTTGGGCCTTAATTTGGACCTTCATTTTGGTTCTTTATTTTGACCTTTTGGACCCTTTTCAGGCCTTTATTTTGACTTTTATTTTGACCTTTATTTGGGCTTTTATTTTGATCTTTATTTTCACCTTTTGGACCCTTTTCAGGCCTTTATTTTGACTTTTATTTTGACCTTTATTTGGGCTTTTATTTTGATCTTTATTTGGACCTTTTGGACCCTTTTCGGGCCTTTATTTGGACCTTTATTTTAAATTATATTTGGACCTTTATTTGGACCTTAATCAAATCAACCGAGTTCCACGCGGTTAAAACTACTGAGAGCTAAATTAGAGTCCTCAAGAGACTACCAGCAGTTTATTAACCCTTTAGATAATTTAAACATTCAAAGAAGCTGTATAAACATCTATGTGACAAAACCCTCCACCGGGTGAAACGATGCAGATCGCTGTCTCAGCTTCTGCGTCTTTGATGACATCACAAGTTGCAAGTTCTGTTGCTGTTGCAGAAAACAATAAATAAAATCTTCATGAAGAAAAATGTAAGTTTCTCTCCTCTCCTCTCGAGCCTCCTCCTCACAGCCCTGATCGGAGAGGCCCAGAGGACACGAGTTCAAAGCGCACTCTGAAGTTTGCTTGTCTCTCCTTGAAACTCCTGAGGTCACCTCACTCGCTGCCTTTGCTTCCGGATCTGTCACCACAGAAGAGCAGCTTGGAGGTCACGACTTGCTCCTCTGCTCCCCGAGCAGCTCCGAGCGCCTCCAGAGATCCTGTTTTTGGCTTCGGACCATTTTTTCCCTCCTGACAGCTGCACTCCTCTCTCCTCATGTCGGCGTTCTATATTTGGATCGCGTTGCTCGTATCGTCCGGCAGATTTTGGTGATCGTGATCGTTGTGTTTTACTCCAGATTTATTAACTGAAGATAAGATAAAATAAGATAATCCTTTATTAGAGGAGTGTGGAAATTGCAGGATTGCACCAGCAGTGCATACAAGAGACACATGGTAAATAAAAGTAAACAGTAATAAAAACAGTAAAGAAGAATACAATAGCAATATTATACTGTGTATACAGATGGAATACAAAAGTATGTACAAATATTTAAATGTATATATATATTGCACCAGATGAACGTAATTAAAGTGGCCAAAGTGATTAAAATGTTAGAAGTGTTTGTGGTTTGGAGGACTTGAAGCCCCTCATTTTTTTCCACTACTCACTTGCAAATCAACTTCAATATATTCTTAAATGGATTCATCCCAACCAATCAGATAACACATGGTTAGATATAGAACAGACATTTTGTAAGGACATTCAGATTTCAGATCTCCCATTTCTCAGCCAATCAATCAAACGCCATCCTTGCTTCAAAACACTAACAATAGCAGAGACTCTGACAGCTTGGTGGAAATTCCACAAAATCACAAACATCACCTTTGCGCCTTCAAATTGTACTCCTATATGGAACAATCCTGACTTTCTAAGCCACAATAAACCTCTATATCTCCACACATGGTGCGCTAAAGGCATCACTCATTTGAAACACATCTTCAATAACAATACCCTGGTTTCAATCCCCCAATTGGTTCAGAAGTACGGCATCGGGAACAATCAATTTCTGGAATATCTGCAACTCAAATCATCCATTCAATCCAAATTTAACATTAAGGCCACTAATCTAGAATTACCTCCCATAACCTCACTATTAATTAATATCACCTCCTAAAAAAACTAATCTCAAAAATATGTAGGATAATATCACAGTCGGACCAAACACTATCCATACCGTCAAGAAAATGGGAATTAGATTTATCCATCACTCCTGATGCTGACTTCTGGACCCAAATCTGCAATAACATTTACTTCATGATCAAAAATGAAAATTTACAACTAATACAATATAAAATACTTCACAGAATTCACTATACTGGGCAAGAAATGTTTAAAATGGGATTCACATCAGACATCTGTCCACATTGCACTCAAAATAGTCTGGATAGCTACGCTAAATAAATAAACCTCAGCAAAACAAAACCGCCAATTACTCCTTGTGGCCTTAACTATCGCCAAGAAAACTATCCTCATGAGCTGGAAATTGAGGAATAACATACACATCACACACTGGAAAAACCTAATGATCGAATACATTTCAATGGGAAACCTAACCCCCTCCATCATTTACAATACAACAGAACACCACTCCATCTGGTCATCCTTCACTATGTTTTTACAAACTTGACCCATTCTATTAATATCCATATTTTTGTCTTTTTTTAGGCTGAAACCCAATTGTATTTTACGCACATACATATAAATCTGCTCTTATTTATACTTTTTTTTAAAAAAAATTTTTTAGATGAAAATGTTTCAATGTTTCACCAGGACGAGCTCCGGGAAATTTATATTATTTGTCAACGGACTTTAAAGCGTGCAACCAGTTCAATGTCCACAGACTGTTTATGAGTGACGTGGTGATCGTGACGTCACCGCGTAAATGACCATAATTTACTAAATGAACATCATGCTGAGAAGACTTGAAACTAGAGATTGAGGCATAAACTCATGTTTACAATACATCAAAAGAGAAGTAGAGTCATTTATATAGACTTCTATACAACTAGAGGAGTCACCCCCTGGTGTTCAGGAGAGAGAATGCAGCTTTAACACATGAAGCATATACTTCTATACAACCAGAGGAGTCACCCCCTGGTGGTCAGGAGAGAGAATGCAGGTTTACCACAAGAAACATATACTTCTATACAACCAGAGGAGTCACCCCGTGGTGGTCAGGAGAGAGAATGCAGCTTTAACACATGAAGCATATACTTCTATACAACCACAGGAGTCACCCCCTGGTGGTCAGGAGAGAGAATGCAGGTTTTAAGACATTTCCACATCGGATTCAAGCTTCAGAACCGGAGGTTTCCGCCAGGTCACAAGTGAAAACATGAATATTGGAGTTAATTGGTTTACATCCAACAAATCACTGTCTTGCATTTAACATCTGATGGAAGCTTTCATCGCTCGCGTTTAAACACAGTTTTGACAGTTTTACACTTAACAACTCTTTTCAGATATTCCTTCAGATCTGAGCTCGTTAAATTGACGGTTAAAACTGATCTGTGGTCTGTTGACAGCACAGACTGCTCTGCCTCATTAATTATTGATGAGTAATCTTCCTGCGGCGGCATGTGGCGGTGCAGATAACACACATTGTGCTTTTAACACCAGACATCAACACTGAAGTATGCCGACGACGCTCAATGGGCAGGAAAAGGCATCATTTGTGGTATTTAACAATTAATTTATTGTCTCTCTGGGACCATTAGGTCAAAGTGGTTTCATGGTTCAGTGGTTTCCCAGCATCACATGTTGGATGCTTCTGGTTGGTTGGAACCTTGTTTATTGTTTCAGTGTGTTTAAGGACGAAGTATTCAGATCCTTTACTGCAGTAATTACTAATACACACTGTATAAATACTTCACTTCAAGTAAAAGTCCTGCATTAAATCTGTAAGTATATTAATGTAGTTAAAGTATTGACGGCTCAGTAAAATGTTTTAATATTAAATCGGATGTTCCTGCTGCATTAATGTGTACGTTGCATGTTAACTCCTTTACATCCCGTTGACTAGTTTAATCAACATCAATGCTTCATATTCGATGACATCATCGTGTTGGCTGTCCTGTGAGAACCTCGGATCTCTAAAGAGAACAAACTTCCTCCAGCTGATCCACGAGGCTTTCACATTGTATTCTCTACAATATTTACCTCTGTTGTAGAACAATAAAAGTACAATATGTACCTCTGGGCTGGGGGTCAAAGGTCACCATGACCTCGCCTCTGAAACCAAATGAGATACAGGCTGCAGTGGAATAGTCCTTTTTGGTTAGGAACCTTCCTAACTGAGTGAAATGACCTGAAGTACCTAAGTGGCCGCCATGATAAGTGCCGGTAGAATTCTCTAAACGCAAAGGAAAGGAGCTTCATGCTTCCTAACTTAGCTCCTTTAGCATAGGAACCACTGGACCTGCCTTTACGAAAAGGAAAGGAGATAATGCCGACCCACAATTCCTTGCGGCGGCAACATTTAAAGTGACGTATCATTCGGCCGTTCACGAGAACAAACGATCATGAAGACAAACGCAGATCATGTAAATATCATTAGAATAATATAACATAGGTGTGAGTTTTAAGCTGTTAGAGTAAAGTAACACACACATAGCTATGAACTGATGTAGCTCATTCTTTTAGATTTATACTATTGTTTAGTTTACATAATACATTATGTAAAAAGGGGGATTGATAATATAAATCATTATATTCTGTAGATATTCTGCATTTCATTATTCTTATGTCAATTAGTGTTCAGGTTGTGCGAGGTCAGTTTAACAAATACTTACGTGAGAAGTTTCTGTGAGAACAGTCCGGTTGTCTGTTCCTCAAGGTTCCACGCTCTGCACCACAACACTCACACCTGTTTATCAGTATATTAATATTAGGGAAGCAGACTGGTCATTGCACGTTCCAGCCTTGTGAGAAAAGATGAGGACACGGGTCTCCTCCTCTTAGACAAGTTAGAGCCAATTCAATGTTAGATGTGTCATGACATGTCATGACACATGTCATGACAGAAAGACGTGTATTAAAAGTCATGACAGAAAGACGTGTATTAAAGAGCCGAACTTCCGGCTGTTCGGGGTGTTTTTGGACGGTCAACCTGCGTGTTGACTGGACGACTCCCTGCTATCGCGATTGCAGCATTTGTTACTCTACTTGTGATCAAGGAAAATAAATTCAGAGAACGAGAGAAGTTGTTTGAGCAAGTTCTTCCCGACGCTACACCAGGCATCCAATAATTAGTACGCATTAATTAATAACTTGGAAATACTTTCAATAATCTGTTAAACCTGCTGGAAAACTATGAACGCTACGTTGCTGAAAACTGCTGTAAAGTGATGAAACTGCTATGAAGTCATACACTGCTGTAAAGTAATAAACTGCTGTAAAGTGATGAAACTGCTGTAAAGTGATGAAACTGCTGTAAAGTAATACACTGCTGTAAAGTGATCAAACTGCTGTAAAGTGATAAACTGATGTATTGATATTATCTCTGGTGTTGAACTGCAGCTTCAGCCCTTATTCTTTTATTTTATTTGACTTCAGTTACAGAAGCTTTAATGAAAGAGTTAAACTGGACGAGCTCTTCAGTCTGAGTCATGTTTCTGATTATCATCTTTTTAATCAACTATTTTGTCACATTACAATAAAACACTATCAAGTCAACACTTCTAGTTACACTGAGTTGTGTTTCATAAACTGTCTGCATATTCTTATGATCACATTATTCAATTCAATTCAGTTTATTTCATATAGCCCAACATCACAAATACAAATTCTCCTCGGAGGGCTTTACAATCTGTACACATAACATCCTGTTTCGGGACCTCACATTGGATCAGGAAAAACTCCCCCAATAAAGATAGTAAAAACCCTTACACAGGGAAAAAAGGGGAAGAAACCTAAGGGGGGAGCAACAGAGGAGGATCCCTCTCCCCAGATGGACAGAAGCAATAGATGTCATGTGACCAGAAAGAACAACGTAACGGAGTTACAGGACATTACATGAATAGTATTCATATAATGAGTAGTAGGCATGGTCCATGATCCAGATAACCTCGATCCATGTCCGTGTCCCTCTTCTCTGGGTCAGGGTGGGCATCAGCAGGGCCATGGCAGGAGGAAGGACCGGTTCCAGGCCAGTTCCATCAGTATTATAATCTGTATATAAACCATAACAACATAATATGAGACACACATACCCGGACTCTTTAGTTATGGTCCTTGGGGACTTTAACAAAGGTAACCTCAGCCATGAACTCCCTAAATACAGACAGTTTATTAAATGCCCTACTAGAGAGAAGTGCATTCTGGACCACTGCTACACCACAATCAGTGGGGCTTATCACGTCGTTCAACGTGCTGCTCTGGGAAACTCTGACCATGCCATGGTTCACCTGATTCCCTCATACAGGCAGAAACTAAAGCTCTACAAACCTGTGGTCAGGTAATTCAAGAAGTGGACCAGTGAGGCTCTGGAGGATGTTTGGGCGTGCCTGGACTGTACAGACTGGGATGTATTCAGGACTGCTACTAACCGTCTGGATGAGTTCACAGAGGTTGTAACTTCCTACATCAGCTTCTGTGAGGACAGCTGTATCCCAACCATCTCCAGGGTAAGTTATAACAATGACAAACCCTGGTTCACAGCGGAACTCAGGAAGCTACTGCTGCAAAAGGACCAGGCATTCAGGAGTGGGGACAAGGACTTGTATACAGAGTCAAAATACAGGTTTAGCAAGGCGGTGAGAGATGCTAAACGACTGTCCTCTGAGAAACAACAGCAACAACAGCTATCAGCAAGTGACTCTGCTTCTGTCTGGAGAGGGCGTCAACAGACTGTTTAAAAAACAAAACCCCCGCAAAGCAGTGGGCCCGGACTCTGTCTCCCCCTCCACCCTGAAGCACTGTGCTGATCAGCTGTCTCCGGTGTTCACTGAGATCTTCAACACCTCACTGGAGACATGCCACGTACCAGCCTGCTTCAAGGCCTCCACCATCATCCCCGTCCCCAAGAAACCCAGGATCACAGGACTCAATGAAAACAGGCCCGTCGCCCTGACCTCTCTGGTCATGAAGTCTTTTGAGCGCCTGGTCCTGTCCCACCTCAAAACCCTGACTGACCCACTCCTGGACCCTCTGCAGTTTGCCTACAGGGCCAACAGGTCTGTAGATGATGCTGTCAACATGGCCCTCCATCACATCCTCCAGCCTTCAACACCATCATCCCGTCTCTGCTGCAGGATAAGCTCTCCCAGCTACACGTGCCCGACTCCACCTGAAGGTGGATCACAGACTTCCTGACTGACAGGAAGCAGCATGTGAAGTTGAGGAAACACGTCTCAGGCTCTCGGACCACCAGCACCCGTTCCCCCTAAGGCTGCGTTCTTTCCCCTCTGCTCTTCTCCCTGTACACCAACAGCTGCACCTCCGGTCATCCGTCCGTCAAGCTCCTGAAGTTCGCGGATGACACCACCCTCATTGGACTCATCTCTGGTGGGGACGAGTCCGCCTACAGTTGGGAGACTGACCACCTGGAGACCTGGTGCAGCCAAAGCAACCTGGAGCTCAACGCCCTGAAGACAGTGGAGATGGTTGTGGACTTCAGAAAGAATGCAGCCCCACCCGCCCCTCTCATCCTGTGTGACTCCCCCGTCGACGCTGTAGAGTCCTTCCGCTTCCTGGGCTCCATCATTTCCCAGGACCTCAAGTGGGAGCTGAACATCAGCTCCATCTCAAAGAAGGCCCAGCAGAGGATGTTCTTCCTGAGGCAGCTGAGGAAATTCAACCTGCCAAAGAAAATGATGGTGCAATTCTACACTGCCATCGTTGAGTCCATCCTCTGCTCCTCCATCTCCGTCTGGCATGCTGCAGCCACTGCCAAGGACAAGCCCAGGCTGCAGCGCATCATCCGCTCTGCTGAGAGGGTGATTGGCTGCAACTCGCCGTCCCTCCAGGACTTGTTCGCTTCCAGGACTCTGAAGCAAGCTAGGAAGATTGTCGCTGACCCCTCTCACCCTGGACACAACCTGTTTGAGTCCCTTCCCTCTGGCAGGAGGTTGAGGTCCATCAAGACCAAGACCTCACGCCACACCAACAGTTTTTTCCCGTCGGCAGTCGGGCTCATCAACAGAGCCCGGGTCCCCCACTGACTGATTCTGTCACCCCCGGAACTACTTCTTCTTTTCTTTCTTCTTCTCCCCTGCACACTTCATATTTAAACACTCATGTCACTTACCATACACTTTAACTTAAACACACATGTCACTTTAACATACACGTACATTAACGTTATCTGTTTGTCTGAACACTTCATCTTATACTTGATTTAATATCATTGCACTGTTGTTGTCGTTGATTGTTGATTGTTGTTTGTCTCGTCTAACGTCTCGTGTCTAATGTATGCACCTTCCGCCTAGAAAAATTCCTCGTTTGTGTAAAGATTCCTGGCAAATAAACGGTTTCTGATTCTGATATGTGACACACATTATTAGTGCAATAACGTATTTAATTCAGCATGTTTGAAACTGAACAGAGAGACAGTTTAGTAGCTTTGTACACTTTCATATTCCTTCTTTCATTTCTCATTAATAAAGTAATATATGAACCAGGTTGTTTATGTTGTTAATAAAGTAATACTATGAACCAGGTTGTTTATGTTAATAAAGTAATACTGTGAACCAGGTTGTTTATGTTAATACAGTAATATATGAACCAGGTTGTTTATGTTAATAAAGTAATATATGAACCAGGTTGTTTATGTTAATAAAGTAATACTATGAACCAGGTTGTTTATGTTGTTAATAAAGTTATACTATGAACCAGGTTGTTTATGTTTATTAGCATAAACAACCTGAGCAGGTTATGCATCCTCCAGTCCCAAATACACGTTTTAAATCAAAGACAATCAATCAATGTCTTCAAACCAAACGCACTGGGTATCAATCACACAGAGTATAGAACCTCAGAAGCTGCTGGCTGAGCAAAGTCTCTCAGCGAGGTCACATCACATGGTGATTTATGCGGACCGGTGAGATTGATATGTTTGCTTTAGCGTTCGTGCTGAATCGTCATATCTGCCATGATATGAGTGCCATGAGCATGCCATCGTCATATCTGCCATGAGTTCAGCAGCGGCTCCAACAGCCGGAGACATTTTTCATGCGGTCGGAGACGCGAGCGGCTTGATTCATGGCGGCTTTGAGGCCGCGGGCGTCTCTCTGGAGGCCGAGCCGCAGCACGCGGCCTCACGTTTTCCTCCCGTGAAGGTTAACACACACACACACACACACACACACACACACACACACACAACGCCTCCACCGCCTCCACCTTCTATCCAACCTCAGTCACACACTGGGATTCTCCAGGTCATCTTGGTGTTTAGGCGTCGCCATCTTGGTGTTTAGGCGTCGCCATCTTGATGTTTAGGGGTCGTCATCTTGGTTTTTGGGAGTCGTCATCTTAGTGTTTAGCGGTCGTCATCTTGGTTTTTAGGGGTCGTCATCTTGGTTTTTAGGGGTCGCCATCTTGGTGTTTTTGGGTCGCCATCTTGGTGTTTAGGCGTCGCCATCTTGGTGTTTAGGCGTCGCCATCTTGGTGTTTAGGCGTCGCCATCTTGTTGTTTAGGGGTCGTCATCTTGGTGTTTAGGGGTCGTCATCTTGGTTTTTAGGAGTCGTCATCTTAGTGTTTAGCGGTCGTCATCTTGGTTTTTAGGGGTCGTCATCTTGGTTTTTAGGGGTCGCCATCTTGGTGTTTAGGGGTCGCCATCTTGGTGTTTAGGGGTCGCCATCTTGGTGTTTAGGCGTCGCCGTCTTGATGTTTAGGGGTCGTCATCTTGGTGTTTAGGGGTCGTCATCTTGGTTTTTAGGAGTCGCCATCTTGGTGCTTAGGGGTCGTCATCTTGGTGTTTAGGGGTCGCCATCTTGGTGTTTAGCGGTCGTCATCTTGGTGTTTAGGGGTCTTCATTTTGGTGATTAGGCATCGTCATCTTGGTGTTTAGGGGTCGCCATCTTGGTTTTTAGGGGTCTTCATTTTGGTGTTTAGGGGTTGTCATCTTGGTGTTTAAGGGTGTCAAAGTACTAAGTACTAAGAATATCACAAACAATTTTCTGCCAGAAAGAGGCCCTTCATCTACTTCTAAAGATCTATGTACCGACCTCTGGGCTCACTTTCTACACAAAGTATTGAGAGGATATCAAACATTTTGGAAATAAACTTCTGTCTTTGCAAGAAGTTCAAGTTCCCCATGTGAAACAAGAAGTCTACGTTGTTTTATTTATCACTTAGTAACTTCAGTAATGACACTTCTGTAGTTATTTTAACCCAGAAGATCTTCTCCTAAACCTAACTGTTGGTGTTGTTGTCTAAACCTAACTGTTGGTTGGTTCAAGTTCAGGCCACAAACCCACTGAGTTAGGTTTAGGAAAAGTGCGTGGTTGACGAACTTTCTAGTGATGCCGCAGTTACCGAGCGACATGATGATTCTTTAGGAGACATCCGTCGTTGGTCTCCACCTCCTGAGGGAAACATCCGTCTCTTTAGCTGCTAAACGCTCCACTTTGTTCCCCAGCTGGTCCACAGCTGAGTCTAGTGAACGGGGGCTTTATTTCAGCTGAAATAGGCTACAATGTGACTATTTCTCAGCAGAGATTGTGCTCCACGAACGTGATCAGGATCGTGTGTATTGGGATTCATCTCGGGGAAAGTGTTAAGTGCTGAGGAGACACCGTGTAACAGGACCCTCGCCGGTCTGAAGACGCTCTCACCGAAAGGAAGTGCTGATGTCAGGGATTCTTTTTAAATTTCTGCTCATCTTGTTGTTTTGGTTGAAACTGAACCTTCGACGTCTCAGAACAGAAATCTGTGAAGCTGTTTCCTGCTCAGCCAGCAACTCCATTACAGTCCAGGTGTGCAAATATTTCGTTAGCATCACAATATATTTTTTAAGTAATACAAACACCTATACTATTCCTTTAACTTTTGAAAACCCACCTAGGCCTCTACTTGAAAATGTCATACCCAAACTAAAAAGGGTATATCGCAACCATTAGGGCTATTTGAATAATTTTTGTTTCATAATAAAAGAGTATAATGTGAGTTGTGTGTTCAGAAGTGTAAATATCAGTATGTATGTTACTGGTTATGAGTAAATGAAGAAGTGAATTATACAGTTTTTATAGCAATATCTGCCAAATGGGCTCCACAGTTTTCAACGGGTAAATGTCTTTATATTATGTCACTAAGAACCTTTTATTAGTTGGAATGCTTGAGCAGTCCAACTATTGTTATCCTCTTCTTTATTCAACTTAATCAAATTATTATTATTCTATTTCTTCCGTACATATTTTGAATCTCTTCTCCTCCTTCATATATTAAGCTATTTAAACCGTTCAAATATAAAAATATTCAGATACTTAAGGACACGATGGCTATGACCTTTCATATTTCTGACTTTTCAAATTTCTGAATTATTAAGCTTTTTATGAAAATTAAAATGACTGGGAGCGGATGGGGAAAACCTTCAAATCCTCTTCAACTTCAAAAGCTTACAGGTTCGGTGCAAATCCTCCTCTCTCCTCATTAGCCCCCCCCCATGTTAAATCTCCCTGCTAAAATGTCTCTCCCCGACGATCGTACCTGATTTCGAAATTGCAACTAGAGACACATCGTGTGACCTAGAGACCCACAGACAACTTCCACGCGTTCGCAAGAGTCTTATCTCTCAGAAAATATCCTTATTTTGGCGTCTTGCCTTTTAAGTTCTTGAAATATTAAGCTTTTTATGAAAGAAATGAATGCATTGAAGTCTATGGAGGTCATCTTCAAAGCAAAAACTCAGTCTGTCACTCATGACACAGGTGCATCAAATTAGCTAATCAGTGCAGCTTCACACACTCAAACTGCTATATCATACAAAGAGAGGACACACACGGAGCAACTGCGTGCTCTTAGTGGAGAGGAAGAAAAGTGAATTTGATGCCAGACACACACAAACACACACACACACACTGGGAAACTCTGTCACACAGGAGAAGGTCTCTCCTGTGCGACGAAGTATCATGATAAGTGGGCGGCGTTTACCCAGCATCCAGTTTGCTGGTGTAATTTTATAAATGTGAAACCATGACTGAACATTTGTACCCTGTCACATAAGTAGCGCCCCCTGCGCTCTCAGCTGTATTCTGTGAAAATTAAATGATCCTCTCTTTCAAGAGGGACATTGCATCATGGGTATGAGTTTATGACAATGTCATACCACTAATCCCCTTGGTCCTAAGTCCCTCCATGTTAGTTTCTTAACATGCCACCAACCCTCCATCTCTCTCTCTCTGTAGCCCTCTCCCTCTAACAACTCACTTATTCTCTCTCTCCATCTCTCTCTCTTTCTTTCTCACTTGCTCCTGCTCTGTCTCTCTCCATCCCTCCCTCTCTCTTTCTTTCTCTCTCACTCGCTCCTGCTCTGTCTCTCCCCCCCTCTCTTGCTCTTTCTCCCCCCTGTCTCTCTTTCCCTCCTTCTCTACCTCTCTTTCTAAACCGCGTTCTATACCCCTCTCTCCCTCTTTTGTCTTTCTTTCTCTCTCTCTTCTGTTTCACTCTCTCCCTCTCTCTTTCTATACCTCTTTCGTTCAACTTTGATATCTTCTTCTATTTCTTCCGTACGCATTTTGAATCTCTTCTTCATATATTCAGCTACAGAAACCGCTCAGCTATTAAAATGTTCAGCTCCGTAAGGACACGATGGCAATGGCCATATATTTTTTTCTTTTCATATTTCTGACTTGAATTATTACGCTTTTTATGAAAATGAAAAGGAATGTGATCCAATCAAGGAAATCTTCAAATCCTCTTCAACTTCAAAAGCTTACAGGATCTGCATACGTTCAGCTGCAGACATCTTTTAAACGTTCAAATGTTGACAAAACCTTCAGCTATTATTCTATAATTTCATATTTTTTATATTCAGCTATTTTCAGCTAAATTCAGCTATATTCCGCTATTTTCAGCTATAGTCAGCTATTTTTTCAAATATCTATATTTAAGCTTCAGTTTTTAGCATTCCAATGCATTTTCAGCAGGAAATGCAATTTCTAGTTCTTATTTCTAATTTAGTGTGGTGAAAAAAGACATTATCATAGTATTCTATTAAATAATTATAGTTTTCTTGATTTTTTTTCGTGATGAGTGTCGATTCCCTCCAGTTGTTGAACTGGGAGGCTCCCCGCTGTGAACTGGGAGGCTCGGTGAGCAGCTGACGGTGTGAAGCTGAATGAAAGTCGTTTTTTTTTCTCACTGTTTTTTTTAGCCGCCTCCCCCTTTGTGTGTCTCTTCACCTCGAGTTATGAAAGTTGGATGGAGCGCGTGAATAAAACATGCGGCCTGTGCTTCTGCAGAGTCGGCCACTTCATGCAGATATAACGCAACGCCTGTAACGCCTTCCATTATTCACCATCCGGAGCTCTGACAAAGACCCTCCTGCTCCACGGGAACCGACCACAACACACACTCAAATACCTCGAAAACAAGGACGGTAACTACTGTGTTCATAGTTGTATTAATCTCAAATGAAACATTCTCATCCACACGAGTAAAGTCTTTAACGTTTCGAGGGACACAAAGTTTAAATGTAGTTGAAACCTACAAAACTAAACATGTTTTGTCTTAAAATGACGAGATTGAAAAGTGAAAAAAAACAACAACAATAATATTCTTTCGAATAGCAGCTGAATCAGAATCTGCTTCTTTTTTTTGGCAAGTATGTATGCACATACAAGGAATTTGGATTTTTTATATATATTTTTTTACTACATTCGGTGGCTGTCCCCGCTAGCACCCCACTGTAGCGAGATAGCAGCGCTAGCTGGCTACAGCCGGCTAGCTGGCTACTTTAGGGACAACCACCGAAGGTAGTAGCGGTGTATAACTTTTACGCTATATATGTGTATACACACACACACACATATATATATATATATATATACATATATATATATATATATATATATGTATATATATATATATATATATATATATATATATATATATATATATATATATATATATTAGCGGCTTATTACCCGACTATATATTTATGGTCGGTTTATAAGCCGCTACTACCTTCGGTGGTTGTCCTCTAGCAGCAGCGCTAGCTAGCTACAGCTAGCGGGGACAACCACTGAAGGTAGTAGCGGCTTATAACATTTACGGTATATATGTGTATACACACACATATACTGTATATATATATATATATATATATATATATATATATATATATATATATATATATATATATATATATATATATATATATATATATATATATATATATATATATATATATATATATATACTGAAGGTAGCAGCGGCTTATAACCCGACTATATATATATATATAGTCGGGTTATAAGCCGCTGCTACCTTCAGTGGTTATCCCCTAGCAGCAGCGCAGCAGCGGGGACAACCAACGAAGGTAGTAGCGGCTTATAACCCAACATTTACGGTATATATATATGTATACACACAAGCACACACACACACACACACACACACACATATATATATATATATATATATATATATATATATATATATATATATATATATATATATATATATATCTGAAACATATCCTCATACAACGGTTAGTATGATATCTAACAAAAAATTTTTACGATTACGTGGCTAACGAAGAGAGGGAAGCTAAACTAAGCTAGACGTCTGGCCACTGAGCCCGCGGTTTCACGTGGTGACACTCGAAACGTTTCTCTAAGTTTCTAAAATATTCACAGCACCGCGATTATACCTCGCAGAAATATAATTTTACGTCTGGCGGAAAGAGGAGACTTCCTGCTTCAGGTGCCTGCCCAGGCAGAGCCCAGCATAATTTTAATATCATCAAGCTAGCGAAATGGCAGCAGTGTGTCATCTGACGATGGTAAAAAAAAAAAAAAATCCTTCTCTGTGATTTGTTGAATCATATGTCCGTTGCCATTTCGTGAACTAAAGAACCAATGTACACTCAGGAAGTCTCAAAGCACTACCCACCTGAGCATAGACACACGCTACAGTTTTTAGTCAGAGAAAAGCGACATCATGACGACAAAGAGATTCAACAAGGAGGAAACAAAACGCATGATTCTGGAGAGCAGCCAGGAGGAGGACATGGCATCGTCATCAGAGCTCGAAGGCCTTAGTTCTTCTGAGTAAGATGGTAAGTGTAGTTACTAAACGTTGTTACGTGTCTGTAAGACTGCATGGTGCAAACTAGTAATGTGTACACTGTGCACTGTTTTATATTTCTCAAAATATATTCTGTACATTTTTTTTATAATACATGTTTTTATTTCCAAAACAAAAATTGTTGTGAAGGTCATTTTTCATTTGCACACACTCCATGAAGCTTTATCTGCAGTATGAAGTCATTTCTCAGTCCCATTTTTATCATTTTGGTGAAAGGTCTGAAAGACCATATTTCTACTCAAAAAACGATAATACAACTTTTAGTTTTAGACATTTATTTACATGTATCTACCATTTTATTCATATATTTCACTGCTTTTGTGAATCTACAACCTTTGGTAAACCAATTTCCATCACCTAAACAGAGTTACCACATGAGTAAAGTTAGGTTTTTTTCAAGCGATCTGAATAATTTAAAAAAATCGAGATTCCATTCTTCAGCTTTAGTGTCATATTGTAACGTTTTTCTCTTTACACTTTTGCCTTATGACAATGGTGCCTCTTTATATAGATAGCTGAGATTGTTCTGCAATGTATGATGTAACTCATGGGTATGTATCTTATATGAAAGTGCCTTAAAAGGTGAATCTAAGAAAATAATGTCAAATCGAGAAAATCGACTGAAAATGACCTCCAGTGTTCAGTGTGCTAGGCTAACCCAGCGAGGACCTGAGGCTGCTCCACTACCCAGCATACTCCTGGCTGTCTGATATTCAGTAGCAGAGGAAGAAGACGGGAGCTCGGGGACTGTTGAGTCCGCGTGTTCACAGAAACCTGCATCCCCGTGTTGCATAAAGACAATAAATGTGTATTTGACCCTTTAGCTGTGAGCGGTGCAGCGGGACCGTCCCACAGCGGGAGTCGAACATGTGACCACGGCGTCTCAGCAGCACGCGTCCCGTCCAGCCGCCTGCAGGATGGATGGTCTCTCGCTCGGGGATGGCGTGTTCCTCTCAGCCAGTGAAATTGCACGGATGATGGATTTGGTTCCCTTTCATGGACAGAAGTATTGATCGCTGCCTCGTCCATCACCAATCACGCTACACCCACATATTGACACGCGGAGCACTTTGAAGCGTTCTGCCGACCTCCATCCATCCCGTCCTGAACGCCTCGTGCTGTCACTGAATGCTCTCCCTCAGGTTTCTTCCCTTTTTCCCCTGTGAAAGGGTTTTTACTGTCTCTATTTGGGGGAGTTTTTCCTGATCCGATGTGAGGTCCCGGGACAGGATGCTATGTGTACAGATTGTAAAGCCCTCAGAGGCAAACTTGTCTTTGTTGTGTTGGGGTATATAAAATAAACTGAATTGAATTGAATTAAACTGTCGTGTATCACAGCGGTAAAACAAGTATATACAAGAACTGTGTGTTTATGACATAATATGTAGAATTCAAGGACTTTGCAGTAAAATAGCAAGAATAGGACACTCATCAGAACTTTGAACTGTCTTAACCACTTAACATTACACCCTGCTGTGTAGGGTTTGTTGAACATGATAGGATCAAACCACAACATCCTGATCCCCAACGTACGTGCCCTGTGGTTTTATTTAAGGTTGATTGTAGTTATTTCCCTGTTTTGAATCCCCGTGCTTTATATACAACCACTAAAAACGTATACACCAATAACTGCCTTTTAACCCTTTTTCTTTCTTTCTAAACTTCCTCTACACATCTTATATATATAACAAAAATGTTTGTGTTTAATTTAAATTATATATATTTTTTACTGTGTCCATTCGATTTTACCACAAAACACCTCCTGTGTATTTAATTGCTGCACGTCTCCACCCTGCCCTGGTTTGTAGGCATTCTGTCTGTGGAAGCTGCATGTAAATCTGACTGGGACCAACATACCCTCACTGACTTGATTTCAAGGGTCCCGCCAACGGATGGGGTAGCTTCCCCCGGGCTCTCTCTCTCTCCCCCCACGACTTTCCCCCACTTTCAGCACAAAGTACCTGGACGGCCCTGATGAACCCAAACCTCACCTCTTTTACCTGCTCCCCAAGATCCACAAGCCTCCGGGGACGTGGACGGTCCCTTCTGTTGTTCCGGTCAGTCGACCCATCGTCAGCGACTGCAATTCAGAATCCTATAGAATCACAGAATATATTGACCATTTCATTAACCCACTCTCTAAACTTCACCCCAGTTACCTTCAATAAAATAAAAAACCTTCAGGTACCCGGCCATACTTTCCTCTTTTCCATAGACATAGACTCCCTGTACACAAATATAGAAACACCACTTGGCCTTCTCGCCCTTCAAGACACCTTCAATAAACACCCAGACCCATCTAGACCCGATAAAGAAATAATACAGTTACTACAGATCACCCTTACCCATAATGATTTTGAGTTCAATGACAGACATTATCTCCAGTTGTGCAATGGGCCGGATGTACTCCCCATCATATGCAGATATATACCTGGCCCATTGGGAGGAGGCGGCCCTTTGGCCTCTGGAATCACACCCAACAGCAATTTCAAAACATTTTGGACACCCTCAACTCACACCATCCCAGGATCACACTCAAACATAACATCCAACAGCACACGGTCGAGTTCCTGGACACACAGGTCTTCTTCCACGACTCCAGTGACCAGCACTAAACACTGGCCACCAAGGTGTTCTTTAAGGACACGGACCGTCACGCACTCCTCCACAAATCCAGTCACCACCCCAAGCACACATAGCCGCTGCTTTCACAGGCGGCACAGGCACCCCACAACCACCCGCCCGATCCCTCGTCCCACTAGTTTTAACATTTTCGGACTGTGTCCACAATTCTTTTTTAAAAGTACAAAAAATAAATTCATGGGGCGAGGGAACACTGTGGAGGCCAGCCGGGTGGATACCATAGACCCTCACGGGCTAAACAAAAAATATGAGTTGTTAGTACCCAGTCTCCTTTTTGATATAATCCCCCAACCTGTTTGTACCTTGTGACCTGATATAAAAGGGTCCACTCATTAGCGGTCTCATCACCCTCTGAGCAGGTTGCTTTTAGTTGCTTAAACTTAACCAAACTAGCCATCTCTGTTGCAGAGCAACGGCCTGCTTAACGTTCATCAGGAGACTGAATGGAGTTGGACGCTAAAGAAAACCTTGTCAGCGTGAAGATTAATTTCATCAGAAAGACCTCGTCCAGGTGAAGCGTGTCGGAGCTGCAGACGGCCAGACTCAAGTAAGTTATTGCTTTTTCAATTACAGACTCCTTCTGCCCGTTTTTCATCCAGATAATTAGTCCTTCCTCCGACCGCCAACGATTAGGAAGAACTGCTAACGGCCGCGGAGACACGCGATCAATCTATTTTAAGATCGCTCTGTTCTGTGCTTCAACTCCTGTGTGTGTGTGTGTGTGTGTGTGTGTGTGTGTGTGTGTGTGATCACATAGAGGATTTTAGTTCCTGGAAAGCGCTGATTGAATCAGTGTTTATTGTATTTTAATTAGCGATTGTGCACATGTCTTCTGTATGTGTTTCAGGCTGCTCTCATGTAATGCGCTGCAACTCGTAGACGTCCCACCAAGTCAAAAACCAGGAAGTGTCACATGACCTGAAGCGCTGAGGAGGAGCTTTTCCTGAATGAAATTAGACGTAAGCACCAGCGTGGAAATAAGGGAATTAGAACGTCAATTAGGAGCTTTTTTCATGCTACATAACTGTTGGTGTTGTTGTCTAAACCTAACGGTTAAAGTAGATTTTAAAGTAGATTATAAAGTAGACTATAAAGTACTATAACACTACAACAACATTAAAGTACTACTTGTTCCTCAGTACACGGTGAAGTGTGTTGATGTATTTTTATTTGTTTTGATCCTAAAGAGCAGAATATCTGATGTTTGTTTTAACACCACCTTCTGGTCCAACGTTTGGTCAATATGGTCAATATACATATAAATAATAAATCTCTATATATATAAAAATGTGTATGTATGTATTGTATGGTATATATGTATATAATGTATTGCATATATATGTATATAAATATATATATATATTGCATGATAAGTAATGCTACTTTTGCCTTTCTTTCTAATACTTCAAACAGTGACTGTAGTACTTGTACAGTAGTAGTAGTAGTAGTAGTAGTAGTAGTAGTAGTAGTAGTAGTAGTAGTAGTAGTAGTAGTATTTCTGCGTGTTGATCCTCTCTGCCTCACCTGTCTGCTGTGCACACACATGTTTCCTTCCTCACTGGACACGTCAAAGTGTACCGTGTCTCTCTCTCTCTGTGTGTGTGTGTGTGTGTGTGTGTGTGTGTGTGTGTGTGTGTGTGTGTGTATGTCTGTGTGTGTTTGTGTATGTGTGTATTTGTATGTGTGCGTATGTGTATTTGTGTATGTGTGTGTGTGTGCGTGTGTGTGGGTGTGTGTTTGTGTGTGTGCGTGTGTGTGGGTGTGTGTTTGTGTGTGTGCGTGTGTGTTGTGTGTGTGTGCGTGTAAGCACGTCGACGTCTGCGCTGCTGCTGATGAAAGCCCGATCCTGTCTCTCTCTCTCTCTCTCTCTCTCTCTCTCTCTCTCTCTCTCTCTCTCTCTCTCTCTCTCTCTCTCTCTCTCCTGCTTCTCCTCAGTTTCAGTATCGACCTCCTTCACGCAGCATCTCTGCTCTCCTCCTCTCCTCCTCTTCTCCTCTTCTTCCTCTTCCTCTTCCTCTTCCTCCTCCGCCGCCGCCTCAGCGCCTCTTCCTCTTCCTCGGCAGGTGGATGGAGGCTGGAAGCCCCGGAGACACGCGCCATGCACGGGAGCCTCTGCGGGTAGGGTTCGGTTCGGCTCGGTTCGGTTCGGCTCGGTTCGGTTCGGCTCGGAGCTGTTTGTGTCTTTTATTTCCCTCCCGTGTGTGTGTGTCTCTTTATGTGTGAAGGGATGCAGCGTGATGCCAGGTCTTTGTCTCTCCTGAGTGTGTGTGTGTGTGTGTGTGTGAGAGAGAGAGAGAGAGAGAGAGAGAGAGAGAGAGAGAGATGTTGCTCGCTGCTCTTTTTGGATTTTAAATTGATTGATTGACAGGATTCCTCCGCCAGGGATCAGGTGATTAATGTCGCGTGAGATCTCTGTAATATTACCTATAATAATAATAATAATAATAATAATAATAATAATACTGATATGATTATTAATAATAATGATAATAATAATGATGTGTGCTCACAGAGAGTTTATCAGACTTTCACCTCCCGTGTTGCGTCACTGTGATATTTAGTGTTTAGAATACGCGCGTGCGGGTCTCTGCTCCTCAACGTGGACCAGATGCCGATAGTCCGACAGGATCAATTCTGTAACGCGCTCTCCTCCTCCTCCTCCTCCTCCTCCTCCTCCTCCTCCTCCTCCTCCTCTCTCTCCAGTCACACCGCTGAGAGTCGGGGTCCACATCCTCGCGTGCCCCGCGGCTGAGAGCAGGGATCATGGCATGCCGCCCGCTCGGCGCCTCCATCACTGAGCATGGGTCTCCGGTCCAGGACCGCCGCTAGCAGCGGCTCGGAGGAGCAGAGGAAGAGCGGCGCGCCTCCCGGGGACGTACCGGACCACGGAGCGGATAGGGACGGCGCGCTGCTGCTGGCGGCGCCGGGCCGGGACGACGTGAAGCGGGGCATCGGCATCGGGCTGCTGGCCAAGACCCCGCTGAACTACCGCCGGCCCGCCAAGAGGAGTCACACCCGCCGGAGGAGGGTCCAGACCCTGCTGTACGACGCGCTGGAGCGGCCGAGAGGCTGGGCGCTGCTCTACCACGCCTTCGTGTGAGTACCTGAAGCAGCTGAAGCAGCTGCACTGTACACTGTAAGACATTTCAAGCCAGTTCAACTTGCAAACGAAAGTTGACCTGCTGCCTTGAGCGATCTAGTTGACTCAACTTTAAATTCCCTTTGATTCAACTGATAGATTAAAGTTCATTAGGTTGATGTAACTAGAAGGTGCTAGTTGTCTCAACTTTATGAGTCAAGTTGTCAGAGTTGAGTGAATTGTTTGTCCCTTGTTGTTTGAACTTGATCCACCAACTTAAAACAAAGTGTTTTTACATTATCAGTTCAAGAAAACTTCCCTTAGCGAGTCAAACAAACGCACATTTGTGCTTTTATGTAACTCACAGTTACAAGTTAAAATAACTTTACCATGTCTATACAATTTGCCATTTCAAGTTAAGGGGATTTACATTCCACATTTTTTTCAAATTGCATATAAATGTTATTTGGACTGACAATTTAAAGTGTGCTTGCTTTATAAAAAAGAAATGACCAATAATTCTTACTTCTGTTCAAAATATATAACATTTATTGGAAGAAAATATACACAGACTGAAACATTCGCTACAAGTACATCTCAACACACCCAAATAGAAAAACATATATAGAAAAAACAACTCGAAGGTGTCGTTCATATTAGGGGTTCCTCCAGGTTAAGGCAGTAGACTGTGCCATCAGCATGAAGCCTGTGGGCACGTCTCTGATGATCGGCTCTGAGCTCATGTTGGATGATCTTCTGCTGCCTCGGCCACATCGAAGACTTCCAAAGGAAGTGAATCGTGCAGAATGCCTTCGTGTCCCATCAACAGTCCAACCTGCATTCATCCAGGGTTTCTCCATGAACCTGAAGACAAAGACATTCACATCTTAACTGACATCTCCAAAATAGTGCTAGTTCAATGTTTTGTGAGTCCTCATTAAAAATCCCTAAAACAAAAAAGGTGAAGGAGACTCCATTGAAAAGGTAGTTTGTAATTATACAAAATCTCTATAAAAATGTGTGTGGCTATGGGTAATAAAGCTAATGAACACAAAACATGTTACCATTGTCGTATTACAACCATTGAGTGTAGTACATTTGTAAATACAGTGTCTTACATCACACATCCGGATTATGTCGGAGGAATCCTCTGAAAGATAGAAGCCCAAGCAGGGCAGCTGTTCTTCGGTTCTGGTTTGTATCCTACAAAAACAGACAAGAGTAGATGAATGCAATATTATGGGTATGATGTTAACTTGAGTACAGAGAAGGCCTAAACACCGCCGATGATGTCCATGATGCTGTTTATAATGATGGATTATTCTTCCTTGTCTATTAGAGGAGAATGCACAAAACTTACATTTCCACATCGCGTACTGGACAGTCTTGATGACATCTGGAAACAGAAAAAAAATGAATTGCACGATAGTTTAACATTTTTATTTCATATATATATATATATATATATATATATATATATATATATATATATATATATACTTTATGCTTAAATTATCAATCTTTTACATTTCTAAATAGTTAAAACAAAAACAAGGATCAAGGGATTTTGAAGCAAAAATCCTCCAGTTTACAAAAAACAACAACATGCATCCACACAGCAGAGGGAGGGGGATCAACACGGTCTGTGCTCAGTGCGCAGCTGCGACCCTACAGCATGATCTGCATTAATATAAGTCATAACTGGCATACACATTAAATAGCAACACATTCATACATACATGTTGCCTACTGTAAGGTCAAAATAAAATACAAAGAGCAAGCAAAACACGGGCAGTGACTCTGCCCGTGTCACTTTACAAGTGTGGTCACTTTAAAAAATGAACCAATAGCTTGTACTTCTACATTAATTACGTTTTATCAACTGCAGGACGGATAAAATAGGTCAACCATTTCTCTTAGAAGAAGTTCTAGCTAAACATTAAAGCCACAAAGTATCTAAGCCTTTCCAGACCATTGACAAGCACGAGCTACATAACTGTGTTACATTACTAACGTTTTACGTGCTATTAATTAAGAAAAATACTTAAAGTCATCATTTCAACTCACCTTCATGTGCCCAAGCGAAAAGAATCCTCAGCGCTCTGGTCAGTTGGCTCTACTTGTTGCAGGTGGAAAGTAACGGTGAATTACTCCGCCTCATTCACTGGAGGTTGTCAGGTTAATAGAATCCCTCCGCCGGTGGAAATAGTCATTTCTTGTTTCCCACAAAATGCCTATATTTTCATTGGAATTTAAGTATATGACTTATCTGCAGTGTTTAACCAGTAGATTATGGCCAGGCTTCAACCTGGCCATGGTTTAAAAAATACAGTTTACCTAAAACACAAACATGACAGCATTTGCTTATTTAAATCCTCACTCCCGCCTTGTCCAGTCTTTTCTGTTTTTTTTCTGATAACTTAAAGAGTCAAGTTCAATGAACACTAACAAATCTCAACAAGTCAACACAAGGCATTATTGTAAGTTGAACTAAGTTTTAACTTGTACAGTTAAGTTGAAATCTAAAACTTGTCAGAGCTCTTTGAGTTAAAGAGAAGAAGTAAGTGGACATAACTAAACAGGGCTGTGATGTTTTACAGTGTAAAACACCTGAAGTACCTGACGCACCGAAGCACCTGACACACCTGAAACACATGACACACCTGAAGCAGCTGAAACACCTGAAGCACCTGAAACACCTGAAGCAGCTGAAACACCTGAAGCAGCTGAAACACAAACACCTGAAACACATATAGTTGGTGAGGCTCATTGGTTATCATCAACCTGCTCAGCCTCTGGACCCTCAGAGGTGGAGCTCCATGGCTGAGGTGTTTCAGTGTGAAGCGGGAGGTGTTTCTGGGTGAAGCAGGAAGGGGTTTCAGTGTGAAGTGGGAGGTGTTTCTGGGTGAAGCAGGAAGGGGTTTCAGTGTGAAGTGGGAGGTGTTTCTGGGTGAAGCGGGAGGTGTTTCTAGGTGAAGCGGGAGGTGTTTCTGGGTGAAGCAGGAAGGGGTTTTAGTGTGAAGTGGTATGTGTTTCTGGGTGAAGCAGGATGTGTTTCTGTGTGAAGCGGGATGTGTTTCTGGGTGAAGCGGGATGTGTTTCTGGGTGAAGCGGGATGTGTTTCTGGGTGAAGCGGGAAGTGTTTCTAGGTGAAGTGGGATGTGTTTCTGTGTGAAGCGGGATGTGTTTCTGGGTGAAGTGGGATGTGTTTCTGGGTGAAGTGGGATGTGTTTCTGGGTGATGCGGGATGTGTTTCTGGGTGATGCGGGATGTGTTACTAGGTGAAGCGGGAGGTGTTTCTGGGTGAAGCGGGAAGTGTTTCTGGGTGAAGCGGGATGTGTTTCTGGTTGATGCGGGATGTGTTTCTGGGTGAAGCGGGAAGTGTTTCTGGGTGAAGCGGGGGTTTTTTCTGGGTAAAGCGGGAGGTGTTTCTGGGTGAAGCGGGATGTGCTTCAGTGTGAAGCGGGTGGTGTTTCAATGTGAAGCAGGATGTGCTTCAGTGTGAAGCGGGTGGTGTTTCAATGTGAAGCAGGATGTGTTTCAATGTGAAGTGGGTGGTGTTTCAATGTGAAGCGGGAGGTGTTTCAGGGTGAAGCGGGAGGTGTTTCTGGGTGAAGCGGGAGGTGTTTCTGGGTGAAGCGGGAGGTGTTTCTGGTGAAGCGGGAGGTGTTTCTGGGTGAAGCGGGAGGTGTTTCTGGGTGAAGCGGGAGGTATTTCTGGGTGTAGCGGGAGGTGTTTCTGGTGAAGCGGGATGTGTTTCTGGTGAAGCGGGGAGGTGTTTCTGGTGAAGCGGGAGGTGTTTCTAGGTGAAGTGGGAGGTGTTTCTAGGTGACGTGGGAGGTGTTTCTGGTGAAGCGGGAAGTGTTTCTAGGTGAAGTGGGAGGTGTTTCTCGTGAAGCGGGGAGGTGTTTCAATGTGAAGCGGGAGGTGTTTCTAGGTGAAGTGGGAGGTGTTTCTGGTGAAGTGGGTGGTGTTTCAATGTGAAGCGGGAGGTGTTTCTGGTGAAGCGGGAGGTGTTTCTAGGTGAAGTGGGGAGGTGTTTCTGGTGAAGCGGGGAGGTGTTTCTCGTGAAGCGGGGAGGTGTTTCTGGTGAAGCGGGAAGTGTTTCTAGGTGAAGTGGGAGGTGTTTCTCGTGAAGCGGGGAGGTGTTTCAATGTGAAGCGGGAGGTGTTTCTAGGTGAAGTGGGAGGTGTTTCTGGTGAAGTGGGTGGTGTTTCAATGTGAAGCGGGAGGTGTTTCTGGTGAAGCGGGAGGTGTTCCTGGTGAAGCGGGAGGTGTTTCTGGTGAAGCGGGGAGGTGTTTCTGGTGAAGCGGGGAGGTGTTTCTGGTGAAGCGGGAGGTGTTTCTGGTGAAGCGGGAGGTGTTTCTGGTGAAGCGGGAGGTGTTTCTGGTGAAGTGGGGAGGTGTTTCTGGTGAAGCGGGAGGTGTTTCTGGTGAAGCGGGAGGTGTTTCTGGGTGAACTTTGACCTTTTGTTTTCTGTCGTTGGTGGAAAAAGGAACCAGAAGGTGAAACGTAAAGTTAATGCTGAGCTCCTGTCTTCCTCTCTGACGATGAGGACGAGGAAGAGCATCTTAATATTAATAACTCAGTCTTCTCCTGTCTGGACTCCGGTCAGCTCATAAGAGTTGAGCATCAATATACGTCTGCTCCGATACCGCCGGGGAAAATACCTTTGTTTGTTTGTTTTGTTTTCATGAAGCTGGAACCGGGAGACGTTTGACTTCCTCTCTCCTTGCTCACCTCTCAGACCAAAACACATTTTAGTATTTAATTGATCCCTGATCACATGTTCACTAATAACTGATCATTGATCCATATCAACAGATCCAGATGTTTGTTGTTGTTTCAACGCTCTGAAACAATCCTACAAGTTATACTTCTACTCTGTAACAGTACTTTATAGCGTTTCTTCTTCTTCTTCTTCTTCTTCTTCTTCTTCTTCTTCTTCTTCTTCTTCTTCTTCTTCTTCTTCATAAAAACACACAATTCAAATGATTAGGAGATGAAAGATTGTATTTTTATTGATAAAACAAATCTTGTCATTAGTAATTTTAATGATGAACGGCTCATAATTCATCTCTAAAATCTATTTATGTTGTTGTGAAAACATCTTCTACAAACAGCTGGATTTACGTACGTTAGCCGTTAGCGGTGCTACCGCCGCTGTTAGCGGTGCTACTGCCGTTAGTGGTGCTACTGCCGTTAGCGGTGCTACTGCCGTTAGTGGTGCTACTGCCATTAGCGGTGCTACTGCCGTTAGCGGTGCTACTACCGTTAGTGGTGCTATTGCCGTTAGCGGTGCTACTGCCGTTAGCGGTGCTACTGCCGTTAGCATTGACCGTAAATAAGAGAAAGTTACAGCTCCCACTTTGGAACATTGTTACATTAATCAGAGATCGGCGACTAGAAAACCATGAATGTTGACATCCTGATGGAACATTGACGGATGACGGTTGTCAGTAAATCTTTATTTCACAGGTGTCTGCAGCGTCTCTCCTCCGTCTCACAGAGTTTTAGCCGCGACCTTGAGGGTTTATTGAGGCTCGAGTCTATTTCTTACATTAAACATTAAACGTGCTCGAGGCCAATAAAGAGAACAACTGTCTGTCTGCAGTCAGCTGTGTGTGTAGCAGTTAGCTATTAGCTATGTCGGCAGGTTAAGAGTAGAGAGTATGTCAATCCACGGCAGCAAATAAAATGCGTTTTCCGATGCATGCAGACATGAATGAAATGCACAATATGAAGCAGCTCGGGTGCAGCGGTGTTAGCGTCGTTAGCTGTGGACAGACACATAGACTCGCTCACTCACGCACATACACGGCCGATCGCATTATCTCCTTGCGGGGAGAGACAATAAAATACTTTTTACGTTGTGTTTTCTTATTAAAGGAAACGTACATCAGGTGATGTATTTACAAACATCGATATTTCTGTACGGGTTCAAGTGAAAACCTTGTTCCTTCCCAAATATGAACTTTTCAGAAACAGAATAAACAACCAGTTCAAAGTGATTCATCGTGATTCAGGTATTGGTAGAAATTCAGTAAATTCCGTCAAGTTACGATGTGATCATGAACTGTGTTGTTACAGTTTAATTGAAGTTAATAAAATAACCTTTTTGGACATAACTCCTCCCTCTTCTCACCTGCTGACCGACACAACGCTTTGTTTTTGTTGTTCTTTGCTCAACAAGAGAGAGAGAGAGAGAGAGAGAGAGAGAGAGAGAGAGAGGGAGAGAGAGAGAGAGGCAAAGCAGCAAAGAGGCTGACTCATTCTTCATCCTTCAGCCTTCAGCACGCACGTTTCCCTGCAACACGACATATGCAACTTCCAATATGACCACTCCATATGGGCCGCTGGTGTCAGAGCTGCACCGAGATGACATGTCGAAGCTCTGCCTTCCATCAGCTGATATCACACAAACAACTTGAGGAGAGAGACAGATTCATTTGGTGTGATGTCCTCTCGCTGATCAGGAGGCGACTAATCAAAACGCCTGTCATCGTGGATGAGATTGGGTGTGTTATGTGGGTGAACTGATATTTAATGCTTGTATGTTGATGGACTAAAATGCACATTTATTTGAAGGGCACTTTAAAGTGCTTTAAGAACAATTTACCCTTCGCCAAGTCCCTCCCCATCTGGTTGTATAGAAGTCTATGCTTCATGTGCTAAAGCTGCATTCTCTCTCCTGACCATCAGGGGGCGACTCCTCTGGTTGTATAGAAGTATATGCTTTGTGTGTGTGCCATTTTGTATCAAAACTCAAGAACTGATGTACTGCGGTACCATCGTGTTGGTTACCATAACAACACTGTGGAGGGAAATTAGAGATAGCAGAGATGCAGAGATAGAGAGAGAGAGAGAGAGAGAGATAGAGAAACATGAGATGTTGCCCGTCAGCAGATCGGTGGTGACCCTTGACCCCGATGAGCCTGTCAGGAGGGATCCCTCCCAGAATGCACGGCTGTTTGAATCCCACATCCCCTGCAGAATGTTGATGTTGATGTTGTTTGTTTGTTTGTTTGTTTTACCAGTAAACAACAACAGCTGCAAAGATAAAACCCTGTCGGTGGTTTCCTGCTCTCAGATGTCTGCGAAGGTTCACCTGCAGGAGTCTCTGTGTCGACCTGTCACTCACCTGTAGCCCCGCCCTAAAACATCCCCACAAAGGCTCACTTAATAATAATATGTTGCTTGAAATGCACATATTTATGGATACACTTCTTTTCTCTCATTTAAAACCTTTCTGTCGTCGTCAGACTGAAGCACAGTTTCTGTCTCCTGAGCCGACAAAAATCTATTTTTACCTCCGTAGAAACGTAATTACCTCAAACCAGCAAATTACCGCCTGAATCTGGCTGATTGAGATTAACGTCGCTCCTAAATGTCACATCTGTCTCTGCAGGCGGCGCTCGCTCAGGAGAAGAGAGGCCGAGCGTCCCGTCACGCCGAGCGGTCCCGAGCGTGGTCCCGTGATAAAATGTGATAACGTTTCTGTGTGGTCGGCTCCACATGCAGGAGGAGGCCAAACTGAATATTGTCTCCCCCCAAAAAGTACATAATAACTTGTTTTTCTATTTTTATACAAAAGGAACCCAGTAGATTGTATTGCCTCAACCTTTATTTTGAAAATACCGTATCGTGTAAGGAGTTAGGAACCAGATGCAGCGTGAAGAAACCTCGTGAAAACAGGCTCTCTCTGAGCCCGTGGGTTCAAGTCCTAATGGACTCTGTGGTTGTGGTCATTTAGCGTAATGACATTTATTAGTGAGTCCTTCTGGAGAGACGAACAAGATGGAGGAGCAGGAAGAGGAAGAGGAGCAGGAAGAGGAGCAGGAAGAGGAAGAGCAACAGAAAGAGGAACAGGAACAGAAAGAGGAACAGGAACAAGAAGAGGAACAGGAACCATTACAGCGCTAACTAGCCACAATAGCTTGTGAAGCTAGTAGCCTTCGATCCCACAACTGTCTGCAAACCACTCCCTCCCCTCAGAGGTCACTGTACTTGAAAGGTGCGATAATTTATGATTATATATTAATGTCGGGGGACTGAACAATGACTTTAAAGTCTCTAATCGCTCCCCACAAAGCCCACGTAGCCGTTTGCTAGCTGCTGCAGGGCGGCTCGGTGAGCTAGCTGCTGCTAACGAGGACCCTCGCTCGTTTGGAGTACGTTTACGGCTCAGAGGATGGAGGCTGGGTCAGTGATCACACGGAGCCTCGTGGACGATGAAGCATCACTCAGTGTTATGGTTATGATCCTCACCGACTTCTGCTCTGAGTTTTAAGGCCGATAATCAACACAGCAGGCGATGGATGATGTGAGACTCGGTTCGACCAATCATGTCATCAGAGAGATGTAGCTAAACTAGAATGGTCTCTTGAAAGGTGAAGAGTCTGTTTAGAACAAGTTCTTCAGGAGCATTTAAAGGAACCTGAAACCTTTGAGAATCGGAAGCTTTGAGCTTAAACTGAGCGTCTGTTTCGATCTTGACTCTTTTCTTTGCGTTTTAAAACGTTAACTTTAAACGCTGCCGTGCACGAGGTCTGGTTTCAGTCAGGAGCGGACTATAGGAAGTAGATTAGCCTTATAGCTCCTAGCTCGGGTTAGCTTAGCTTCCATCTTGACTCTCCTCCTGGTTCTGCAGAGTGAAACCGATGCGCACGCACACACACACACACACACACACACACACACACACACACACACACACACACACACACACACACACACACATGGATCGATGGGTGCAGGTGGAGCAGTCGGACCCTGAGGAGGATGATCTTACCGGGAGGAGAAAGGAGATCCCTCTCCCATCCCACAATGCCTTTCTCCACTGCCGGTGCCGAACACCAAACCTCAGCCACTTCTCTGTGTGTGTGTGTGTGTGTGTGTGTGTGTGTGTGTGTGTGTGTGTGTGTGTGTGTGTGTACGTGTGTGTGTGTGTGCTTCATGCTCTTAAGTCTGTAATTTCAGCCCCGTCAGTGTTTTTTTCTACTTCCTGTGAGGTCCCGTCCAGACCGACGTCTCTCCTGCCGCTTGCGAATGCTGCATGATTGTGTTTGTGAAATCCGTTTTGCACCTGAAAGCAGCAGCGTTCATTACTCTAAACGTTGAGAGCACCGCGACTGATGATGATTCATGGAACTCATCAGTCGTTGCTCCAGCAGTGTGAAACAGGAAGCGCTCATGTTTGGGGATTTCTTGATGCAAAGTCCCTCATTACAACTTCATTTATTTTCTGGGTCATTACCTAAAAAATAAAAGTTCTGTTTCGGCAATGAACGCCGACCGTCTGGTCGAAAGTGATGTTTGTTGGGTCGGCCCACCAATAGTCGTCTTTTGGGATGTTATAAAGTTCAGCTGACTCTTCATCGCCGTTACTTTGGTCCTGGTCTGGAGGTCCCATTCAAGAGCTTCCTCTTCATTAGACCACGCAATTACAGCCGGTCCTCGCTAACAAGACGGTGTGTGCGTGCGTGTGTGTGTGTGTGTGTCAAAAATGAATTTGCAGTTAATTAACATGGGTAGCCGTTTGTGTCTGTCACAGGAGTGACTTCCTGTTGGAGGGTGAAGATGTCGCGTTGTGTAGCTGACGGCGAGAGAACCCTGCCTCCTCCTCCCCCTCCACGGTGCTAGCTGCCGGCGCTAGCCTCTCTAGTGCTAACCTCTCCAGTGTTTCCCCTAGGTTTACAGCTTCGGGGGGTGAGGGGGGGCACGGACGGATGGACATACTACATAGTGGTACCTCACAGTACTAGTGTCTCCATCTGCGCTTTTATAAACAATAGAATAAAGAGCATTGCAATCCCTTTCAAGTAAACCAGATCACTCCATCAGACAAACAAAAAGAAAAGTGCTATCACTGTGTTAGAAAAATTAAAATAAAGTTAATCAAAAAATAACTAATATTGAATTATTAGTAAACATGTTATTGTGGAAAACAATTAGCTATTTTCTAACTTTTAAGCACAAGGCGCGGAGTCGCACAGCTCATCATTAGGCTCGTTCGAGATGATGAAATTCTTATTTTATGTGCAGTTGTAATACTTAATGCTGGATTGTTGACTATTCATCTCATGTTTAATCTGAAAACATATCTTGTGTGGTTGTTAATACAAAATTGCATTTATATAACACACATCAAAACTAGTAGTAATGTATTTCACAGGCAGACATTAAAAGAACAAAGGATGCAGCTACACACTCATTTCTACATAAATATATATATTTATAAACACATATGAATGAATCCAAACGTGATCTGTAAACTACAAGTACACAAAGGTTCGGAACTAACAGGAAGTCATTTTTTCTTTGATTTCCTGTGTATACTTTGAAGGCAGCCTAAAACTGTCCGACTTGACCGCAGTTTATTGACAACTCCTCCTGCTGCGGCCGCTGCCGTTGTCTGGATTCCAGGCAAAAAATGCCTTCCTGAATAAAAAGGTTTTTAGAGAGAGAGATTTTTCTTAAAAGAGTTCAGTGTCTGAGTTGCCCTCAGGTGGTCAGGAGAGCGTTCCACAAGTGTGGCGCTGCAGAGCAAAAGACCCGGTCGCCCATGGTGCGGAGCTTGGTGTTGGGGACCCGAAGGAGCGAGCGGCCTGTGGATCTGAGGGGGCGGGTGGAGGTTAGGGGAGTGATAAGTTCTTTTAGGTAGGGGGGTGCATGTCCATTGATGCATTTATAGGTGAGTACTAAGACTTTGTAGTCAATTCGGAATGAAACAGGGAGCCAGTGCAGTGAGTGGATAGTGGATAGTGGACCTGTATAGTTTATCTGTGCTGTTCTCCATTCAGTAAATCCGCCACCAAGTCTGTTTCTTCTCCTCCTTCAGCCATTGAGTGTTAAAAAAAACTACACCAAGCTGAACACTAAATGTTCTCTCATGTTTCAGCCTGAATGTTTCTTGCTATACTACTGAGTTTTATTTTTATTTTTCATTTATTCTTTTCTGTGCGGTCCAGTACCAGGGGACCCAAGTAGTATAGATGACTTTCACTTTTACTGGAGTAATTTCCCAGTAAGGTATATCTGTACTTTTACTCTAGTATGGCTTTTGGGTACTTTGTAAACCACTGCCCACTGACCAATCACACGTCCAGAGCTTGCATGCAGGAGCTTTTACGTCAAAGAATACGCCCAGCATGTCAAACTAAATATCTGATTGGTTGAAGACTATGACAATCAACCATAACATCCACTCTCCATGTACTTTACTCTGCAAAGACTAGTTAGAAGCCGCTCTGCTTCCATAGAGACAAATGAGGTGAAATCTTATTGGATAAGAGCTCTCCTTAAAAAAAGCTGCACTGGAAGCAGCGCAGCAGGCTGGAAGCAGAGCAACAGAGGAAGACAGGAGCTGTGCAATGAGAAAAAAAGCTAATAGGGAAAAAACATTGTGGCCCACCACTGTTTTTTTCTTTCCTTACAAACAAAGGTTTCACAGTCGGAGAGCGTGAGCCGGCAGCGTCAGACCCCCCTCCTCCTGCACTTAGCTCCAGAGTGAAACTACGCTCTCATCATTTATTCAGGATTTACTTTGCACCAGGAACCATTTGTTCTAACCCCCCCTCTCAGGGCCGTAATGGAGCGTTTCTTCCAAAGCCTCCGAGGCTCATCCTGAGACACGACTGCCTCGCCAGAATGCACTCTGCTTCCTGAAGGCCGGCGTTGAGGCCTCGGGTGACTGAGGGCTGTTGTTGTTGTTTCCAGGAGGCTTTGGAGGATGCGGAGACTCAACAGAAGGTTGAATCAGTATTTTGTGAAACAGGGCCTGCTGCCAACATGAAAGGAGGACTGGTCCTAAACATGGTCGCTTCTGTTCATTGGCAAAAAAAAAAAAGCCAAATCGCTGGCAAAGATGGCCCACAGGGCCTCTGAAGGGCGGGAGAGGACACAGCGGGGGCCGACGGATGCTGACTTGACAAATTAGGGCAGCAGCTCCTGTGTGAGAAGACGACGACTTTTATTTACTGCACATATTTACTTATTGGCTGGAATCACTCTGTCGAGGCGTTTACTGGACGAGGAGCGAATCGGACACGAGAGCTTCGACTGAACCTTCAAAATGAAAAGAGTTTAGTTTCTCTTCCTCCTCCTCCTCCTCCTCCTCCTCCTCCTCCTCGCTGCTGTCTCCCACATGATGTACGAGGAGCTTGGGAGAAGGCCAGGCTCCTCCTCTTCCTCCTCTTCCTCCGTAGCCTTTAACACGTAATTCAAGAGTTAATTAGATCTGAAAACATTTGGGTTCAGGGAGGCGCACAAAGTGCTTCTTCTTCATGGCATAATGTAATCTGCAGAACAGATGGCAGCGAAGAAGACCACGAGGAAGTCAACAAGGAAGACAACGAGACCACAAGGAAGACCACTATGAAGACCACGAGGAAGACTATGAGACCACAAGGAAGACAATGAGGAAGTCCACGTGGAAGACAACGAGGAAGACCACAAGGAAGACAATGAGGAAGTCCATGTGGAAGACAACGAGGAAGACCACAAGGAAGACAATGAGGAAGTCCATGTGGAAGACAACGAGGAAGACCACAAGGAAGACAACGAGGAAGACAACGAAGAAGACCACAAGGAAGACAACAAGGAAGACAACGAAGAAGACCACAAGGAAGACAATGAGGAAGTCCATGTGGAAGACAACGAGGAAGACCACAAGGAAGACAACGAGGAAGACAACGAAGAAGACCACAAGGAAGACAACAAGGAAGACAACGAAGAAGACCACAAGGAAGACAACAAGGAAGACGAGGAAGACCACGTGGAAGACCACGTGGAAGACCACGAGGAAGACCACGAGAAAAACCACAAGGAAGACCATGAGGAAGACCACAAGACCACAAGGAAGACCACAAAGAAGACCACGAGGAAGACACCGAGACCACAAGGAAGACACCGAGACCACGAGTAAGACAACGAGACCACGAGGAAGACAACGAGGAAGACAACGAGACCACGAGGAAGACACCAAGACCACGAGGAAGACAACGAGACCACGAGTAAGACAACGAGACCACGAGTAAGACAACGAGACCACGAGGAAGACCACGAGGGAGACCACGAGGAAGACCACAAGACCACGAGGAAGACTACGTGGAAAGACCACGAGACTGGTGCTCTAATAATTAGTGAGAAACAGCTCATCTGGGATCTGAACCCAGAGAGAATATTCCCCATGTCAAGTAAATATTCCACAGCCAATTACAGGCCACAAAGGAGATATAATGAATCGTGTGTGATTTGGGGTTTTATAGATATATGTATTATAATTATTTAGGTTTAAGAGCATGCCGAGAGGAGGCGGATGGATGAACAGACTTTCACCCAGGAGAATGCTGTTCGTGTGAATCGTTACGTAACTTCAGTGTGAGCACTACATTATTTTTGAGTTAAAAAATAAGTCAAGCGTTGGTATTTTACATAACTAAAAGTACTAATTTGAAGCCAAACCCGATCTTTTTCCTAAACCTTCCCACTTCGTTCTGTCAACACAGCATTTTATTTTGAAAAGACTGCACGGATGTTGCGAGCAGGAAGTCGCCGAACATTCAAAGCAGAACCTCGAAAAACGAGGAGAACTTTTTCGTACAATATCAAACGGACCTTTTGCACGAGGGTCATTTGTATTATGATATTTGTTGCACGTGCGGAGGTTTTTGTCTTTGGTCCGTGTCCATGACAAGACCAGATCCTGTGACTTCCTGTTGGGTAAAACATTCCTCGACATGCATCCATTCATCTGGAGACTCGCGTTCCCTCACACTGTTTTAGTGGTCGATGACATCACCGGCGCCAAAACATTGCAGTGACTCGAGATGGAAGAGGCGCTACTGTGTGTGTGTGTGTGTGAGAGAGAGAGAGAGAGCTGACATTTTGAAGCCTCGTGAATAATTGATCACAGGCTTCACCTCTTTGAGTGTGTCACTCATCGTCCGAACGACTCCTCCTTCATTCTGTCGTTCCCTCAAAACACCGAAAACCGACCTCCACGACGCCGAGGAGGGGTTGTGATTATCTGTAAACTCACGTCTCATATTCATGAAATTCGTAAAGAAACAAAGGTTGAACATCCTGTAGACACATCCTGTTAAAACGGGACACGAAAACCGATCTCCTTGGTGAAAGTCCTGCGTTTGGCCACCCGTAGTGATGAGCTTCATTAACGTAGATTAACTGAATAAATAAAAAAGGGGCGATTACAAGCGGCTGGAAACAAGCTAACTTAACATAACTCTTTGTATAGCGGCGGGTAAACACGTCTGTAATATACGTCTGGTCCTCTGCAGGTAATAAAGAGCAGCATCTCTAATCATTCTGTCACCGCCGGCTGTCAGACGCCTCTTCTTTATTTCTCTAGCGACTCTTCCCTCATCTCCATTCTACTTCCTGTCTTGTGGTCGATAGCCGTCAGAGATGAACTCCTTCCAACTGCTCACTCCTCCGCGGTCTCCTTCTCCTTCTTCTTCATCACTCTTCCTCATCAGTGATTTGCAAAGGCGGTAAAAAAGGGCAAACCTGTGACCACACCCAGAGCCCTGCTTTCAGTGTCAGGTGACCATGTCCATAACCCAAACCCTAAGTGGACGTAGTCGCCGTGACGTCACCCGTTGGTTTGTGGACTGATGTTTTGAAGCCTCGAGTTCTGTGATTTTGTCCATCGTCATCTTGTTTTTTAGCAACCAGTGAACAGGAAGTGACATATGTGGACTCAGGAGGAGACGTATAGACGCCGTATACCTCTCTAGTGTCGACCTGTCAAACTTTTGTTTTTAACAAAATGTTGATGTGAGGCACAATTCATGTTGCTGTGCTCAAAACCAACAGATTGCATTTCAGGACTATTTCCTGAGCCATGTTGGTTTCAGCTGACTCAACATAATAATAACTCTCAGTCTCCTCCGGTGCCACGACACACAGCGCTTCACGACGAAAAAACACGAAGGACGAATGGGCTGCTGCTCATAAAAAAACAAAAAGATGATTAAATGGATAAGAAGAATATGAAGGATCAATGGAGCAGAGACAGAACATCAGTCACGCTGAGACCATCTGCAGGATCATTAATGTTGAGCAGAGAGGATGAATCAGAGCAGCAAAGGTCTAATTAATGCCAGTGACTCAGAAACAGGGACTTTAATACAATATTATCAATACTTTCATTTCTAGAAACAAATTACATGTTTTAAACTGCTCTCATCCCATTCTAGGGGTTGAGTAATTATTAAAGTAATGCAGCTAAACACCTGTTTTCTGCATTGTGTGAAACACACGTTTCTGTTTTAAAATTAGCCGTATTTGAATTGTTTTGTCACCGACGGCATTGTTATTAAAAGCTGGAGTCGGTTTATGCAAACAATCTGAATGCGGATTCCTTCCAACAACCTCATAGTTTTTTTTGAAAGTTTTTTAAACGTTCGTTACGTTTGAGGCGATCATGACGTGCTTGTTCGGTGTGATCCCGCTTTGTTAGTTAAAATGAGTTAACTGTAGTTTCACAGCGTGACCTTGGTGAAAGTCCTGTGTTTGTCCGTCCTCCCCGATGAGTCTTTATCCTCCGTCACCTGATTTCCACCTTTGCTCCCGTCGTGAACCGCCCAACAATAAGCGTGAATATCGGTCATAATAAGCTTAATAAGCGGCTTGTGAGGGCACTCCTGATTCCTTTATGACACCGGGAGCAGCGAGGGCTAATCCCTCAGTTTAGACTGGAGGTAAAAACTAAATAAATAATGATGAGCAACAAGATGGGAAAGTCTTTTAAACCTCATCAACTCCAGAACAATGTCGGTTAACACTTAAAAAAACAATCTATTTTTAGGCCCTTTCCTCTAAATGTCATACCCAAATGTTCACCTGTATGTGAACATTCTCTAACCCAAATCATACCATAATATGTGAACATTCTCTAACCCAAATCATACCATAATATGTGAACATTCTCTAACCCAAATCATACCATAATATGTGAACATTCTCTCTGCAAAGGTTGACTTTGATAAAGTGAAGGAGAACAAAGTTAGAGAGGGTTTAGAACAGAGAACATTCAGGTGAGGACTCATTGGGGCCATTGGGGTTATTTGAATTTTCTAGTGTACCAAATCATATATTTCACTTGTATATTACTTATGGTGTTCAATACATCCAAATACAGCAGTTTTGGGCTTTATTTTCTTCATAAAACAAGCTATGATTTACAGTTTTATTTAACAATCGCTTAGTCTTCCCCCTTCGATCGTCTTCTAAATCTCTTATTTTCAGAAAAATATTTGCCAGTTATTCTGAGATTGTTCAACTGTAATCGTAAGAAGCCGGATCCCAGTTTGATTCCCTTCCAGCAGCCCACTTCAAACTATAACCCACCAGATACATTTTTAAATTCATTCACAGTTGAGAGAAGAATATTTATTTTCCTCGTTGTGTTCCTGACGTCTGTAAATCGACTCTTCTACCTGTGAACAGCAGATTAAAAACACTTTGAACTCCCACAACCCCCACTGGTATCTGGACCAGTGGCACCGGTTAATCATGTGACTAGTTGCCACGGTAACCCCTCTGGATGGGCAGACAGAGCGGAGTGTGTGTGTGTGTGTGTGTATGGGGGGGGGTCTTCCACTCTCTTTTAACATCGCTCCGTCTTTGCGTTTGAAGTCTTTTTTGTCAAATCTGCATCACTCTGCTGCAGAGGGTCGGAGGCTAACCGCTAACCAGGCATGAGAGTGAGACACAAGATAGTGATACATGCGAGAGTGAGATAAGAGAAAGTGAGACATGGCATTGAGACGTGATAAAGTGAGATGTGAGATAGTGATATATGAGAGTGAGACACAATACAGTGATACATGAGAGAGAGTGAGACATGATATATGAGAGTGAGACACACTGCATTTTTTGTATCGCTCTGTCTCTATGTTTGAAGTCAAATCTGAGTCCTCCGAGTTTTTTGTTGACGCTGCAACCCGGCCGATGCACAACGTCAGCGATCAGAAGGGCGGATCACGTGCGACCCGGGGGTTCGATGCCGCCAAATGGTCGGAAACCCGGAAGCGCCACGGGAAGGCGGTCGCACATAAAAGAGACGGAGAACGCCGGCTCCATCAGGCCCGCTATATTTAGCATGTCGGTTCGGATTAGGAAGTGTGTGTGTGTGTGTGTGTGTGTGTGTGTGTGTGTGTGTGTGCCTTTGCTACAGCACAATGACATATAACAACAAAGAGTCCCAGTTGCTAGGCAACCCCTGTCTAAAAACACTTGCTAACCAAAATATAGTGTGCAGGCAGCAAAAGGAGGAGGAAGAAGAAGAAGAAGAGGAGGAAGAGGAGGAGTAGGAGGAGGTGGAGGAGGGTTTCAGCAGCCTTGCCTACACTGAATACACTGGGTTTCATCATCATCATCATCATCATCATCTTTATCAGTGATAATATCATAAGCAGCCAAGCAAATTCTTACACAAATGTTGAGGTATTTCCCATTATTTGTTGTTACCGGGCGGGGTCGGTTAGCGGTTAGCGGTTAGCCTCCCAGCCTCTGAGCCTGCAGCAGAGATGAGCAGCAGGGCTTTCTTTTTCAATGGCGACATCTTTTTGGACTTTTTCAAATATTAGTATCTCCTGTCCTTTTTATTTATCAGAAAGGTTCCTCCTACATTCTTGTACATACGTGATGAATACATTGTGTGCGTGTGTGTGACACTGAGAAACACAATACATAAAGTGCACATTCCTTCTCAACAGAAGGTTGAATCAGTATTTTGCAAAGATGGCCCACAGGGCCTCTGAAGGGCGGGAGAGGACACAGCGGGGGCCGACGGATGCTGACTTGACAAATTAGGGCAGTAGCTCCTGTGTGAGAAGACGACGACTTTTATTTACTGCACATATTTACTTATTGGCTGGAATCACTCTGTCGAGGCGTTTACTGGATGAGGAGCGAATCGGACACGAGAGCTTCGACTGAACCTTCAAAATGAAAAGAGTTTAGTTTCTCTTCCTCCGGTCTCCGGTCTCAGAAGAAGCTCGTCCAGGCTGAATGCCGTTTGACGAGAGCGTGGAGGTCGGGCATCGCCATCTGAATACTGATGAGTCAGCGCTTTTTCCTTTTCAAAAGTGTTGGTTGACAGAATAAAGTTAAGGTGGAAGCTTTTCTTAGTCTGGAGACGCTGCTCTTATGTCTTCATGCCGTGTTCACACCGGACACGGCGCGACCAGATTACATGTAAAGTCAATCCACAGACGCGGCGAGATAGACGCGTTTGAGGCGGCGTGAACAGAACGTTTGACCTGGGGCGAACAGAGCGAAGGACGCGCCGCAAATTCGCGTGAGTTGAATTCTCCCAATCGCGTGACGCAAAGTTGCGGCAGCCAATCAGCGTTGAGAAGCTCCGCCCGTCATCACCGCCGTCCTGCCGTTCCTGAATCAAACTGCCGCTGAGAGAGTGATATGTGAGAGTGAGACATGATAGCATGAGACACGAGAGAGTGAAAATGAATGAAATGGCGAGAGAATAGCAGAAGAAAAAACTGAAAGATAGCTCAGATCAGACCAGACGACGGTTCCCAGAGAGCTTCCTGAGGTCCACGCAGTGAATAAGACCAGTGTTTAATCACAGGGCCGCTGCAGTAAAGGTGCGTTCAGGGGTCACTGTGACGCTGATTATGACGCTTTCCCAGTAATTCATTAACTAAGGAATAAGGAATGTGTTTTCACACACACACACACACACACACACGCACACACACACACACACACTGAAGAGGCGCCTCGATGGGAGGAAAAGAACGAGTGTTGAGATCTAGCGGCGTCACGCTGACTGAATGATGTCATCTGATGGCGGCTGCAATGTTATTCCTTAAAAAAAAACGTCAATTTTTAGTCGTTTAGTAATTTTTTTCGTTTTATTTATTTCGTTTATGGGAAGGATCCAATGTTTTGACATGGAAATGAAAATTAAGTGACGTAAACTGTGTGTTTATTGTACACTTTAACCCGTGAAGATGAAACTCTATTTATGTTTTTGTAACTGAGGTTTAGTTCAGTTTCCACATTGAAGCCCCAGATGTGCAGCAGCGTTCACACAGCTGCAGCTGGTGAATATAATCAGTCTTATTATCATTATTATTATTATGATTATCAATGCTGTTTATTGGAACACCTTCAGCAGGCTGGCTTATAATTAATTCAACGAGCAGCAGCTGTGTTTATGCTGCTGAGACTGGGTTTTCTAGCAGTGCATTCTGGGATTTTGTGAGGAGCTGAACTTCTGGTTCACAGCAACTGTGAACCAGAAGCGAGTGTGGAACGGACGGCTTCTATGATGTGAGGTTCGGCTGAGGGTCGGTTGAGGGTCGGTTGAGGATCGGTTGAGGTTCGTCGGTTGAGGGTCGGTTAAGGGTCGGTTGAGGATCGGTTGAGGATCAATTGTGGTTGGGTTGAGGATCGGTTGAGGTTCGTCTGAGGGTCGGTTGAGGGTCGGTTGAGGGTCGGTTTAAGGGTCGGTTGAGGATCGGTTGAGGATCGGTTGAGGTTCGGCTGAGGGTCGGTTGAGGGTCGGTTAAGGGTCGGTTGAGGATCGGTTGAGGATCGGTTGAGGATCAATTGCGGTTGGGTTGAGGATCGATTGAGGGTCAGTTGAGGGTCGGTTAAGGGTCAGTTGAGGATCGGTTGAGGTTGGGTTGAGGATCGGTTGAGGTTCGGCTGAGGGTCGGTTGAGGGTCGGTTAAGGGTCGGTTGAGGATCGGTTGAGGATCGGTTGATGATCGGTTGAGGATCAATTGCGGTTGGGTTGAGGATTGATTGAGGGTCGGTTGAGGTTGGGTTGAGGATCGGTTGAGGATCGGTTGAGGATTGGTTGAGGTTTGGCTCTCAGCAGCTCCGGCTGGCAGCGTGTTCACAATGCACGTCACCATCGCTGAATCGCTCTGACGCGGAAGAAACCTTCACAACGAGTCTTCTCCTCTCACAGGTGTTTCTCTCTGCATGACACCATGTGACCCACCGGTTCTGCAGCGGCTTCTTTCTGCTGCTTCATTTCTACTTTTATGTGTTTTTTGTCCGCCGTGAACCACATTGGACCAAGACCACAGCGGTCGGCAGGAATCTTGTGAATGTAGTTTTGCGTGTCGCCGTCTGACTTCAGGTCTAACAACTCAGAGCAAACTGCCGCTCGACTCCGTGACCCGAGACGGACATGAAGTTAAAACAGACGCCGCCGGGCCGAAGCTCATCCATCCGTCAGACGGCCCCGAGCGCTCACACATCCCGAGTGATAAATCTGTTGAGCGGGGAGAGGAAGTCGATTGGACCGGCGGCACTCTGCAGCCGGACTTCAATCAGTCCACACGTGGTCACGACGCGGCTGCTGCCGGTCATCTGAAGCTCTGAAACAACACTTCAGGGCCTCCGGAGCCAAATGAGGACAAAACAGATGGATTTATTCCCTGCTGCCTGCAGCTGAGAATGTATGGAATAAATAAAATAAAATGTTATTGGGTCTCTGGCCAGTTTAAGAGCCTCCCAGACTCCTCTGCAGCGAGTCCTCCTTAGCGACCTTGAGAGTTTTCTGTCTCTCTGTGAATCAAGCGAAGCGTCAGGTTTACGGACTTCCTCCGAGTCAGAGGACGAGTTCCTCTCTCGGGTTCGTAGTAACGACTTGACACACAACATACATTTCATTTAGCTGACGCTTTTATCCAAAGCGACTTACATTTTTGCTCCATACACCATAGACACAGCAACGGGGAGCAATTCGGGGGTTAAGTGTCTTGCCCAAGGACACTTCGACATGGACTAGCGTAGCTGGGAATCGAACCATTGATCCTCTGATTGAAAGTCAGGCATGCTGGCACCACTGAGCCACAGTCGCCCCTTCACAGAAACCAACTGGACATTTCTAGAAAATGTTCCTGGAGAGAATCATGTGGTTTGGGAACAATGGAAGAATACATCATTTAAATAAATTTAAAATTGTATTTTTTGTCGCGTTTGAGTTAGTCACCTGTATGAACTGAAAATAAAATGATTGAATAAATGGAAGAGAGATGAATCATCAGTGTTTTTCCAATTATTTTTTTTAATTGTCGGATTTTATTGAAGATAAACTGATTAAATACATACATTTTGTCATAAATTAATATTTATCTCCCTAACATAAGTTCCCAGGAAAACAATAAGAAACAGCAGACTTGTCTGTTCAACAAAGTGTTTCTAACAAACCTTCTCTTTTATGAGTCTTTGTTTATTTTACTTTAGATCTGACGACATTTAGTCGTTGTTTTTTATTCTCAGTCCTCCCGTCGCTTTCTCTCATCCTGCTTTACACACTGTACTTTCAACTGGGAGCAGATTTGCTCATCAGCTGAGACTTCAGCCTGCAGCGTTTTCTGGAGGGGGGGCGAGGGGGGGGGGGGGGGGGGGGGGACTGTCAACGATGCAAAATGAGGCACATGAATAGAACACAAACAAGAACACAAACAAGGTAATTGGGTGTTGTGATCGTCAAGAGGCATGAACACCATCAACGGGGGAATCAGTTTTTCTGACGCTCGGATTTAGTTGTTTGCTGGAGTTTCCTTCAGACAATGAAAGTAACTCTCTGCTTCCAGTCCAATAAAAGAGGCAATTAGCATGTTCATCTTCGCGTGGTGAGCAGGTCTGTGCTCCGACAATGACTGCAAGGTGGGGGAAGGGAGGGTTGGTGTTTCAGACACCATGGAAACTAGAATGCCAAATGCAGCAGTGGAAGAAAAATGTCATCGTTTGATGTCTTCCCACCGTGTTCCAGAGCCATGACTCTGCAGAACAGCAGCACTGGGACCAGTGGGAACCAGTCGTGTTAAAGGACTCGGCCGGTCGCGCCTTGTGTGAAACGAGAAGTCATTGTTGACTTGTTTGTCACGTGACCTCCGTACTGAAGTAACGCCACTTCAGCCGTAGTTTTCACCCCAAAACCAAGAGAGCTTATTTTATAAAGATGATATGTTTGTAACGAGCAAACATGGTTACAAAGACCATACTGGTTGTATAGAAGTACATGCTTCATGTGTTAAAGCTGCATTCTTTTCCTGACCACCAGGGGGCGACTCCTCTGGTTGTATAGAAGTATATGCTTCATGTGTTAAAGGGCGACTCCTCTGCTTGTATAGAAGTCTATGCTTCATGTGTTAAAGCTGCATTCTCTCTCCTGACCACCAGGGGGCGACTCCTCTGGTTGTATAGAAGTGTATGCTTCATGTGTTAACGCTGCATTCTCTTTACTGAACACAACGGGGCGACTCCTATGGTTGTATAGAAGTCTATGCTTCATGTGTGAAAGCTGCGATCTCCAGATGAATGTTTCAGAGCTTCAGCTTGATTCTTTATAACAACGTAGATCTGTGAGTTTTTCTTTTTTCTTTTTTTTTCTTCAGAAATCCCAGAATAAGACTTATTATTTTTAGTTAACGCTCGGCTGGCTCGTTGAATTTGTATCTATTGAGGTCAAACATTTTGGAGACGCTCTTGATGTGAAAGTCTGGATGATGTAACAACGGCTGCTCTTACAGAGAATCAGGCCTTCTCTTATCTTTCTCTAATCTTAGGCCTTTTTCTTGATTTTACATAATTTCTTAATTTCACCTTCTAAAGGCACTTGCGTATGAGACACATATCCATGTGTTAGATCAAAAATTGCAGAACAATTTCAGCTCTCTGTATAATGAGGCACCATTGTCCCAAGGCACAGGTGAAAAGAGATAATATGGCCCTAAAGCTGAAAAATTGAAGCTCGATTTTTGAATGTCTTGTGAAAACACTTTTTTGATACAAACGTCCTGAACAACACAGTTGCACAGATCTCCTTTTAATAATAATAATACATGTGAAGTGACTGTCTGATCACATATCAATGTTAATTATTCCTCACAATAATTATTAACAATAATTTCCATGACAATGATGGTAGGAAAAAAGAAAGAAAATAAAGTTATATCCATTAAAAAAATAACTAATATTTAGTTACTACTAAATAGCTTATTGTGGAAAATAATAAGCAATTTTTTTGCAAAACAAAACAGAATGAGTGCAGATATGTGAGCCATCAGGTTGTATCAGTATTAGTGGCTGCAGTGAGCTGCTTTCCTCTACACATCTTTTTTAAAAGGGGGTTGTAGGTTTGTTACGGATCTCAATTCATGCTCAATGTTGAGAGACGCAACAGCCGAAAAGACGACCTCACGGAGATCTCATAAAGATCGGCTTTTGGCAAAATGCCAAGAATCGACGAGTCGCGCATGCACAGCGTAACCTGTTAACGGCGGACGGTGATCATTTAAAATCAGCATTTCCTTTTGCGCCCCTGTAATAAATACCGCCCCAGTTTGACAAATACTGACTTAAAGGAAACATGGTGTTCATTTATTTGAATGACGACCACAAAGTGAGCAGGCTTTGTCACTGCAGTGTGTTTTTCAGGCTTTTGGAAGAATATTTCCAGAGCCTCGATATGCGAAGTCAGAAACGTCATTTATGGAGCTCTGCAGACTGTTTGTCTTGACCTGCAGATACATGAACTGTTGGGCTTTAAAGGTGATAGCTGATAGCTTCAAATAGTGATAGCTTAATGCAGCAAATCCCATTGTGAAAAGCATGCAACATATTTTTCGCCGCTCTCTGTGTCCGCTGTGTCTCACCTGTGCGCGACACAGAGAGCAGAGAAGTAGCCATGTAGAGACAGAAAGGACATGCTGTCTTCTAGATATGATCAATAACATACGGCCGTTTAGTTTGTTTAATAACAGAACAAGGTGTAAACCTGTTCTATAGGAAAGTGAACCTTAAATTACAGGGTAGAGGGCGCCCGCTGATATAACGGTGGGGGAACACTGAAGATGCTGGTTTGACATGCGCACAATATTGAACATTGACTTCAGAAATGGTCAGAGTTCATATATACAGAATTTTTTAAATATTGTAATTTGAACATCTTTAATGGAAGCGTTCAAAAAAAAAAAAGTGCTTTTGTTGACAAAGCTCAACACTTGTTCTATTTTTAGAACACGCCTTGCGGGCGACTCACGTGAAAAATGACACAAACATGTGCTTTACTTTATGCAAACTCTGCAAACTCTGCTGAGTTTCTAAACGCACACGCAGAGCTAGCATTAGCGCAGCTACAGCATCCTGTCGCTAACATTAGCGTCCTGTTAGAACTACAACACCTTCAACCGCCTTCTGACACTAATTATGATCAGAAGTCTCTCAATGTGGTAACAAAGCACAAAGAAACACACGTTCCCCTTCCAGCTGGATGCTTCATCATCCATGAAGTAAGATAATATAAGATAAGATGAATTTACGGATTTACAGCAGCAGAGTGAATACAAACAAGAGACATAGTATAGAGAGATCAAAACAATTATTATAAATAATAAGCAAAATAAGCCATAAAAAGTAATTAAAAACAGTAAGAAATCTACAATAACCGAAATATTATATATCCAGTCAGAATAATTATATATATTTATATTGCAAAGTGTTTTGCTGTTGTTTATGCACATCACTCTCAGACGACATTAAAAAAAAGGTACTCACAAAATAAAAGCTAACAGGAAGTGGTTGTCTGAGGGAACTATCAAAACACAAGTCTATAGTGTATTTGCATGTGCAGGACGTCTCTTAAATGCATATACAAATATGGAGAAAAAAACAGAATAGCCTCCACGTTTATGCTGTTTCTTCTTCTCTGTCTCTTGCCGATTGTTTAAAGGGGAAGCGCTGCGGTGGCTTAAGGGCCGGTCCCCGGACGCATTACTGCCGGCTTGTACGACACAATATAATCCTTATAATTAAAGGTTGTGAAATTAAAGGAGCAATCTCTGGTGTGCAGACTTTCACCGAGGAGTTAATTGATTACGAGAGCGGTCCGAGAGACGCGAGCGTTCATCTAGCGACAGGAAGTCAGAACAAAAGCAACGCTCTCAGCAGAAGAGACGCAGCGGAGCTAGAGAGCTCGAGCCAATTAAAGCCGACTGAAGGCGGCTCTGCTGGGATTCCTCATTAACGATTGATTACATCGCTAATTACATATTTTCTTTTGTAAATTCAATGAATTACACATTTAAACAATTATTGGACAAGAAATCCCACAAATAAAATGCAAAAACAAGTTTTTATCAAACATGCAATCACCATAAAACATTATACATTAAACAATAGAGCAGAGATTCCCGGTGAAGGTAATTAAACCTTTTATGTCATCATGTTAAATGTAGGTTTGTTATTAATTCATACTTTGAGGAGAGTGTCCCTGCTATATATCTGATCAGCTTTGAAGAATAACAATTTATTTAAAAAGAATTCCAAATATTAAATGTCCAACATTTCTGTGTTTTGAGTCATTTCAAAGTACCGATTTCTGCATTACATTCAAGGAACCAATCTTCAAATAAAATGTGAATAAAACAATATTTTAAACAAGTATAAATGTTTATTTACAGCGAGTAGCTGTCACTTTAGAGCCATAAGTAACTTGTCCCCAACATGACACCCTCTGGCAGCCTTGAGGTCTGGAACTGTTTACCATATTAATTACAGGTTCAGCACACTTACACGTGGAGTAGAAAAGCATTGGGGGGAAAAATCATAACCTTGTTTGTTCGTCAGCTGATTATAATGACAAGTTCCTGCTGCCTGGATAAACATATTCATAAATGTATTTTTGTTATGGGCGTTATGAGCTCATACAACAAATTATATTTTCAGGAGAAAATATCAGATCAGATCACAGAACGCATTCATGTCTTTTACTCTGTGATATTCCACACATGAGGCATTTATTTGATTGTTGTTATCTAGTCTTTATCTCGTACGTTTTGATACTGGCTTTAGTTTATACAGATTCAAAAATGTCAGTAATTTACGTTTGAACTGAGAGTCCAAAACCGTCTCGAGTGTGAACACAGCTGTGTGGAGAGGAGGTCCTTTCCAAGAAAATAAGAAAACAAAAACACGATGAAAGACGCAGCAGCATGCGGCAGATTCATTGCCTGAATGGCATTACTGTAAACAGAAGGTCAGAGTCTTTGTTGAGTCTTCATGCAGAGCCTGTGTATTAATACATGATGCATTGTGTTTCCATATATCCGAGACCACGTGTGCATCCTGATGTCGTGCAGTCAAGGTCAGAGAACCAAACCAGTGGCTCTGCGTGTTTGAGCTCATTTATCACAAATCACAGCCGTGTTGCGAAGCGATGTATTTCGTCTGCAGTTTCAGGCGTCCAACGATTTCCATTTCCCAGCGCTGGCTAGTTAGCTAGCTAGCCTGCTAATTTCACAATTCTTTCTAGGGCTGTGTTTCTAGCGCCGTGTTTCTAGTGTTGTGTTTCTGGCGCCGTGTTCCTAGTGCTGTATTTCTAGCGCTGTGTTTCTAGCGCTGTGTTTCTAGCGCTGTGCTTCTAATGCTGTGTTTCTAGCGCTGTGTTTCTAGCGCTGTGTTTCTAGCGCTGTGTTTCTAATGCTGTGTTTCTAGCGCTGTGTTTCTAGCGTCTAGCGGTGTGTTTCTAGCGCTGTGTTTCTAGCGTCTAGCGCTGTGTTTCTAGCGCTGTGTTTCTAGCGCTGTGTTTCTAGTGCTGTGTTTCTAGCGCTGTGTTTCTAGCGTCTAGCGGTGTGTTTCTAGCGCCATGTTCCTAGCGCCATGTTCCTAGCGCTGTGTTTCTAGCGTCTAGCGCTGTATTTCTAGCGCCATGTTCCTAGTGCTGTGTTTCTAGCGGTGTGTTTCTAGCGTCTAGCGCTGTATTTCTAGCGCCATGTTCCTAGTGCTGTGTTTCTAGCGGTGTGTTTCTAGCGTCTAGCGCTGTATTTCTAGCGCCATGTTCCTAGGGCTGTGTTTCTAGTGCTGTGTTTCTAGTGCTGTGTACCTAGTGCTGTGTTTCTAGCGCTGTGTTTCTAGTGCTGTGTACCTAGTGCTGTGTTTCTAGCGCTGTGTTTCTAGCGTCTAGCGCTGTGTTTCTAGCGCCATGTTCCTAGTGCTGTGTTTCTAGCGCTGTGTTTCTAACGTCTAGCGGTGTGTTTCTAGCGCCTGGTTCCTAGTGTTGTGTTTAAAGCGCCGTGTTTCTAGCGAAGCATGCTGCCGTGTTTTAGAGACGTTGATGTATTTCATCTGCAGTTTCTGGCGTCCAACGGTTTTCATTTCCCAGCGCTGGCTAGTTAGCTAGTTAGCGTTTAGAACGGTCTGTCCGTCACTGTCCGTCACTACCAGACAAACTGCCGACCGCTCTCTTACCTGTGAACTAGTCCTCTAGTGGCGAGGAGTGAGCAGGAGGGGCCTCAGGGTGCTCTAGCTAGCTCGTGTCTCATTTGATAAACGGTAAATATATCAAACTCATTGGTAGAGAACACACAAATAGGCGATGAGTTCACCAAACTTGGAAAAGCTAAATATTAGCTAAATACTAATTGAAATGCCTTCACATCAGAAACGAACCCCTCCAGAGTTCCACTGACAGTTTCCCCTTTGAGCGCGGCGGTTTGGTCCGCACTGGAGTTCGAGTCCGCCGTTCACAGCCACAGCAACCGCTCCGGGGGTTTGGTTCGACCGTTAGAGAGAGATGACCTGGTTTTAACTGTCTGTACGGGTTATGAAACTCCAGATTGTCTGTCGAGGTTCTGTGAGCTCCTGTGTTTTATGGCTCTACTATGGCTGATAGAAAGCTTCCATTCCCCCTGATACCTAAAACATCCAGATAGTGTTCCTCTCTTCACCCCGAGGACACAACAACAAAATCCATCTCCGCCCTCCGAGGTGTCGGCGGTGATGAATTGGCTCGCCGGCTGAGCCAAAACAAGCCGACTGTGCAGCGCTTAGCCTGCAGGCTCACTGCAGGTCACACAGCGATTCCTACTTACTCAGAGCGTGTGTAACTCATCAGGATCATGCATAGTCTGTTTCATACATAAAGATAATAATGCATAGTATGTATCATACATAAAGATAAGAGGACAGAACAGGGGTCTGAACTTAACAAATTAAATGTCTTTATAGTTACGGGCATTCAATCTAAGCTCATTAGTTATTTTTATATTCACAATAAAGCTAAGCATTAAGACTACATTACTAATAATACGGCCGCCGTTGTTGAACTGTGTTGACCTGATCAGTCACAAGCTTTAATAACAGGTTGGACTGGGCTGGCCTTGAGAACTTGAGTGACTAAGTGTGTAATATATACTGTCGCTGTATACATCTACATGAGTGTGTGTGTGTGTTGAAGGTACGATTATTTGTTGCTATAGGACGTGTGAATGCTGACCATTTGATATTATATTATATGAATGTAGGTCTCTGTTGCGTGACCTTGTCTTCATGCCCTTTAGTGCGCCTCGGCAAAGCAGCTCAGGCTAACCAGTGTGTTGAGCGGTGGGGGCGCCCGATCATGACTAGTGAACAATGGCTAATACGCTCGCTCCCTCAATGTAGCCTACGTGAGACTATACACGGGTCGTGTATGTAGTACCGTGTTTCTAGCGCCGTGTGTCTAGTGCCGTGTTTCTAGCTCTGTGTTTCTAGCGCCATGTTTCACTGTGTATCTAGCGCCATGTTTCACTGTGTTTCTAGCGCCATGTTTCACTGTGTTTCTAGCACTGTGTATCTAGCGCCATGTTTCACTGTGTTTCTAGCGCCATGTTTCACTGTGTATCTAGCACCATGTTTCACTGTGTTTCTAGCGCCATGTTTCACTGTGTATCTAGCGCCATGTTTCACTGTGTTTCTAGCGCCATGTTTCACTGTGTATCTAGCGCCATGTTTCACTGTGTTTCTAGCGCCATGTTTCACTGTGTTTCTAGCGCCATGTTTCACTGTGTATCTAGCGCCATGTTTCACTGTGTTTCTAGCGCCATGTTTCACTGTGTATCTAGCGCCATGTTTCACTGTGTTTCTAGCGCCATGTTTCACTGTGTATCTAGCACCATGTTTCACTGTGTTTCTAGCGCCATGTTTCACTGTGTATCTAGCGCCATGTTTCACTGTGTTTCTAGCGCCATGTTTCACTGTGTATCTAGCGCCATGTTTCACTGTGTTTCTAGCGCCATGTTTCACTGTGTTTCTAGCACTGTGTATCTAGCGCCATGTTTCACTGTGTTTCTAGCACTGTGTTTCTAGCGCTATTTTTTTAGGGCTGTGTTTCTAGCAGCGTGTTTCTAGCGCCGTGTTTCTAGCTCCGTGTTTCTAGCGCCGTATTTCTAACGAAGCGTTCTAGCGGCGCCGTTCTAGCGCAGCACTTGTAGCGATGCATCTGCATACAATAACAAGATAAAAACTGATTTGGGTTGGCCGTCTGATCAAGACTTTAAAACTGCCCCCTACTTTCGTTCCAATATAAAAAGATGTCAATACGGACCACGAGACCATAAACATCCCGATGTTTTAGCTCCTCCCCTATTTTGGCAATTTGCACGTTCATTATTGGAGATCTGACCCTATGACCTTCAGACAGCAGCTCCATGCTGTTGCCCCTCCCACCTCGGTGTTGCTTTCATTCGTGTTCCACCATCAAAAGTTCCCAAAAAGACCTGAAGGCATCAATGAGCTCTGCTCTGAAATGAAGTCAAGGCTTCTACACGGAAACAATAAATGGCTTTTCAGGATAAAAAAAACCTTTTGGCAATATTGCAAAATGTGAGAAGGTGAAATATACTTTGTCAGTTGAGTCAGTTGACCTCTGGTACATTTTGAATGTCTACTTTTAATGGAATATGTTTCTGTTTTGGTGTTTGAAGGATTTGAGGACTTATATATAATTATATATGTTTGACCCTTAAAAAGCTCAGTGGGGTCGACATCTTGTATTTGAGTGAGGAGTAAAAGTAGCTGTGGAGTATGTGGACTATGTAGACTATGTGCCGTTCTCTCCTCGGTCACCGGGCCTCGGTGGTGCGTCCGTGGACGACAAGACTTGTGCATTAAGAAGTGATGTTCTCTCAGACACGTCTGATCCGAAGCCACTGCTCCGGGAGCCGTGTAGTTAATCTGCCCAACGTTTAACAACACAGACATTTAAGAAAAGACACATTATGCATGTATAATGAAAAGCTTTGTTTGAGATGTCAAGTGTGAGACTGAGCGCTAACACTGTCGGGGTTCTGGGTTCAGTTTTCATTCAGAGAAGTGAAACTGAAGTGAGTTTGGTTGGAATTTGTCCAAAAGTAGCAAATGAATAATGCAGAAAACAGCTGATTTGTAGCCAATTAATATTTCTCTCTCGGCTTGCTTGGAAACATTCTGTCCAGGTTTTCTGTAAGAAGAGCAGCCAACTGAGCTTTCTTCACCGGTATGAAGATGTACGACGACCACGGCTGGTTGTTTGTGGTGCCGATTCCCCAAAAACATAAAACTTTCCACTTGCTCATCCTCAGCTCCATAAATCAACAACCAGCTGCAAGATTGTTGATTTCCTCTCGACATGAAGTCTCATCGTCGTTGTTGTTGTTGGGTGTGTAAACAATGTACGTTTGCATTCAGACGGTGTATTTCCACTGCACTGCCCACCTGACAGTCGTCCCAATGAACTCAGATAGTTGACGTTTTAAATGACGCCTCTATCGTCTGATTATGTTTGTAGGGGCGCGTTTGTAGGGGCGCGTTTGTAGGGGCGCGTTTGTAGGGGCGCGTTTGTAGCGGCGCGTTTGTAGCGGTGCGTTTGTAGCGGTGCGTTTGTAGCGGTGCGTTTGTAGCGGCGCGTTTGTAGGGGCGCGTTTGTAGGGGCGCGTTTGTAGCGGCGCGTTTGTAGCGATGCGTTTGTAGGGGCGCGTCTGTAGCGGCGCGTTTGTAGCGATGCGTTTGTAGGGGCGCGTTTGTAGCGGCGCGTTTGTAGCGATGCGTTTGTAGCGGCGCGTTTGTAGCGATGCGTTTGTAGCGGCATGTTTGTAGGGGCGCGTTTGTAGCGATGCGTTTGTAGCGGCGTGTTTGTAGGGGCGCGTCTGTAGCGGCGCGTTTGTAGCGATGCGTTTGTAGGAGCGCGTTTGTAGCGGCGCGTTTGTAGCGGCGCGTTTGTAGCGGCGCGTTTGTAGCAATGCGTTTGTAGCGGCGTGTTTGTAGGGGCGCGTTTGTAGCGATGCGTTTGTAGCGGCGTGTTTGTAGGGCCGCGTTTGTAGGGGCGCGTTTGTAGGGGCGCGTTTGTAGGGGCGCGTTTGTAGCGATGCGTTTGTAGCGGCGTGTTTGTAGGGCCGCGTTTGTAGGGGCGCGTTTGTAGGGGCGCGTTTGTAGCGATGCGTTTGTAGGGGCGCGTTTGTAGCGATGCGTTTGTAGCGATGCGTTTGTAGCGATGCGTTTGTAGCGATGCGTTTGTAGCAGCGTGTTTGTAGGGCCGCGTTTGTAGGGGCGCGTTTGTAGCGATGCGTTTGTTGCGGCGTGTTTGTAGGGCCGCGTTTGTAGGGGCGCGTTTGTAGGGGCGCGTTTGTAGCGGTGCGTTTGTAGGGGCGCGTTTGTAGGGGCGCGTTTGTAGGGGCGCGTTTGTAGCGATGCGTTTGTAGGGGCGCGTTTGTAGGGGCGCGTTTGTAGCGATGCGTTTGTAGGGGCGCGTTTGTAGGGGCGCCTCTATTGTCTGATTACTGCGACCCGATTGTTCAGAAAGCTCGCCGCTCTGCTCGCTGGAGGCGATGACGCAGTTCACTTTGAAGAACTCTTGGAGGACTTCAAACGCAGTGAAATTAGGAATTAGCTCCTTTGCATAGAGATCGGTACCTGCAGCTCTGTGCTTCCGCTGCCTCACATTGACGTCTTCAACGAGATGTTTGCAGATGTGGCGGAATGTAAAAGTGCATCTGATTGGTCCGTTTCTTTGTTCTGGTCCTGAGATGTTTCCAGTACAGGTCCCTGATCTTTGCTTCTCTCGTGTGTTCAGCCGGTCAAACAAGAATGACATTTAAAGAAGTCTTTTCTTTTTTTTTAAACCTTGACATTAAAGCAACCACCGGTCCTGGATCTTAGAGAACAAGCAGCAGGACTCTGTCTGTTCATATGTGTCACGGGAAGGAACAGAAAATCAATAACGTGGATGCACTTTGTTTTAATTTGCCGTCTCGGTTTCATTCTCTCGCTGCGATTCCTGACTGCGTCCTCTGACAATCCCAGGAGAGAAATCGTTGATTCGTTCATAAGTTGCCTTCAATCATTTCTGTGCGCTCTCAAAACATAATTCAGCCTCGTGAGCAGCTGCTTCTGGACTTATTCTGCCCTTTTGATTGGTGCAAACAGGAAGAAACAAACACCATCTACTTCTACATGTTTTTAGAAGTCTGATCAAAATGATCAAAAATATCATTTACAAAACACAATATATGTTTCATCGTTCTTACAAAAAGATCGATAGTAGCAATGGAAGTGGAGGCACATGATGTCTTGCATCAGTGCATGATTTTAAAAATGTATTTCAACATCATTGTTAAGACTGTGATAAGAGACGTAACTACAGCACCGTGTCCATCTCAGGCTCAGTTCTTGATGAAATTAATTTCTCTTCTGGAATTAAGAATTAAGAGCACCTTTTTTTGTTTTGTTCTGGTTGACAAATCTCAGACTTCCATAAACACATCTGGGAAACAGTTAGGTTCATGCAACAACTAAGTTATACATTATAATTGAATTGAAACGCAGCTATTGTGTTCACTCCACTACGCTCTTTATTACTCATAAGTCGTACAAATGGCGATTATCATTTTTTTAAATGACAAATAATAAGACGTACATGAATTCTCTGCTTAACTTTTCGTGACCAACAGGAAGCAGAAAGTCTGAAGTCGATGACGCAGTTCTGACCATCAGCTCCTGGGACAGTTTTCCAGGTTCAGAAGCTCCTTAACCTCTCAGGTTGTGTCAGTTCTTCCATAATGACTTCCTGCTTCCAACGGAGCCCATTGATTGATTCGGAAGCTTTTACGGGAGAATAAACACACATGAATACACTTAAACACACCCTGAGGACACGCAGGAGGCCCGATGGTCTTTTGACATCCAGCGTTCAAGGCTATACACAAAATAATTTGTATAATGATGGTTATTAAATAATAATAATATTTTTTTTACTATTCTTTTATACACTACCGCTTTTGTAAACAGGGACCGCCAGAATCAACACGCAACAGTTCCTCATCGTAGCTTTTACACAACTTTCATAATCAGACGTTGAGACCTTCACGTCCACAACAAAACTCATAATTCACTGATAAAACATGTGTGATAATTTGTAACCTGCACGAGAAATCAACCCAAAACTTCTGAAACTGTGAAACTAGAGTTCCCCGATCCTTTACAGGCAAAGTTATCGAACTTAAATGCATTAAAATGAAAACATTTATTTGGTCACCAGACTATTTATACTATTTTCAACCATTTCTTTAAGAAGTAAACCTTTGCGTATGTACTGTACAATACCGGACTCAGGTCACCGTCCTGATTGCTTTTTAATGTGCAACAATAACTGAGGAATATCTTTGGCTTCATGATTCAGGTTCCGATGCTCCGCAAGGAAGGAAAGGAAAGTTTCCTTTTCTTCTGAGTTACTCGCCAGACGCCGACTCAGCGCTCAAGTTAAAACGATTTAAAAACGTAAACAGCGTGTTCCCGTTTCCTCCGGGGAGGGAATTAGTGAAATGAGGAACAGGAAGTTCTGCACAGGTTACAGAAGAAGAAGAAGAAGAAAGGTCTTCTGGGGTAAAGAAATTATAATAAAATGACATGAGATTAAACAGGGACAAAGATGAAAGCCAGTCCGTATCTGATCTAAATATAATCATGACAAGGCCACTATAATAATAATAACTAAGCCCACTATAATAATAACGATTCCACTATAATGATAACAAAGTCCACTATATTAAGAACAGTGTGTTAAAAGACTTTAACAGTAGTACGTTGTTGGTTCTTTGCACATTCTGAATCTGTTTTTAGTAGTTTTTAGTTTCTCAGGTTTTTATGTAAAGACATAGCAAATACAATTATTAGCACATATTTCATAAGAAAATGCTGAATTTGCATATTTAAGCATTATATTTCATAAAACTTGTATCCCAAAAAATACTTGTCTGAATGTAAGTCGTCACCTATGGAAGTTGCATGCTGATATCTATTAATTATTGTCCTGTCTCTGCATCAACAAAGAGAGTTATGACTCCAACAGTGTGAAGATTCCTCCGTCCACCTTACATCCTGAAGCTCGTAAAGTCATGTAACATATGGACGTTTTTCTTCTTGTAAACACACACACACACACACACACACACACACACACACACACACACACACACACACACACACACACACACACACACACACACAGCCATATCGGTAATACACAACCTTTACCCCCCTGACAGTTAGCAAATACAAGCAAAGCAAACGGCGTCAGTGTGTCTTCTCCAGGATCGATGGCGGCACATTGAGGATTTATTGACATGAGAATGTCACCCGCCGCCTGTGAAACGCTCTCGTTTGCAAAAGTTGTGTTTTCTTTAACAGAAAGCGGACGGTTCCAGATGTTTGAAGCAGCTGTTTTCTGTCAACTCGCACCAGTTAGTCCGGGCTGAAGGTCGGAGAGAGTCGCCTGAAGGACGACGTGACGTTTAGTCCGCTGGTCTGAGCCGCCACGTTGTGTCAGAATGAGGTTTCTGTGTTTCTTTTCTGCAGTGAAGAGTTCTGCACATGAAGAACAGAGTTCTGCATGAAGAACAAAGTTCAGCGTATGCAGCATTAAGAAGAGAGTTATCAGCTTTAATCCATATCTGTTGGCCTTCAGCCTACAGAACTGTTCTCTCCTGCCGCCGCTCACAGGAAGAAGCAATATTCATTCATTAAAGAAAGTTTATCTAATGAAAAAACAAAACATTGAATAACTTTTGTTTAGTTTCAAGGATTTTTCTTATTTATTTCGGTTAATGTCGACATCACGAAATCGTGATTTATTTATTACAGAAATCACTAATTTGACAAAATAGTTGAGTGGAAATGTTTCTGACGACGTATTTAAACACACACACACACACACACACACACACACACGCGTAATCACACATCATAAACCCGGAGACGTTCACACCACGTACCGTCTGTGAGGCTATTTCTGCTCTTTACAGTTTATTTCCCACGCGTGTGTGTGTGTGAGGGGCTCTCCTCTCCTGGCGATAGGAAGGAAATATATTTCTGCTGGCGAGTGGAGAAAGAAAAAGAAGGAGATTCTTTTTAGTCAGAGACGGAAGAAGAAGCTCCAGATGTATGTATGTATGTATTTATGTATTTGTTCCTACTTTAACGTGAGAGGAAACGTTTACACTGCTTCAGATTTAATCTCTGCTCTGTATTTCCCTCGTGAGCCGGTTTCTATCTACTTGCCCTGTGAATAATACGGAGGACGCCACGCAGCACTCTGTGGAACTCTGAGAAATGTATACATGTTCATTATTAATAAATGTATCGGGGGCGGAGCTTCCGGGCCGGGACGCAAGAAGCTGCTCGGAGCAGTGTGAGTCATAAGAAACAGGAACCCAGTAGCGGCTCATCCTCCGGGCCACGTTCCCAGCAGAACCAGTAACATCGTGGCTTCAGAGCCGGGTCGTCACGCCGACTGCATCAATAGTTGTTCTATCGATGCGACACCCGTTCCGTAAAGAGGAGATTACCTCAACGTGATACTTGCATCGCGCATTCTTTACAGTAAACATTACGATATAAAATGTGTTTTCTGTGTAGACGTAGGAGGATCTGCTCTCTGCTTATCGTTCACGCGAAGTAATGTTTTCTTTAAATCAGCTGCTGCTGGGCCCCTGGGCGCCCCTGCACTTCAGATTGGGAAACCCTGTTTGAAAGTAGGAGGCAGTTGACCTCACGTTCCTCTTTCCCCGCGTCGGCCCGATCGATGGACATCCCATCGCGTGATGAACGCATCAATCACACGCTCGCTTTCCCTAATGGCCTGTTTGTAAATACATTTTTTTACAAAAGGATTTCTGCTTCGTCGATGGAGCGCAGCCGCTGCTCATAATCCATCGATCATCAATAAATTGTGTATGTGTGTGTATGGGACATAATCAGCATCACTTTGACAAGAACAACAACACATTTCATACGGTGAAAAGCTTCCTGCATGGCTGCTCCTTTAGTTTTGTCTTTTTAACGCTTCCTCGTGTTATTGATCACCGGGACTCGAACCCGCGGGTCGTGTTTACCGGCTAGCGGGCCTCACGTGTTGGACCGGCACACCTCCAGGGTGCTAAATATGTGGCCTTGATGTATCTCCTCCCTCTCAGGCTGAATAGAAAAAGGGAAATGTGTGTTGTTGTTTTTTCTAAAAGAGAACAGAAAGCGTTCTGGAGCATTTCTGCTCGTTCGCAGGTCGCGACCTCTGGGCTTCCCGGTCAGAGAGCACTCCATCGATGCAGGAAAACGGATCCCTGCCGGTCGGGATGCAAACTGAGGACGAAGCACGAAGGAGAAACACGCCTCAAAGTCTTCAATTAGAAAAGACGATTAGAAAAGACAATTTGCCAAACGGAGAAGTCTCTAAACGAGCCTCGTTGCCTCGCTGCAGCTGGAGGCGGCGGAGAGGTGGAGCAGCTCTCACCTCGCTCGCCCACAGTCCAGTTACCCGGCAGACTGAGACGAAAAGAGAGAGAAAGAGAAGCCCAGACTGTCTGACGCATCTGCAGATATGAACCTCGTAGGCCTCCGTAGGGACACGAACCAGCAACACGCAGGAGTTTGTACCAGCGGCATCTGAACCTACTGACACGTATACAGCAGGAAGAAGTTACATATTTACATAACTGTGAACTTTAAGATAATTTATATCACACAAGCTGGTCAGGAAATGTTTACTGAGGGAATAAATCAAGAGAGAAGCAGAGTCATGTATATAGACTTCTATACAACCAGAGGAGTATCCCCCTGGTGGTCAGGAGAGAGAATGCAGCTTTAACACATGAAGCATAGACTTCTATACAACCAGAGGAGTATCCCCCTGGTGGTCAGGAGAGAGAATGCAGCTTTAACACATGAAGCATATACTTCTATACAACCAGAGGAGTCTCCCCCTGGTGGTCAGGAGAGAGAATGCAGCTTTAACACATGAAGCATATACTTCTATACAACCAGAGGAGTCTCCCCCTGGTGGTCAGTAGAGAGAATACAGCTTTAACACATGAAGCATAGACTTCTATACAACCAGAGGAGTATCCCCCTGGTGGTCAGGAGAGAGAATGCAGCTTTAACACATGAAGCATAGACTTCTATACAACCAGAGGAGTCTCCCCCTGGTGGTCAGGAGAGAGAATGCAGCTTTAACACATGAAGCATATACTTCTATACAATCAGAGGAGTATCCCCCTGGTGGTCAGGAGAGAGAATGCAGCTGTTTGTAAACTGGGGATCGATCACTCCCGACTGATCAATACATGCAGATTAGAGACCGCAGCAGCCAGTCAGAGAGGATTCTGTTCACTCTTTACCGTCTGCAGAGGAAACGCTCCGACAACCAGCCGGTGTCTCCATGGTGATTCAGAGACTGAGGGATAATCCACAGCTGTTGCCATGGAAGCGCACAATGCATGTCATCCAAGGCTTCGTGAAATGAAGGTTGTGTGGGGGGGCAGTGATACAGCACCTTAATGCATCTGATTACTCTGCAAGATGACGGTGGCAAACACAGATTTATCTTCGGATGAGGTGAGAAAGCAAAGACGGACAGAATAGAAAGGACAGACGAGCCATAAAAAAGGAGGGATCACATGAGAAAGGAGAGGAAGAAGGATGGAGCTTCACATCAAAGGCGGAGATAGTTTTTTCCGCGGTTACATACAAAGTTTATGGCGCAACGGGAACAAAGCGGATGCACAACGTCAGGTTCTGGACGCACCTTCACCGAGGTCGGCCATCAGCTCCAAGTCGGCCTTCAAGTTCAAGCCAACCATGTTGGTCGGTGTCGAGGTCAAGCTCCTCCGCATTAAAGTAGGAATTCCTGGAGCTGGTTCTCTGCATGGGGACGATGTCCTTATGAAAGGGATGAACTCAAACTGAAAATATATTTGGAACCAAAGAGCCCAAACAAAAGAACACTCGACAGAATCAAAATTAACTCATTTTCGCGGGATCACAAAAAGCTGATTTGACAGATTTTCCAAAGTCGCGTCGTCGCTCACGAACGGCGTCGGCGTGAATGGGCTGAGTTGACGCCGCCGCCACTGAGTTCGCAGCCCAGAGTGTTGGTCAGCTGTCAAGACGCTTGAGCTGTAAAGTCAAAGGATGTCCACATTTATTTATCCCAGTTCGAGTTGACAAGCTCGTCGTTTTCATTGTTTTCTCTGCATCAAAATGCATTGAATTCATGTCCTTTTTTTCCTCCTGACGCCTTCTTCATCTCTGGCGCTGCACCGGCCTCGTCCGTGGTCTAGAAGTCCTGCTGCTTCCTGTCAGTCTCGAATTAATGAGTGAGCCTCCGGGCGTCACCACCCTGACCGGCCAAGGTCAGAGCGCGGTGAGTCCCGGGCCCTGTCAGGTGGACTCGAGGCTCCTCTCCTCTGTAATGAGCCTCCGCTTTGAACCGAGGGTCGGCCCGAAGTGGACTGACGGCTAACGAGCCGATCTGTGATTGTAGAATGACCTCACGGCCCTCAGAGGACAGCTGCAGTAATATTCACACTTGAGAATACTTTCACAATCACTCTTTAGTTAAGGAGGAACTTTGAGACTTTTGAGTTTCGGAAAACTATTGAGGGAGACGAACTGAAACTGGACTTTTTGCAGAAACCTTTAACTGTTAGCGTTCCTGTAAAATTTGACGAAAAACGCCTATCCAGGTATACCCAAAGTAAATTGCAAGCTGTACTTGAACTATTTGGAGTAAATGCATGGTCTTGGTCTCTTTTGAAAGGTAACACTCTGAAGCTTTTTTCCCTCAATAGTCAGAATCACTTTAAGTGCTGCTGACACTGAGTTATATAAGTTTGAACACACTAAAGTATAAGGTTTTTATTTCCGCCTGAACATTTCTTTGTAAATAGATGCCTGTAGATGACTATAAATGGGACTTATGGACTGGAAAACACAATGGAACCATAGCCTGAAGCCTTTTCTAGTCTAAGTAAAAAGCAGATAACAATATCACAGAAAATTAATATTTTACACATGTTTTTTTAATGAAATGTCTAGGCGTTTTTTTAAATTTTGAGACTGAAAATATTCATGATATATATACTATATACCTATTGAAATACCTATATGTATGAAGTATAAATGCATGTTCATGCGAATTCAATTCCAAACTATGGCAGCTGTCTCTTCTCATCAAATGGAAGCCTGTTGTGAATATTTGCCCCCCCTCTTCCTGGTATTCGTTTTTTAGGCAATTTCATTGACTGTACGAAACACCTGTCATCCGAGCCGTATGACGTGACAGGCTTGATCCACGTAAGAAAATAGAGACTAAGCCTGTTCTTCAACGTAGCTTCTGGTTGGGTAATGTAGCCTGTCAGTCAGGACATGAAGCTCCTATTGGTTCAAGTGAGGATTCATAAGAAACGTTAGATTTCTGCGGTCATTTTGATGCCTAGTATTGTAGCTGTGCTCTCATGCAAACCTGCTTTTTTTCTAAAAACAAAACGTTATTCTTTCATATCTGTTCTATTGTTTGTTGTTGTCTGACAAAAGTCTTGTTTGTAGCTGCTGTGGTGGTCTGATCTTGAAACGGATTGCATAGCTGGAACAAGAATCGTAGGTTTCCAGAAACATGTGGCACTCGTACCGAACTATAAATAGGGGATACAGTGTACACTAGAATGTCCAGTAAAGGACGCCTGCGGGACGTTAACACGTTAAGAGGTTAAATAAATCACCTCCATGTTCTAAGTTAGAATTCAGAATATAAAGCAAATGGTAAACATCCATCGGCTTCTCACCGTCAGTTGCACCGCTATTTGTTTACACGTAAAATTAGAAGCTAATGAAACGAAGCGGCTGGCACGACGGCCAGATCGACCTCTGGAGGTCAGAGATGAACCAATGTCGAGTCCAGAACAGACCAGCACGAGTAAACCAGCAACCGACTTAACGAGGTTTATGAAAAGATCGTGAAGTACTTATATGTCAGAAGTAGAAGCAGGCAGCAGTGCCTTTACTTAAGTGTGTGACTTCCTGTGGCATACATGCCATCCACCTCTTCTCCTTTATTGCGTTCTTTATACTTCCTCGTTCATGATTACGTGGATAACATACAAAATAAGTTTGTGGGATATCTATAAAATATGACTCATTACGATGTTGTAGTTTTTCTACGGGATCGTCTAGTTCGGTTTATTTGACTTGCCTCCTGTTGCTTTGGCCAGGTCGTAAAATAAAACATCTCAAACAATCCCGTAGAATAACTACAGCATCACAACTATAGGATACAGGATGGGAAATAACTATATATATATATATATATCGGAGCAATTTTTAGAATTTTTTTATTTATTAGTTTTGTATTGTGGGCATTCACCCTCCAAGCCAGTAGGGGGCAGTAACACTGTTATGTCGTCCATCAAACACTGTGCTGGTTGTGCTGAAGAGACACAGAGATCAAGAGACACAGAGGCAAAGAGACAGAGAGACAAAGAGACAAAGAGGCAAAAAGATAAAGAGACAAAGAGACAAAAAGATAAAGAGACCAAGATACAAAGAGATAAAGAGACAAAGAGACAAAGAGACAAAGAGACAAATAGACAAAGAGACAAAGAGACAAAGAGACCAAGAGACCAAGAGACAGAGAGACAGAGAGACAGAGAAACAAAGAGATACAGATACAAAGAGACAAAGAGTCAAAGAGTCGTTGCTGAGCCGAGGTGTGGTGTGATACTGACACTGATTGCTTGCGCCTCCTCCTGCCAGGCCGGTAATGACCTCCCCAGCCTTAAGGGCGCTCAGGTGACAAATTATAGCCCTGGAGGTTCTGAAGAGAGGTTCTAAAGAGAGGTTCTAAAGAGAGGTTCTGAAGAGAGGTTCTGAAGAAAGGTTCTGAAGAGAGGTTCTAAAGAGAGGTTCTGAAGAAAGGTTCTGAAGAGAGGTTCTAAAGAGAGGTTCTGAAGAGAGTTTCTGAAGAAAGGTTCTGAAGAGAGGTTCTAAAGAGAGGTTCTGAAGAAAGGTTCTGAAGAGAGGTTCTAAAGAGAGGTTCTGTATCACACAGCTGTGGACTGCATGTCAGGTCTCATCCGCCATGTGATATCATTATAATACATGTTGTCTATTTGTGAAAACCAATTACGTTACAATAGATATAACTTCTAATTATTAAAAAAATATATATATACAAAAAATGAATTTAAATGTAAACTTTGTGATTCTATTCAGCCCAGCAGAGAAGGCTTAGCAGGCCCTGACGGCCCACCACTGCATGATTGTATAATTACTAAACTAATACTCTACATGGGCAGTGTACGATAAGTCTCATGTATGGTGACTTCAGGGATTGAACAAATAGTACTTACAAATAATATATATATACATATATATATATATATATATGTATATATATATTTTTTTTTTAAATGTATTTTGATATATATATATATATTTATACGTGTAATAATATGTATTTATATATAAATATGTGTATTTATATTTTATCTATTGATATTTATTCATGTTATGTTTATATTTACATTGACGTGTATTTATATATATATGTATATATATATTTATATATTGGTGATCCCCTCATCTGCCGGGGTGGAACCCTAACCCGTTCATTAGTTTTCTCTCCTCTCAGAGACAGCTGGTCGTAGTGAAGGCGATAATTCACAGCTTTGGAATTGGGTCAATAAATCTGCTTTCATAACTTCCGTAAACAAACCGAACTGTCTGCTCATTACAAGGCGCCGCATGAATGAGCGAGAGCTTCTCTCCGCTGAAAACCGTGATGTCTCTTCGTCACTCCACGCTGCCGTTAATAACTTCTAGCACAACACGAGTGTGACAGCTGGCTGATTGATGAATGATGTCAGAGGACGGTGTTGATCGATGAGTGGGCAATGGACCCGGGGAGCCCATTAACCCACAGGTAGCCGGGTTCCTCATGTCCTTCCTTTCTAGGAGCCTTACACCCCCTCATGTCCTTCCTTTCTAGGAGCCTCAGATGTCCATCATGTCCTTCTTCAGGAGCCTCAGATGTCCTCATGTCCTTCCTTTCTAGGAGCCATACATGTCCTAATGTCCTTCCTTTCTAGGAGCCATACATGTCCTAATGTCCTTCCTTTCTAGGAGCCTCAGACGTCCCTCATGTCCTTCTTTTCTAGGAGCCTCAGATGTCCATCATGTCCTTCCTTCATTTAGGAGCCTCAGATGTCCTCACGTCCTTCCTTTCTAGGAGCCTCAGATGTCCTCACGTCCTTCCTTTCTAGGAGCCTCAGATGTCCTCACGTCCTTCCTTTCTAGGAGCCTCAGATGTCCTCATGTCCTGAAACTAAACTCCACATTTCTTTAATATCACTACCATTGATACCCCGTTTAAATAAGTAGAACATAAAGTATTCATACTTCTCTTAAAGGTTAAGGTCGACATTTCCTCGGTTCTGCAGGTTCTTTGTGTCCTGGTTCTGCTTGGGTTCAGAAAAATTTGATTTGGCTGAAGTGTGTCTTCCCCTCATCTTTCCCTCCATAACCGACGGGGCCGACAGGTGTGACTGGACCTCATTTCCTTTGGAATGACCCTAATTACACGGTCAGGAAATCTAAGATAATTAGCACTCAGGATTTGAGATTTGGTCCTTAACTCCTTCGAAGACGAGGTCAACCAAGTGCATCGGCTTCCCGTGCAGAGGAAGGAAACAGGGGGAGGAGTCACAAGTAGTGTTGACGGCCAGGAAGTGTTCCAGTCTGAAGTTTACAACATTAGCTCGCCGTGTTGTCTGAAAGCTCTGAAGGCTTAATGAAGGACAACTCAACGTGTCTGCAATCTATGAAACTTCCATTAAGAGTGTTTTCACCAAAGAGTTTAAAAACCTTTGCTGCTAGCCTTCAACCTACATTTCTCAGAATACCTCACTGTAACTCCATTGCCATTTCAGAAGTAAAGAATCTTGCTATGTGTACAGTTTTATATCTGAGTTTTATTTTATTTCACAACAACAATGATTTCAGACTTAACCTGGGGACACTATGGCTTTTATAGCTCATAGACCACGATAGGAATACCAGACCCTATTGTCCTCGATCTCTAACGAATCCATAACTCATTGCCTTTAAAAAGATATATAGAGAGATTTTTAAACTTATTTTCAGCATAAATATGATCAAAAGTCAAGAGTCTGAGCAAGATTCCCCAAAAATTACTCCTCAAGTTTTTTAATTGTATTGTTCGCTCCCTTCCCATCATCCTACAGAGTAGTACTGCACTTCTTTAGAAAGATTACGACCTAAAGCATCTACATTTGCAGTTCAATCTGCAAATTGATAATAACAATAAAAACAAGCATTGAGATGTACTTTAGACATTTAAATGAATTAAATCATAACTGTGGATGATGAAATAGCACAGTTTTAGTTTTGAAAAAATTCTCACAATTCTCATTTCTGGGAGAAAGAAAATAGAGCGTCGGGCATATAAGTCTAAAGATGGTGATGCTGCAGTGCATTCTGGACCGTTTCCTGCAAATAAAACCAGGCGGCAAGATTCACAAACTGCAATCTGTTGGTTTTGTGTAGAGGGACAAAAATTGTCAGTTTTCTTTTTTGTCCCTTGGCACAACTTGTTTTACAATAAGTTCAAAATAAAAGTTAGGTTTAAGCATCAACACCAAGAGTTAGGTTTAGACTTTATACTTTTCTCTATTTGACAAAATCTTTAACATGATTCCAGTTGCCGAATACATTGTTTAAAAAATAATAATATATGATGTAGTCTCATTCTTATCTTGAGATATTCTTTGTCTTTCAATATATGAAGTACATTAATAATGTCAACGAGACTGACTTTCTTAAACACAGCCACACCTCCCTGTCGATGATGTAATGACCCCGCGTGACCTCACCGTCAGCTCACTCCATCTCCTCCAAACCGAGAGCAGCATTAAAACGTTCATCCGCTGGTGAAAAAGAACCGAGTGACGTCACGGAGATCTGAATCTGTATTGAGCGCACACACACGGAGAGATTAAACCAGAGCTGCATTGATCTCTTTCCCGCCGCTGAGTTGGCTCCCATGAGGCCGCGGGGCCACCGATGACGAGTCCTTCTGATCGGCTCGCTCCGACCGGGTTTAGCGAGAGTCGACCGTCTTCCTGCTGCTCCTCCAAGAAGCGCTCCGATGTGGACGTTATAGCTGCGGATTAAATTAACAAAAGTTCCTTAATTGGCTCTAATTAATCAGATTAGTTGCACTAATTGCTTTGCTACTGTTCACACATCAGTCAGGGAGCAAGTGAACACACACACACACACACACACACACACACACACAATCACACACACAATCAAACACACACACACACACACAATCACACACACAATCAAACACACACACACACAATCACACACACAATCAAACACACACAATCACAAACACAAACACAATCAGACACACACACACACACACACACACACACACTACATTCAGGATATTCCTGGTCAAACACCAGGTTTTGCATGATCAGCAAATCCCAAATCACCGCCATGTGTATCCTTCATCCACTCCCACCGCTGAGCAGTGGGAGTGGGGTGGGGGTCTGTGTGGAGCGGTCTGTGTGTATGAGGGTCTGTGTGTGTGGGGTTCTGTGTGTGTGAGGGTCTGTGTGGAGGGGTCTGTGTGTGTGAGGGTCTGTGTGTGTGAGGGTCTGTGTGTGTGAGGGTCTGTGTGTGTGAGGGTCTGTGTGGAGCGGTCTGTGGAAGTGAGGGTCTGTGTGTGTGAGGGTCTGTGTGTGTGAGGGTCTGTGGGAGTGAAGGTCTGTGTGTGTGAGGGTCTGTGTGTGTGAGGGTCTGTGTGTGTGAGGGTCTGTGGGAGGTGCTGGTTGAGGAATCCATCACTCCCAGCATGCTCTCCTGTCGGGATCAGTACAAACGTAGACACATCTGACCTCCTGTCACCCGTGGGCTGCACCCCGTCTGGATGTGAACACGTTAGTAGACAATCCGGCTGCCGAGTCGTCGCTAACGATGCTTGAGGAGGCGACTGTGTGTGTGTGTGTGTGTGTGTATTTCCCGTGCTTGTTACATAGCGAGGACCGAATGTTTCTTACCACAGAGTGAGGACTCTTTGGATAGTGAGGACATTCTGCCTGTTTGAGGGTCAATGCTTGGCTTTAAGTTTCAGGATGTAATATGATTAGGGGGTCGGCTCAGAGAGAAGGACGGGAACATGTGTGGCAACACGCCCACAAACGCCTACTGCTGATTGGCTGGAATCATGCCGCGCTTCACATTTACGAATTTCATTTATTATAACAGAATGGACAAAATAACTCGGCGACATTTACTGAATATGACCAAAATAGCTTAGTTGGATTAGAATCGCTGACTGCAGTTTTAAGAATATGAAATGGATTTCTATCACAATCAAACAAAGCATTGGCATGTTATGAAGGATAATCAGTCAAAAAACGGTGTCGCTCGGTTCAAAAATGAAAAAAATACTTATTTAATGGCAAAACAGTGTCAGATTCAGGCATGCTGGGTAATGAAATGTTCAGCAGCTTCCGCATGTGCTGTATGAGGCGGTATAAGAAACGTGGGCGGACCAGGGAAGCCTCAGGACTCATAAAAAAAGGTGGCGCTGGGTGGCTTTGGGCTAAAGAGGTTTCTGTCGCTGTTTCAGCTTTAAATGAAACATCATCCACACGAGTGGAACATGAAACACTTTCGTGTGCGTGATGATGTTTTCATTATTTTCATTTCCGTCATGCGTAGAAACCGAAGCTTTACACTCGTGTCCGTCATCACGGATGTGAAGCCGCTTCCTTGACTTCTCCTCGTGAAGATCGTCTAGTCTGCAGTCATTAACGCCGATGTTTGCATATCGCCGGCAAATTAACAGAAATTGCGTCGTCTGCAACTCCTTTTATTGAATCTCGCCGGCAAATTGGTTTGTTAGGAATCCTCCAGGGTGGTATCAGCCTGGCGGGGCCGAGAAACCCACTGGGAAGAAGGATATAAAGTGGATTAATGGTGAGAGAGAGAGAGAGAGAGAGAGAGAGAGAGAGAGAGAGAGAGAGAGAGAGAGAGAGAGAGAGAGAGAGAGAGAGAGACTCTCATCATTACCAACACATTACCTTTCAAAATAAATAAATAAAAACATACTCGCAGAGCAAGATTCAAGTTTAACTGTTGGACTGTCTCTCTGTCTCTCTGACTCTTTATTATTATTATTATTACTTTCCTATTTATTGTGTTTTTCTTTCACTAAAAAGAACAGATAAGAATATCGATAAGGAACCGAACTGATAAGCAGCATTGATGAGATAGAACCCTAACAGTATCTTGCAGAGGAAGAGCTCTGACTGTGTGAGTGCAGCGGCTCCGCCTCATTCTAATGGAACTTAATGAAGACGCTGACCAGACGGGATCTGCTTTCTGTCGCACCAGAACAGAGGCGTTTAATTCCCCTAAATTTCCTGTCATTTTTTTTACTTTTAGTCCTCTGAGTTTGTTTGACTCATTCCCCCCGATGTGTCAGGTCTGATGGGCGTCGACGTCGACGTTGACGTAGCTCTGTGTGCATTCATTGAACAAACCATTAAAACCAGCTGCAAAGAGACACAAAACAAGTACAAAGAGACACAACACAGCTGCAAAGAGACACAAAACAACTACAAAGAGATACACAATAGCTGCAAAGACACACAGAGCAACTACAAAGAGAAACAAAACAAAGAGACACAAAACAACTACAAAGAGACACAAAGCAACTACAAAGAGACACAAACTAGCTGCAAAGAGACACAAAACAAAGAGACACAAAACAACTACAAAGAGACACAAAGCAACTACAAAGAGAAACAAAACACCTGCAAAGAGACACAAAACAACTACAAAGAGACACAAAACAGCTGCAAAGAGACACAAAACAACTACAAAGAGACACAAAACAGCTGCAAAGAGACACAACGCAACTACAAAGAGAAACAAAACAAAGAGACACAAAACAACTACAAAGAGACACAAAGCAACTACAAAGAGACACAAACTAGCTGCAAAGAGACACAAAACAACTACAAAGAGACACAAAGCAACTACAAAGAGACACAAACTAGCTGCAAAGAGACACAAAACAACTACAAAGAGACACAAAGCAACTACAAAGAGAAACAAAACACCTGCAAAGAGACACAAAACAACTACAAAGAGACACAAACTAGCTGCAAAGAGACACAAAACAACTACAAAGAGACACAAAGCAACTACAAAGAGACACAAACTAGCTGCAAAGAGACACAAAACAACTACAAAGAGACACAAAGCAACTACAAAGAGAAACAAAACACCTGCAAAGAGACACAAAACAACTACAAAGAGACACAAAACAGCTGCAAAGAGACACAAAACAACTACAAAGAGACACAAAGCAACTACAAAGAGACACAAAGCAGCTGCAAAGAGACAAACAACAAATACAAAGAGACACAAAACAGCTGCAAAGAGACACAAAACAACTACAAAGAGACACAAAACAGCTGCAAAGAGACACAAAACAACTACAAAGAGACACAAAACAACTAAAAAGAGAAACAAAATGACTTCAAAGAGAAACACAGCTCCACCAGTTAAACCAGTGTTTGTTGCCGTCTGAAGAAGTTGTTTTTTTTTGTGCGTTTTTTTTATCAGCTGGTTGAATGTATTTAGTGCGGTTCCGCGTCATATATCATAGCAGGGTGGTTAACGCCAGTGTACAGGGACATGTGCGTGTGTGTATCCAATTAAATTCCTCTGTGAAAGCTTTGCATTTAGATGTTAAAAGGGGCTTTAGTAGCTCATTCATCTTTTTTAATAGTTAGGGTTAAACTGCGTGAAACTGAATATTTGGGTTGACCGAGCGCAGAGGAGAAAAAGGGAAACTCGTTATTTAATTTAGTTTTCAAAACACGTATTCTTTCATTCTGGAGGAAAGAAACACATTTATTTTACTTCTTTGTCAGTTTGCGTTCTCATGAATTCACAAAAAGCATATTTAAAAATAACATTTCATAAAACTTTCATAAAATAATGATTTCTTTGATTCATGGAGTGAAATATTTATAATCCCCTCCATGAAAACCTTTGACTCTAATATGGCTGTGGAGATGCATGAAAGATGAGAACATATAATATACTGGTTTGATCCTAGAAGAGTGTTTAGATGACGATCTTTAAACAAGCGATGAAACAAACTCGGCGACCGTCTTTTGTGCATCTGAGTTTCTGCTTTCTGTTTTCTCATCGACTCATACGGTTTATTAAAAGGAGACATAGCCATCTGATGTATCATAGAGACGACCTCATCGTGTATACACAAAGATTCTGAAATCTTCTGGATCCTCTTTTTAAAAATCTTCCATGTTGTCTCGTGAAATCTAAAACAGGTTTTTATGCCTTTTGGTTATTTGCTCCTGTGAGACGATATCACGTAGCCACACACCGTTTATATAAACGATATTATATTTAATATAAAGTAACAATGATTGATCTTTCTCTGTGCTGACACATCGTACATAGAATGATAATTCATGAATGTTGTGATTTATTCAGTAAATAACTGCTTCTATCTCAGTTCTGTGATCTGAAAAGAGATAAAAGCACAACAACAGAAGAGAGAAGAGCTCTCAGTCTCTTTAAAGTGAGCAGCAGAGATGTAGCGCCCTCTAGTGGCAGCAATAAGACACACACATATCCATCTACATATGTATTCATGTGCTTCACGTCTTCATCACTGAGCCGCTGGTTCTTTGTGTCTCTGCAGCTTTCTGATCGTTCTGGGATGTTTGATTCTGGCCATTCTGACGACGTTCAAGGAACACGAGAATGTGTCGGCTCACTGGCTGGTGATCCTGGTAGGAGGAGCATGTTCCACCATGTACACACAACGTCTACGCACACGTCTACACACAATGTGTACACACAATGTTTACACACAACGTTTACACATGTCTACACACAACGTCTACGCACAATGTGTACACAAAACGTGAATGAAGTCCTAACTGTGTGTACACACAATGTTTACACACAACGTCTACACACACGTCTGCACACAATGTGTACACACAATGTGTAGACACAATGTTTACACACACTGTTTACACATGTCTACACACAACGTCTACGCACAACGTCTACACACAATTTGTACACACAATGTTTATACACAATGTTTACACACAACGTTTACACACAATGGGTACACACAATGTGTACCCACAATGTGTACACACAATGTGTACCCACAATGTGTACACACAATGTTTACACACACTGTTTACACATGTCTACACACAGCGTCTACGCACAACGTCTACACACAATGTGTACACACAATGTTTACGCAAAATGTTTACACACAACGTTTACACATGTCTACACACATCGTTTACACACGTCTACACACAACGTCTACACACATTGTGTACACACAACATGTACACACAATGTTTACACACAATGTCTACGCACAATTTGTACACACAATGTTTATACACAACGTTTACACAGAACGTTTGCACACAATGGGTACACACAATGTGTACCTACAACGTCTACATAAAACGTTTACGCACAATGTTTACACACAACAATTACACACAATGAGTACACACAATGTTTACACACAACGTCTACATAAAACGTTTACGCAAAACGTTTACACACAACAATTACACACAATGAGTACACGCAATGTTTACACACAACATCTATGCACAATGTTTACACACAATATTTACACACAACACCTACTACACACAACTACACACAACGCCTACTACACACAACTACACACAACGTCTACACACAACGTCTACACACACGTCTACACACAATGTCTACACACAATGTCTACACACACGTCTACACACATGTCTACACACAACGTCTACACACACGTTTACACACAATGTCTCCACACAACGTCTACACACACGTCTACACACAATGTCTCCACACAACGTCTACACACACGTCTACACACAATGTCTCCACACAACGTCTACACACAATGTCTACACACATGTCTACACACAGCGTCTACACACAATGTCTACACACAATGTCTACACACAACGTCTACACACACGTCTACACACATGTCTACACACAATGTCTACACACACGTCTACACACAATGTCTACATACAATGTCGACACACAACGTCTACACACACGTCTACACACAATGTCTACACATAACGTCTACACACACGTCTACACACATGTCTACACACAACGTCTACACACACGTCTACACACAATGTCTCCACACAACGTCTACACACACGTCTACACACAACGTCTACACACATGTCTACACACAATGTCTACACACATGTCTACACACATGTCTACACACAATGTCTACACACAACGTCTACACACAATGTCTACACACAATGTCTACACACAATGTCTACACACATGTCTACACACAATGTCTACACACAATGTCTACACACAATGTGTACACACATGTCTACACACAATGTGTACACACATGTCTACACACAATGTGTACACACATGTCTACACACAATGTCTACACACAATGTCTACACACACGTCTACACACACGTCTACACATAACGTCTACACACACGTCTACACACATGTCTACACACATGTCTACACACAACGTCTACACACACGTCTACACACAATGTCTCCACACAACGTCTACACACACGTCTACACACAACGTCTACACACATGTCTACACACAATGTCTACACACATGTCTACACACATGTCTACACACAATGTCTACACACAACGTCTACACACAATGTCTACACACAATGTCTACACACAATGTCTACACACATGTCTACACACAATGTCTACACACAATGTCTACACACAATGTGTACACACATGTCTACACACAATGTGTACACACATGTCTACACACACGTCTACACACAATGTCTACACACACGTCTACACACACGTCTACACACATGTCTACACACAATGTCTACACACAATGTGTACACACACGTCTACACACGTCTACACACAATGTCTACACATAACGTCTACACACACGTCTACACACACGTCTACACACAATGTCTACACATAACGTCTACACACATGTCTACACACATGTCTACACACAATGTCTACACACACGTCTACACACATGTCTACACACAATGTGTATTGTCCCGTCCAGGAAACCTTCGCCATCTTCATCTTCGGAGCGGAGTTCGCTCTGAGGGTTTGGGCGGCCGGATGCTGCTGCCGCTACAAAGGATGGAGGGGGAGGCTGAAGTTCGCTCGCAAACCTCTGTGCATTCTGGGTAAATGGCTGGAACTCCAAAACGCACCGATGATGCCGTTAGCATGTCACATGTCACATGATTCATATTATTGATTATTGATTGTTGAATGTTACAAAAAGTTTCTTAATTAGTTGTTGCTTTTCCCGTGGTCCCTGAACTCATCCAAAAAGCACCATCTGGACATTAACTGATGAGAAATCAGCGTGATGAACACATAACTAAAAACATAAACTAGCAACCCTGTAAAACATGTGGATGAGGATTTATTAATTGCTGGATTAATAAAACAGTTGAGTGATCGACGATGATCTCAACATTCATTTCAATAAAATAAATTCATATTCTCAGATTTCCTCAGAATTCAGCCTGATACGTTTGCTCTCTTCTGGAAACTTTGGGATCTGCACAAACATTTAAAGATGTGGGTTTAATGTGAACTTGAGTATTGGCATTGTTAACACATGAATAATAATTCAAAACATATATATGGGACCGACGAGAACCTTCTGTGACTCTTCCTCTTGTCCGCCTCAGACATCTTCGTGCTGATCGCCTCGGTGCCGGTGGTGGCGGTGAGGAACCAGGGCAACGTGTTGGCCACGTCGCTGCGCAGCCTGCGCTTCCTGCAGATCCTGCGCATGCTACGCATGGACCGGAGAGGAGGGACCTGGAAGCTGCTGGGGTCCGCCATCTACGCCCACAGTAAGGTAGGAACGCACCGGCGGAGAACCAATCGGGGGAAGACGCTCTCCGGAGACACCGCGGTGTGAACCGGTACATATATATATATATATATATATATATATATATATATATATATATATTACCAGTGCCTTAACTGTGCTGTCTTAAATCGGCGCTGTCCAAGGTGCTGAAGCAGACCAACTTGTCCGCCTCTCTCTGTTAGAGTCCGGCTCTCAAAGTCTTTTCGTGTAATAACTTATTACATGGCAATAATTTGAACTGCACAGTTATTAGTCGTGGAGGCGGAGTTGTGAAATGTCCTTTCCTTTAGGTTGAGTGTGAGACTGTACCTTTATTTTGTAAGGACACAGGAAGTATAATGTAGGTAAGTCAGTGCACTGGTCGTGGTAATTATATAGTGTGTGATTCATTTCTGATTAACAATGTACTATAAATGCATTTCAAGTTAAATTAAATCTGTCAATCAAAGTGCTCTGCAACACAAAATGCCTCATAACCCTGTTAACTTGCCACACGACCTCTGAACCCCACGTGAAGGTCATGTTGTGATCATGTCAGTGACCCGGTGTGTTACCTCCTGCAGGAGCTGATCACCGCCTGGTACATCGGCTTCCTGTCTCTGATCCTGGCGTCCTTCCTGGTGTACCTGGTGGAGAAGGACGACGTCTCCATGGAGGTGTCCGGCCTCGACAACCCCACCGCTCTACCCAAACCGCAGGACTTCGACACCTACGCCGACGCACTGTGGTGGGGGCTGGTACGTCCGTTACCTTAGTGACGATGCTAGATTTACATCTGTTGAGGGACTAAGATACAAATAAATATATATAATTTGAATGAAGTCCTAACTGGTAACATTCCTCATAGTTGTAATCCTTAAAGGGGACATATCATTTTCTCACAAGCCAGTCAGATCCCCCTTCAGGCGCTGTCTCTTTAAGACCCCTCTTACAGAGATAGAGCGCCAGGAAAACATGTTCAGACAGAAAATATGAGAAATATAATGTGTTTATTCATCATTAAAGCACATAAACATGTGTTGCTAGTACACACCAGAAGGAGAGCATAATATGTCGTCTTTAAGAGTACACTCCTATCTTTAGAGCTGGTTTACTGAATGTACTTTAAAGGAAGAATAAAGACCATAAATATCATGAAAAATAGGTCCAAGTCCAAAAGAATTAATTAATTAAGAATCTTGATTCACATGCATCAGTTTGATCAGAGTTCACCAGCAGCGATTGACAGCAGAGACTCCTCGGCTCTGATTGGTTGTTTTTCTTCGACCATGGTGAGGTTTTCCAAATATTCCATACTAGAAGCACTGAGAGGAGGCAGAGGAACCTGGTTTGTTCAGAGATGACCTCATGTTCTACCGTCAGCACATAGTGACAATGTGAGCAAATTTCTTTTTTACTGTCGCTTTAAAATGCCCGTCATGAAAAAATTTAGAATTTTTGTCCTTAATTAAAGTGACCAAAACTGCCATTGGGGTGAGATTATTTCACAACAACCAAAGATTATGTTATACTACCAAATTACACTGAAGAACAAGTGAATTCGTAAATCTTACGTGTTAAATGTGAGCTTGTATTTTCTTCTGTCGGCTGATCAGTTCGATCCTCAAAGTGGTTTTGGCTGCAGCTCGGAGAACAACAGCCTTTTGCCTGAGATCCACACTGTGGGATATCTGCCAAAAAAACAGGCCAACAATATATTCTGCAGCATTCAGGTGTCGTCGGGAAGCTCTAACTTCAAATTCAGCTTCTTCAAACCTTGATACTTAGTTGGAGAATAATAATAAAAACATGCAAACTGTCAGCGGGCCCGTGCTGTCGCTGATGAACGGATGCCTCCAATATCTGCCGTCAAACAGGCAACTCAAGACATTTGGCGGTAACTTTTAGAGAAGTCTTTATTTGTCCGTCTGGTTCTCCTCAGATCACGCTGACCACCATCGGCTACGGGGACAAGACCCCAAAGACCTGGGCCGGCCGGCTGTTAGCCGGAACCTTTGCTCTGATCGGAGTGTCCTTCTTCGCTCTGCCTGCAGTGGGTACTCCCTCCTGTTTGCATATTCACTGCTGCTGAACGCTGCATGAAGAACACCTGTTGCAATGCAGTTATTTTGAGTCTCTTTGTGGATGTTTGTATTTATCTTTGTGATTGTTTTGTGTCTCTTTGTGTTTTTTGTGTGTCTCTTCGTGGTTGTTTTGAGTCTCTTCGTAGTCATTTTGTGTCTCTTTGTGGTTGTTTTGTGTGTCTTTGTTGTTGTTTTTATTTATCTTTGTGATTGTTTTGTGTCTCTTTGAGGTTGTTTTGTATCTCTTTGTAGTTGTTTTGTGTCTCTTTGTAGTTGTTTTGTGTCTGTTTGTGGTTGTTTTGTGTCTCTTTGTAGTTGTTTTGTGTCTCTCTGTAGTTGTTTTGTGTCTCTTTGTAGTTGTTTTGTGTCTGTTTGTGGTTGTTTTGTGTGTCTTTGTTGTTGTTTTTATTTATCTTTGTGATTGTTTTGTGTCTCTTTGAGGTTGTTTTGTATCTCTTTGTAGTTGTTTTGTGTCTCTCTGTAGTTGTTTTGTGTCTCTTTGTAGTTGTTTTGTGTCTGTTTGTGGTTGTTTTGTGTCTCTTTGTAGTTGTTTTGTGTCTCTTTGTGTTTGTTTTGTGTCTCTTTGTAGTCATTTTGTGTCTCTTTGTGGTTGTTTTGTGTGTCTTTGTTGTTTTTATTTATCTTTGTGATGGTTTTGTGTCTCTTTGTGGTCTTTCGTGGACATTTTTCATAGACATTGTGAGCCTCTTTGAGTCTATTTGCAGAGATGTTTTGTATTTAATCTTTTGGTGTCTCTTTGTAGTTGCTTTGTGTCTGTTTTTGTCAAGTTGAGTCCCTTTTGTGGTTGTTTTTTCTCCTTTAAATAGCCTTTTTGATAGTCTTTGTGGGCTTTCTGTGTCAGTTTTTGCTGTTATTTTGCATCTCATATTAGTTATTTTGGTTCCTTTGTTGTCTTATTATGTCTCTTTCTTGTCATCTTTGCTATTTATTTTGTTGTTCTGTGTCTCTTTGTACTGTTTTATATTTTTCTTTGTGGACGTTTTAAGTCTCTTCCTGATTTGGGTCGTTTTTCTTTTGTCTCTTTTTGTAGCTGTTTTGTAGTTCTTTTGATCTCTTTGAAGTTGTTTTGGTCTCTTTGTAGTTCTTTTGGTCTCTTTGACATCAACTTGAGTCTTTTGTGGTGTTTTTGCCTCGTTTCATGGCCGTTTTGAGTGTCTTTGCATCGTCTCTCTGTAGCTCTTTCTGCATCTCTTTGTTGTCATCTTCTGTTTCTTTGTGGACATGTTCTTGTCTCTTTGGCTGCGTACCCGTGGTCCATGCCTGCTGGTCTTGGTGCACAGTGGGCAGAACCAGAGGCAGCTGACTGTGTTTTGCCGCTGCAGGGCATCCTGGGATCCGGCTTAGCTCTGAAGGTCCAGGAGCAGCACCGGCAGAAGCACTTTGAGAAGCGCAGACATCCCGCCGCCGGGCTCATCCAGGTGAGGACCGGCGTCAGCTGTTTACGTGCATCTCAAGGAGCCAAACGTTCAGCTGTTTAACTGTGACATCACTTCCTGTTTCACTCTAGTCCGCCTGGCGATATTACTCCACCAATCCAATCAGGGACGACCTTATTGCCACGTGGAGATTTTATGAAACCATCATCTCTCTCCCCTGTTTCAGGTGAGTACCGCCACGTGTTTCATCCTACCTTTTCTTACAGTATGAATATATACTGTTACACTAGTTATGGTTCATGTTCAATATATTTCTGCTGATCATGAAACCAAACCAAAAGCCGGATGCTTCACAGCAGCTGTGAGTTTAGACAACTCACAACATAATGAACCTCATCGTCACTTTTTCAGTGAAAGATATGAAAAAACTACACATGTGATAAAAGAACAAAATAACCCATGTAGCTCGTTGAAACTAGACCGCAAAGAGATAAAAGGTCACTTGAAGCGAGAGTAAATTAGTCTCCTGGCGTGCAGAGGAAGGATCACCTGGAGGCCGTCGCCAGATGGGTGCTGCTGTTCATCTCCACTGACTCACACTGAGGCTCTAATGAGCCCCGTAGTGTTCCCAGAATATCCTTTAAATAGCTTCCTGTATTAATTCACAAGTCAAATAAATCTCCCGTCTAATCCGGTAAACATGTGAACGTGATGTGAAACTCCCTCTCGTCTCTTTAACGGCTCGAACTTCCACATCAGCCACTTTGATGACGAGAGATTGTTCTCTTTAGAAACCCATTAGCGAGACCGTTAGTTATGTTTCACACAGTTCAGACCCAGTAATTAGTCCCGAGACAGGTCTTTAGGCTCCATGGTTTTCCTTTTCCCTCGTCATGTGGAGGGACTTTAACGAGACTCTGTCACAGGAAATCTCCCCGCGGAGGTTTGATCCAAGTGATGAATGTTTCTCATCTTCGTGAGCTGAAGCGATGTCTTGAGTCTACTGCAGGAATCAACACCTCGCTGACCTCGGTGTAACAACGTGATTGCACATCTGTCGACATATTTCACAGAGTTAGCAGACAGTTTTATGCAGGAGAACTTTAAATATGGCCTGAAGCGTCGATTAGGACCTGAGAGTTAAAGCAAAACACTATCGGATGTATATTTTGGGAAGCAATGAGAAGATTCAATGCAGAGACCTCTGGTTCTATAAAGTCTCTTCTGTCTGAAAGCTGCATTCTCTCTACTGACCACTAGGGGCGACTCCTCGGGTTGTATAGAAGTATATATACTGTTGCTCTCCCTCAGGTTTCTTCCCCTTTTTTCCCTGTGAAAGGGTTTTTACTATCTTTATTTGGGGGAGTTTTTCCTGATCCGATGTGAGGTCCCGGGACAGGGATGTTATGTGTACAGATTGTAAAGCCCTCCGAGGAAAACTTGTCTTTGTGATGTTAGGCTATATAAAATAAACTGAATTGAATTGAATTGAATATGTGTTAAAGCTGCATTCTCTCTCCTGACCACCAGGGGGTGACTCCTCTGGTTGTATAGAAGTCTATGCTTCATGTGTTAAAGCTGCATTCTGTCTCTCTCTCTCTCTCTCTCTCTCTCTCTCTCTCTCTCTCTCTCTCTCTCTCTCTCTCTCTCTCCCTCTATCGGGTTGATTCCATCACAGCCTCATTACTCTGCAGTGCTCTGCTCCAACGCCTCGCTGGCGTGTTCAACCTGCAGGATTATGTTGCTGCTGCTGGAGGGGTGTGTGTGTGTGTGTGTGTGTGTGTGTGTGTGTGTGTGTGTGTGTGGAGAGAGAGAGAGGAACAGGAAGTGAAGACGTAGACAGAGTTTTAACCCTCGGAGGATCAGCGGCGGGGAAGTCAGTCTGACATTATCTTGTTGCTCAGAGCGAAGAGGTGGACGGCCGCCAGAAACTACAAGGGGCCGACAAGAGGCGATAAGCACTTACTGTGTGTCTGGTGTGTGTGTGAGTGTGTGTGTAAGAGAGAGAGAGAGAGAGAGAGAGAGAGAGAGAGTGTTACACTGCATTGAATGGTATTAGACCTTTTATCTGACTTCTCCAGTGCTATTGTGTGGTCTACTCAACAGCACTGAGAGAAAACTGTATCCCATCTGAGAGTCGTGTGTGTGTGTGTGTGTGTGTGTGTGTGTGTGTGTGTGTGTGTGTGTGTGTGTGTGTTTCAGACCTTTGGGAGTGAGGACATGTGTGAGTAACGTTAGCTCAGTCGGCCCTCCCTTCCTCTCGTTGGCTCAGGATCTTTACAGTACAGAACATTTAAGTGAAAACCAGGTGTGTGTGCAACGACCACCGTCTTGTGGGATTGAATGAACACAACCGGTGCTGTGGAGCGTTGTCAGACATCCTTCATAAGCAGGGATGTAAGGTCAAACAAGCAACAGGTTCAAAGGCGTCGTATAAAAAGCTCGACCAACATGTCAGGTGCGCTCGCTTTCAGTTGGACCTCTGAAGGAAGTTATGTGGATCACAGGTTTCTCCACTTTCTGTAACTTGAGGCACATTTCTGATTGTTCAAAACGTCCCCAAGACGTGACAACAAAACATGATAACAAAAGTTAAAAGAAGGGCTGTAGATCTGAATCACTGGCTGCCATTATGAATCCAAATGTTCTGTATTCAGGGTCATATTTCACATCGCACGTCTCTTTGTGTCTCTGCGTGGGGGAACCTGAGCTCACCGTGAAAACATGCGTGCATTGAGATATTTAAACAAAGCGGGCCTTGTCCACACAAATATGTTTTTTAATTTAATATAACCATCTGGCCACCCAGGAGACCCACAAGATGGCGCTCTGGAGGTTCAGAATCTGTAGGAGTCTTTCTGACGCGTCGGATAGTCTCGATGTTTCCAGATCTTAGCATTTAACTCTCAACATTTTTTTATCATAGCAGTTTGAAACGATGGGGAAAAGGTTTGTGCCGGTGGAGTAAACCAGTATGAGTAAACCAGTATGAGTAAACCAGTATGAGTCTCGTCTGGGTCTTGGGCCGGCGGCGCTGTGGGAGACGAGGAGCATTATTTGGCCCCGTTGTGTTGCCTTGGGATAATCGCAAGTCATTTTCTGTCTCTTTATTTGGCGGAGAAACGGTCAGAAAGAGATTCTCTCGTCCTTTAAAGCGTCCTATTCTGCCGCCTCTCAGCGCCGTAATCTCCCTATCCGGCCCCGGGGCCACAAAGAGGCTCCCATTGTGTGTCTGCTGTGGGAGCAAAGCCGCTGAGAGCGCTCCACGTTTCAGAGGCCCTCGTTTCAGGCCGGTCGTCGGCTCCGATTACCCCCGCCTCTCTGCCTCTTCCAAGGCACACAGGAGTCTTACTTTACCCAGGGAGCTCCGCTCTTTGTGCTGCCAAATATTGCCGGCTATCGGACAATAAAGGAGACCGGGCCCTCGCAGCTCTCTGAGGCGTCCTCATGCCAGGAGAACCGCGTTGTTACGCCCGAGGCAGCGGATCCTCAAGACTACCAGTTCCACCCTAGGGTCCCCTTATTCGTTCTACAGCTCATATGACCTTGATATGAATACCAGACCCTATTATCCTTGATCTCTAACGAATCCGCAACTCCTTGCCTTTACAAAAAATAAATATATATATATATATATATATATATATATATATATATATATATATATATATATATATATATATATATATTTAAACCTATTTTCAGCATAAATATGATCAAAAGTCAAGAGTATGAGCAAGATTCCCCATTCTTCGATTGCACGCCCAAGATATGAAAAAAAAAACTCCGGTCTTGTTTTGCAATCTGGAGACACTAATAATAGTCAGAAAATGATCTAGATTGATTTATTAGACTCCCACAGACCTACGGTTACAGGGATGTGTCTTTGTAAGGGTTACTTACGAAGGCTTTAGTAAAACTATTTAATCGCTTAGTCATGTTAAGGTGCTTACGGAAATATTAAAACGTAATGATTCTTTTTTTTTATGTAAAACCACACGCCTCTTCTCACAAGGGTTCCGGTACTGTAGCAATTTAAATGAATTAAACAGACCCTGTTGATGAGGAGGTAGCCCAGTTTTAGTTTTGAAAAAACACCGTTCTCATTTCCAGGAGAAGATAAAAAAAGGGCGTCGGGTTTATAAGGTTTTAACTCATTAGAAACTCAATGGAGATTCAGGGAAAGACGAGAAGAGGGATTCCTTGAGGAGATTCAGGTGTTGTTGGTTCTTCTTCAGAATGCAAAAAACATAAAAATTCCCCCAAGAAATGGCAGGAAGACCCTCCGACCCGGTGCGAACGGTCAGGTCAAAGGGCCTTATTTGGAAGATCTGGCACGTTTACTTTGGATCTCTCGGTAGTTTCAGCAGGATTGCAATGACCACATTAAATACATCTGCAAAGATAATCCCTGAAAAGATGTTCAAAACCGTAGAAGCCGAAAGAACTTCTAGATGAAACCCTTGGAATATACATTTCTGGGTGGAACCCCCTGCTGGGTTATTAGGAGCACCTTTAGAAGGTGCAAGTGGTAGAAACCTTCACAGATGGGTTCTAGGTAGAACTCTCTGAAAGGCCGAAGAACCCAATATGGTTCTAGTTAGCATCTAGAACCATGTACTGTAGTTGTGGTTTAACGGAGCTTTCAGACTTGTAACCTCAAAGATCTTCAGCTGTCGGAAGAAAACCTGACACAGTTGCAGGTAAATAGAATGATTATTTCTGTGTATTCTTTCTGCAATTTCACCTCTGTAGAGATATCTTGAAGCCTGGACTTTGGTAAAAAATGTGGTACTAACTTCACTGAGAAAGGACCTGAAATCCTTCAAACTGTGGAGATCAGTCAAGCAATCTTCTCCCCAAAGCTAAAGGCCTGTTTAACTCTTAATATGGTCATAATTAAACAATCATTCTCAACATTGTGAACAAGACAAATGTTAAAAGAAGTGGCTTTAAACAACAAACTGTGTCATAATACTGTGACTATTCCTTCTTGCTGGTTGGCGTAGTGCTGTACTATATCATGACTTCCTCATCCTCATCCTCTATTATGTATCTCCTGTCCCCTTTGGGTCCCGTTTCAGCCAGAAACTGAGTTTACTGGAGCGTGTTCGCCTCCCCAACGCGCGGGCGTCGGTTGGGTCGGGCAAGAGGTTCACGGTTCACGCGGACTCCATCGAGGAAAGTCCCTCCAAGGAGTCCAAACCCGCCGGCTTCAGCAACCGCGAACGCTTCCGCACCGCCTTCCGCATGAAGGCCTACACGCTCCGCCAGAGCTCCGAAGGTATGGAAGTAAAGGCCACGGTCTACGGTGGTAGAAAGCTTGAGTTTGGTTTGGGTCATCATCGTATTAAGTATTAAGTCTTCTGGTTTTTTCCTCGTCAGACGGCGGCGCCCTAGCAGAACCCTCAGAGGAGCGGTGCTTCCCTCCGGACATCCTCATGGAGGAGATGATCCCCACGCTGAAGCTGGTCATCAGGGCCGTCAGGTCAGGAGCTTTAAATGTGCATTTCATGATCTCCAGTGAAGTCCCAGTGAAGCAGCATTTAGGGCTTTGAACAAAATATACAGTTGTATGATGTGATGGATGGTTCGTATAAGAACAGGTGTTCTTTTTAACCAATAGAACAGTTGTTATGTGGCGCAAATGAGCTGATGGGCGATCTGATCTGATAACATCTGATTGGTGTAGAGAGAGAAATGAAATGGCTGACATCACCTTTTGAAAACCCACCTATTTGTAGGCCCTTTCCTCGGAAATGTCATACCCAAACTAAAAAGGGTGTATCTCTGCAACCACTTGGGCTATTTGAATACTTTTGGTGTTATAATAAAAGGTGCACATGTGCGATTTTGTTCAGATGTGTAAATATCAGTCTATATGTTACTGGTTAAGAGTAAATGAAGATGACAAATAGATCAGGATAAACAATATTTGACGAAAAAAATAAATAAATCCCAAACAATCTGCTAATTCCAAATAAGATCGGCGTTCAGAGAGCTTGGCTGTTTTTGTGCCGGAGAGGTAACCAGAGACTGGATCTCACAGTGTGCCGGTTCTATCAGCCGTGCCGTTGACATAATGCAAGAACTCAATCTCGTGGAGGACCTGTGAGATGAGTGATTAACCCTGTGAAAGGGACGCTTCCTTCCACGCCATTATTTTGGGTCTGAATGGGTCTGAATGGGAATGCTCGGACCTGGAGGGGTTTCAGTTTCAGGACCCAAGACTTTCTGCCCCCAAAGCACTGAAGCCCCACACACCGCCGCCACCACCGCTGCACTCTGGGAAGAGTCGTGTTTGAGTCCGCTCCCAGTGGGAGTCCTGTGGGACCAAAGAAGGAAGCTCAGTGGGCAGGGCGGGCTCCAGGTGTGAGACACCTCCACAAACTGAAGGATGTTGGGTTTGATCCCACATCAAGCGTTGTGGTCTTTAATCCTAGCTACAAGTAAAGTGTGGAATCTCACTTTTCCTTCATCAAATGTCAGATAGAGGGAAGATCTGGCCTCAAGCCCCGCGGGGCCCATTATCGGACAAGAAAAGAGAAGAATAAGTCAAGTGACGTTACCTAAAGGATCTCCGGAACCACAATGTTGATTAACTTCATTTAAATGAAAATGAACTGAAAATACACTGAAATACAGTACAGCCTTGTGGGAAGGGTTATATCGGCTCAGATTTTTTTTTACTTACCGTTAAGTTGATGTAATTACATAAACCCTGTAGCGTTAATAAGTACAATTTGCAGTCGGATTTCAATAAAAGACACCTCTTCGTAACCCTACGAGGTTGTAGGAGTCTAATAAAGCTTTACAAATCATTCGTTGTACTATATTAGTACCTGAAAAATCTAAATGACCAGGCCAGTTGTCCTTTAACAGTTATGTTTGAATATGTTTTATGTGTCTTTGTCTCACAGGATCATGCAATTCCTCTTGAACAAGAAGCGGTTCAAGGAAACTCTGAGGCCTTACGATGTCAAAGACGTGATCGAGCAGTACTCTGCCGGGCACCTGGACATGCTCTGTCGAATCAAATACCTCCAGACGAGGTCAGCAGCTGCTCTGTGGATGTCTTTAGAGAAGCAGACATTTCGCCCTCTTCCTCCTCCTCTTCCTCTTCCTCGAGCTCATCCTGTTCCTCTTCCTAAAGCTCATCCTGTTTCTCTTCCTTTCAGGATCGACATGATTCTGGCCCCCGGACCCCCCCTCACCCCCAAGCAAAAGAAGACTCCCAAAACGCCCTTTAGCTACCCACCCAATCAGTCGCCCAAGTACGTCACTCACATGAATAGACAACTCATTGTTATCTGATTATATTGTAATATAAAATCCCTACAAAAGGGACAAAATAATGCTCATTGTCTGCATTAAATGTACTTTATGTGCCGTATTAAGGTTAATATGTATGTTCATTGATCTTGGTAGCATCTTCGTCTTGTTTCTCTTAACTCTGCGGAACGTTCTGCGCAGGTGAATGTTCTGTAACAGGTGTGTGTGCAGCGCACGTCCACTGAGTGTCCCTGTGTTCCAGGCACGAGTCCGACCTTGCCAAAGCCGCCTCCTTGCCAGACGGCGAAGACCAAAGCATGATGGGAAGATTTGTCCGGGTGGAGCGGCAGGTGAGGATGAGAACCGCGAACCCCCTCGTGAGATAAACACTGGACTATAGAACCCTTTAGAACACTTTAATAACACTTTAGAACACAGTTTAGTCAAATAAGGATGCAAATCTACAAAGATTGTGTTCCACATGTTGTTGGTTCAAATCCTAAACTGAAATCTGCAATCAGTAACATTTCATACAAATAAAAATATTATTTTCCAATGACTGGTAGGTTGATCGCATGCTGAAATGTGTTTGTTATAACTGTGGATGATCTGGTGCGTCTCTTCTCAGGTGGAGGACATGGAGAAGAAGCTGGACTTCCTGGTGGACATGCACATCCAGCACACTGAGCTCCTGCAGGTGGACTCTGCCGGCGCCGCCCACATGACCCTGGAGACCTGCGACCCGGCGGCCAACGGCGAGATCCGGCGTGTGTTCTTCAACTACGGCGAGGCATTCCCGCACATGTCCTACCAGACGCCCGTCGGCAAGCCGAGTCCGCACCGCGGCCGAGGCCGAGGAGGCGTGGACTCTAACACGGTTCCTTCACCGCCGCGCCTCCACCAACACCTCCCTGCAGCCGCCATCCCCACCTACGCCGAGCGTCCCACAGTGTTGCCCATCAGCTCCCTGCAGGACTCGGCGTCGGTACCGGGAAGGACCGCGGGGATGCGGGGCACCGACTCGCCGCTCTCCATGCTGTCGGTGGACCACGAGGAGCTGGAGCGCTCGCCGAGCGGGTTCAGCGTCTCCGGGGAGCAGGAGGACGCGGGGGACTCGTCGCCGGGCGCCGGAGATGGCAGCCGGACGAGAACCCGGCCGAGCTACCTGGCGGAGGGGGAGACGGACACTGACTCGGACCCGGACCCCTTCACGCCCAGCGGGGGGGCCCTGCCACTCTCCTCCACGGGGGAGGGGTTCGGTGAGGCCGTGTGGAACACGCTGCCCTGAGAGGCGGCCGCAACACTGAAACCTCGAATTCAACCCACGCCTCTAAACCCACATCAGCTTGGGGTCCACACCTCTGGACGGAACCATGGGGGAGGGGAGATCCGCCTCGATGCTGCAAGGTCGGCGACCTTCGAAGGCCGGTCTCGTCAACCGACGGAGAGCCGTGGCATTCGGACTGCCCTGGAAAAATAAACAAAAACTGTTTGTAAAATAAAACTCTGTACAGCGCACTCATAGCTCAAATAAGAAGCATATTAATATTCACACTATTTACGCCCAAAAGCTTTATCGCTGCAAAGCCAACCGCACTGCATGTAATGCATGCGACTCCTAGTGTAGACTCAACGTTCAGGATATCAGGAAACGGAGGAAGCGATCGAATGGATACTTATACTTGCTATGCCATTTTGTAACACTTATTTTTTTATATGGATACATTTTCATGGTTTTTTTGCATGGTTTGCATGATAACGCACCACTAGGGGGCGACGGCCGGAGGGGCGACATGGAAGTCTCCTGTGTGTGTGTGTGTGTGTGTGTGTGTGTGTGTGTGTGTGTGTGTGTGTGTGTTTTCCCCATTGTTTGCTCTCTGAAACGTCACTTTGTTTTCCCGCCGCTGTGCTCTTGGGTTGTGTGTCGCCACTTTTTCGCGTACAAACTTTCCATTTGAAAAGAAGAAAAAGAAAGAGAACAATCTCTGCTGTTCTTTCCTGCAAAGGGGAATTCGCCACCTGTTTTTGAAACTTAAATTATTTTTGTATTTTTTGACCCCATTTGTATTTTTGTTCATTTTGTCAAAGATTTTTGTTGACTTTCAATTTTTTCTATAATTTGGAATATATTTTTACTGATGTTACGGTCGTTTACTGTATTTCTGTTTCTAGTATTCATATATCAATTTAAAGTAATTCAATACTTTTAAACACAGTGCATGAACAAAGTGCCCACATTGATATGTGGCTGTTATGTGTAAACAAGTCTAGAAAATCAGAAACAATAACAAAAACAAACAAATAAAAACATTCCTAAAATGTTTGTCCCAGTCACAAACTCCACCCGCCTGGCTCTCCAAGCTGCTTAAAACAAGCACTCACTGTTGCTTTTCAGCTCAGATTGAAGCCCGGTGTGGACGCGCTAACCAAACACATGTTACTATTATTATTATTATTATTATTATTATTATTATTATTATTATTATTATTATTATTATTATTATTATTATTATTATGTATCTTATTTTATGACAGTTGATATAACTTCTGTTGTTGAAGCCCATTCAAATATATAATTATATATACTCTAACAGTGTATGATCTCGTCATGCAGTGAAACGTAGCCGCTCGCTCCTCTGAAGCCAGAAACTTCCCGGGTTTATTATGGGATGTGACCTCTGGTGACCTTCTGTTGCGATTTAGCCTTTTTTTATTTTGTATTTATTTATTAGTTTTTCGCGGTGCGCTCCTGCTTTTGTAGCTCGTCCTGATTTCAGCTGCACAGAAACGCACACGAGGTTACAATGTTTCACTTCTCGTTTCCTCTCTCTCGTCCATGTGTCGACGTCTCGTTGTGTGTCCGTTTGTGTGTCTTTGTGTGTCCGTTTGTGTCTCCATTTGTGAGTCTTTGTGTGTCTTTGTGTCACATGCATGGCGGTGCATCTGAAGAACCAGCTGCGTTGCTTCCTCTCTGAAGTCAGAACAGCAGAGCCGCAACTCACTACTGTTACATTTAACAATCCAACATTTTATTTAAACTTTGTATTAAATACAATAAATTGTCTTCCAAGACTCGAAACCTGTTCATATAAAAAAAGCACAATAAGGATTGAACTTTTTCCTCTCACAACATGTGAAAACAACCTAAATATGGCGTCACATCAATCATTTGTTTTCAATTAACTAACTAATTGATTTTCAAGAATCCTATTTTCTTTTCGTTTCTTCCAATAATGGAATTGAGTTTGGAAAATTTTGGGCAAAAATATGGAAGGATGAAAAAAGATTTTTTCCAGTGTGCACAAAACATTCCCTCAATATTTAACGACGCGCTCGTGTTACTCTTTAAAGTGTGAAAATGATTGAAATTTCATTTATTTTTCTGTCCTCATTTAGTATGTTATGAACCAATATGTTATTTGATATTTTACTTTCACTTTCACTTACTGGTTTTCTTAAATCAGCTGAGTCTAAATGTTAAAGAGAAACTCAGAATGTGATCCCGTCAATGAATTCATGACTTCAATTGTCCCTTTTTCATCAATGTGTCCACGACACAATAAATAGAACAGAGATTTGACTCGAACACGTTAACTGTTCATTATTTTAATTGTTCATGTCTTTCGTCTGCCAGTTTAAAATGTGTTTTATCTTCTTTTTTTACTATCTTCAGCCTTCTAATATTATCTGAAAGGTACTAAAGGAGAACGATTATTGTTGTTGGGTTATCTTTGGAAGCGACATAGAATATCGTATTTTCTTTTGTTCTTGTCCCCATTGCAACCATAAACATAGTTTGGTGATAGCGCCCAAAGTTCCTCTTTGTTTGCTGTCGTTGTTTTTTGTGTTGTTTGACCCACAAACACGAGCTGCATTGAGTTTCAAATACATTTTGGGTGCTCTCATGGAACACTACATTTAAATAAGGGTGTATTTTTAACCACGGGTACCAGTGATCGAAAATATTCTGTGGTGAATTTCAGAGAGGAAACACTGGCTCAAAGTTTCAGTCGTTCGAGCCGACGTTCACACTTTTCATCCTTCAGCAGGAAATTCTCTCCTGAACGAGGAAACAAGCTTGAGTTTCTCAGTGAGGCTGCAGGAAACATTTAAATGATCTTTTCTCTTGATGGATTAAATACAATAAAAAGTCCTTCCCCTTGTCTTTTAAAAGTCATCATGAAGCACGCATGTGTTTAAAACAACCTTGTTCAACACATTTGTGCTTTCGTGTGCACTTCCATGTGTGTGCATGTGCACTTCCATGATCTCCGTCATCTCTGTGAGTGAACTGGTCTGTGTGAAAGTGATTGTGAGCTGAAAAGAGCACTTTACGCTGGCTGTTCTCATGGTAACTGCATCCCAAGCAATGCACTGATGCACACATTCTACATAATCATTTTTTTATAGACATCTTAATTGCTACGAAATTATTTGTGCCTTGGCCTATTACAGTGCAGTTCTTTTCAATGTATTATTTTTAGGTTTGAAAATCATTTCTGGTCATGCTTTTCTTGCTACAGCTGTCGGAATGCAACTCAAAGCTGCTGGTAATATCCATGTGGAAAGCTGCATCTACACAGAGAGAAATAACCATCTGACAAGTTGACGTTTGACCAAACAGATAGCTGATCGTCTACAAGCTACATCAGACATGTTCACACGTGATAAAGCAACATATTCCCACAACATTATATTAACAGAGAGCTCCTGATGTCACTCTGGGCGCAAACAGTTCTGAAAAGTGAAAGTCATTTAAACGTATTGTCTCCTCTGGTTGTATAGAAGTCTATGCTCCATGTGTTAAAGCTGCATTCTCTCTCCTGACCACCAGGGGGTGACTCCACTGGTTGTATAGAAGTATATGCTTTATGTGTTAAAACTGTATTATCTCTCCTGACCACCAGGGGGCGACTCCTCTGGTTGTATAGACGTATATACTTCATGTGGTAAAGCGGCATTCTCTTTCCTGACCACCAGGTGGCAACTCCTCTGGTTGTATAGAAGTATATGCTTCATGTGTTAAAGCTGCATTCTCTCTACTGACCACCAGGGGGCGAATCCTCTGGTTGTATAGAAGTCTATGAGGAAATAGCTCTACAATGACCTTCATAACTCAGTGGATCCCAGTTTCTGGAGTAAAAGACATGATATGCTGTTGAGTATTTCTGTTGTAAAGCCAATTTACTTTCAGTTGTGTTATCATACATGTCCGTAGGATTGTGTATGACTTTTTCTTTTGGATCAAAGCACAATTCTCGAAACGGAAGCAAGCGACTTGAAAGATGTGCCAAAAAACCTTTAAACTGAAGACAGTGTTTAACCGTAACTTAAACCAGCCTGAGACCGCAAGCTGAACACAAAACCTGCACAACATCAAAAACAGCACAACATTTGCTGCACAGTGTCTTTTCATATGTATTGATATCACAGACGATAGGGTTGTTTTCACAGGAAGATGTGAAGAGAGATCGTCTCTGATGTAAATGTACCCGTCAAGAAAAGGTCTTTCCATTGGATATTACGGACAGCTTTGTGGGAGTTGATTGTCAGCAGCTTTTTTTGGGATCAGAAAAAAGGTTTTGATGTTCTTAGGTTTTATTTTAAAGGAGGTTTGGACAACTTTACACTAGTGGCCTTCACAGCTGTGCATCATTTTTCTCATTCCAGTAAAAAAAAAAGAAACTTGCCATTTCTATTCTGTATTAGACCACTTTGAATATTTTGATTTGATGATATAATATGCAAATGTATTCTTACTTGATTTTTTTATTTTTTTTGTCTTTTCAACTGCACCAGTTATTAATAAAGTATTGAATTGAAACGTGTATGACTTTTCTCTATATGACCATGAGATGAACCGAATGACAAACGACAGGATACGTCAATGTCAACGTTTCTGAACCCTCAAAACTTTAATTATCCGCCTTATCCGAGTTAAGATGAGAAAAATATCATGGTTTGTGTACAAATATTAACGTCACGTAACAACGGAACGGAACAACGGAACAACGGAACGGAACAACTTAATGTAACAACGATTTCGGAACACTGTAACGGAACAGCGTAATGTTACATTAACGTAACAGTGTAACAACGTACAGTAACAACGTAACGTAACAAAATAACAACGCAACAACGTAATGTAACAATGTAATGTAACAACGTAATGTAACAATGTAATGTAACAACGTAATGTAACAACGTACTGTAACAACGTAACGTTGAAGAGCAGAAAGTCAGCGTTTTCTTTTAGTTTTGCATTGGATGAGATCAACAGTCTACTGGGTGAAAGTCCTGTGTTTGTTTGACCCTTAGTAGACTTTATACCACGGTACTTCCAACGTGTTATTCAATAACGGTTGCTTCCTCGGTCCGAATGCAACAACTTTTTGGTTTGGTTTGCAGAAACCCTGCAGCAACACAAATTCACTTTTAAGTGACGATTAAATGTCTGCCTGGATTTGCAGCCTTTTTTTCCTTCTCGAGTCTCTCGTTGATATGAATGTGATTAAGTTGCTTATTTGTTTACAAATGATGTCTTTACTCTTCATTTCATTGAACCCCGTTCTCGTGATACACGGTGTGAGTCCTCTCCCAGGGGGCAGCTGTTCCCAGGCCCTCGGCAGCTCCGTTTCCTCTTCTGCCAAATTACCGCTGTGTGCCTCGATGTGTCCGAACGTGAATGCCAAGGCGAGCAAAGTGCCCACCGATCCCCCGTCATTAAAGACTCGCATTCACTCTTCTTATTCACTGATCTTCCATGCGGCTCGTATGTCACTCCGGCGGCTTATTACGGCCGTTTAGCTACACTGCAAGAAGTGTCCCTCTGGACCGGCACCCTGAACTCTGACTACGAGAATAAAAAGCTTTGCCACAGCTCAAGCTTCATGAAAATGGGTCTTTTTTAAAAAACGTACACTTTACAGCAGTCGGTTTAGAATATTTTTCAGATTTCTGGTCTGTTATCAGGGCCCTCGCACCGACAACGTCGGAGAGGGACCGATTGTATTTCTAGGATTTTTTGGGGGCTTTATCATATCCCAAAAGTCGTTAAATTTGGCATGCATATCACCTTCTATGAACTGCGTTTCCTGCCATGGCCCCGCCCCCACTGTTTGATTGACATGTGTAGTCATTATAATTGTTTTTGTGTATTAAATCAGATTATTATTATTTTGCCACAGAACGATGACAGCGAGTGAGATATCAGCTATATTTCTTGCAGTGGAGCCGGTGGGGTTATGGATCAGTGCCCAGCCTGCAGCCAGACACTGTGTGTGTGTGTGTGTGTGTGTGTGTGTGTGTGTGTGTGTGTGTGTGTGTGTGTGTGTGTGTGTGTGTGTGTGTGTGCCAACCTCTGGAGGCTGGGGAGAGAGAGCGGCATCACGTCCTCCTTATCTGGGCGGGCGTGTGAAGCGGGGCGAGGTCGGATGCTGCCGGGGGACCGAGAGCTCACGAGGGGAATCGAACCGCCGGTGAGTTGTGTTTGTTGGATTTCTGTCAAGAGGTCACAGGGTTAGAAAAAAGAGAAAAGGGTTTAAACGTGTGGACTAAAGAGGGTTCTAATATCTGATTTAGAGTCAGTTCTCATCTCAAACGTTGATGAGTCAAATTACAGGATAAAAAACGAGTTTGACTAAAAGTTTGAACCTGATTCCTCGTTTTGTATCTTTTGGTTCAATACGTTTTGATTCAATACGTTTTTGGTTCAATATGTTTTTGGTTGAATACGTTTCCTGTGATTCATATTGAGACGTCACTGTTCTCTTTGTCTGGATTGCTTGAATTCTATATTTGACTTTTACCCTGAAGGTTTTTAATAATATAGAATGATGTCGTTTGGCAGCAAAAATTTAAAGAAACATGTTTGTTTATTCACTGGAAATAATTTATTTGACTTCTTTGTCTGTTTGCTCCTATATTCACCTAAAGTTACCATTACAAAATGCCTCATTTGCATATTTAAACACAACATTTCATAAAACCTGTAACACAATAAGTGATGAAGTGGTGAAGTGTCATGGCGATATATTGAGTTTGTGTTTTGACCCTTTTCACCTGTAGAGTCTTCAGGATGATGTCATGCAACTAAACATCTCTTTAAAGGACGTTTGATCCAGAATTCTACACTTTTAGTAAATCAAACATTTATTTGATTTCTGGAGTGAAACAAAGAGATATCTATGATCTCCTCTCTAATATGTCAACATCGTGAAACAATAATTTGAACCTTATGTTTATGTTTACACATTATTGTGCCGTCTCGATGATTTAAAGGCATCACGTGTTTTTATCCGGAGGGAGTTCAGTATTATTTTAGTCAGATTGAGGTGGAGAAGTATTTGTTATTAGTAACTGAACCTGCAGGACCGGTCTCTGTTTCCAGCTCTGTTGTGAACGTGGGGCCACCAGGGAGACCGGGGTCCACTGAGACCAGGTCCACCGGTCTGAGTGGTGTGGACTAAAACCTGATGACATCATTGTGGAGAGAGCTTTCTCTTTTCTACCCGAGACCAGTTCACCTGAGACATGAGGACACTGGGGGCGTAGAGGCGTTGATCCGGTTCTGTGGTCCTGTGGTCCTGTGGTTCTGGTTCTGTGGTTCTGGTTCTGTGGTTCTGGTTCTGTGGTTCTGGTTCTGTGGTTCCGTGGTTCTGAGGTTCTGCGGTTCTGAGGTTCTGCGGTTCTCGGTCATGGAGGACTTCCAGCGGCGTCCACGCCTCGGCTTCCTGATCGCCGTCTCCTCTTCGCTGCTCGTCCTCTTCAGCTCAGGTGAGTCTGGAGCTGCACAGCCTCGTGGGGCCGGAGGGTTTAATCTAGATCATATTTCATCTGCACAATGTTTAATCTAGATCATATTTCATCTGAATAATGTTTTATCTAGATCATATTTCATCTGAATAATGTTTTATCTAGATCATATTTCATCTGCATAATGTTTAATCTAGATCATATTTCATCTGCATAATGTTTAATCTACATCATATTTCATCTGAATAATGTTTTATCTAGATCATATTTCATCTGAATAATGTTTTATCTAGATTATATTTCATCTGAATAATGTTTTATCTGGATAATGTTTTATATGCATAATGTTTTATTTGGATAATATTTAGTCTGAATAATGTTTTATTTGGATAATATTTAATCTGAATAATGTTTTATTTGGACAATATTTACTCTGAATAATGTTTCATCTGAATAATGTGTTATCTAGATAATATTTCATCTATATAATGTTCAATCTAGATAATATTTAATCTAGATAATGGTTAATCAAGATCATATTTAATCTAGATAATGTTTAATCTAGATAATATATAATCTAGATATATAATATAGATAATGTTTAATCTAGATTGTATTTAATCTGAATAATGTTTTGTCTAGATAATATTTAATCTAAATAATATATAATCTAGATATGTAATCTAGATAATGTTTAATCTAGATCATATTTTATCTGGAAAAGCAAAACGATTTGAAACCTCTTTTATTAAATCTCAGTTTTCTTGAGTTAATGTATTTCTATAACAGGACTATTAAAATGTGATGCAGCTTCTCCTTTTATGACGTTGCAGTTTACAGGGATTATAAATAATAATAATTATTAACATATAATATATATATATATATATATATATATATATATATATATATATATATATATATATATATACATATATATATTTGTTTATGATGATAGACTCTCCACCTGCTTAATTTTGTAATTTTAGTGTAATTGATTAATCACATGTATTTTTATTTAAATTTTACTGATAGTTTCATAATTATTTTTCTATGAATGTCACCATAATATCATGAAATATTTTATGCAAATCTGATATTGACCATCATAATAATAATTAAATATGTATAATTCTAGTGACTTAAAATATAAAAGTGGAAGCTAAAAGTGACGCGGCACCGGCAATTGTTTGCATGTAGAACTAAAATGTGTAATAATAAATGAATAAACAAGTCCTTCTATTTGTATTTCTCTGATTTCATCTCAGCATTAAGAGACGGACGACAGGAAGAGAGACGAAGAAGAGACGTCCTGCTGAACGCCACAGGTCTCCCTCCTCTCTTTGCCATCATCATCATCATCATCATCATCATCATCATCATCATCGTCTTCATCTTTCATGTTGTTATTGCGGCTTTCAGGCTTCAGCTGCTTATTGATATGAAAGTACACAAACGCAGTACTTCATTACTCTCTGCTTGTGCTTTTCATATTCATAGTTTTATTTACAGCATTGCTGATGCAGATTTGCCAAATTATCTAAAGAAGAGTAACACAAACACAGTTTTTATGCAAATAATAAAACGCCAACATATCATCTTAAAATTGTATTATTTGTGATTAACACATAATTTACGAGGACAGGTTCCATGAGGTTGATCTAACCTTGCAAACCCTGATGCACTATTTTTTAGTTCCACGTTTTGTTTATTCTTGTAAATATTCTTTCTAGGAAATATTAGCCCCTCCACCTTCCCAGGCTCTGCTATATTATTATTTATTTATTTTGGCCCTTACATTGTTTCATCCTGATTTAGATTTACCTAAACAAGACGGACAATTGAACAACAATTGACATATGTTTGAGTAGATATTGATAACAAATCACCCCAAAATTGGAAAAGTGACAAAGTATGTATTTCAGATTGTGGGGTGAACTGTCCGTTTTAGAAAACATTCATTTGTTCCTGAAGTCTAACTGTCCATCATATTTACATATAAATATAGAAGCTAACAAAAATAAAAACTGACTGCAAACCTACTCTTGATGATAAAACAGCTGAAAGGATATGAAATGAAAAGCCGGGGTCAACTCCATATCTGAGCCGACCTCCTCACGGAGCCCTGGTTACTTTAATAACTAACGCCGCAGAGGGCCTGATTCCTCCGGGTAATTGTTCTAGTACATCCTGCAATTATACGGCCACATTGTGCCGATGCGGCTGATTCCGTAATAAAGATTAAAACCAGAATAAACTGCCATTGACTTTTCTGTCTGCTTTTATTTTCCCAGAAATCCCAGCGGAGCGCATCGACCCGGCCGCCATCGACCTCACGCCCCTGGTCAATACTTTAGTGAACACAAGCCAATCGGGTACGTTGTCATAATATCTCTCGTGTGCGTCGTGATTAAACCTTTAAGGTCAAACTGCTCCTCGTCCTCACGGTGTCGGCTCTAAAGGACCAGTCCACGTTCTCTCTCTCGTAGATAAGATAAGATAAGATAATCCTTTATTAGTCCCGCAGTGGGGACATTGCAGGATTACAGCAGCAGTGCACACAAGAGACACATTGTAAATACAAAGAATAAATAAATAAACAGTAAACAGTAATAAAAACAGTAAAGAATAATACAATAGCAATATTAAATATACAGAGGGAATACAACAAGTATTTAAATGTATTTATATTGCACAAGATGAACGTAATTAAAGTGGCCAAAGTGATTAAAGTGTAAGAAGTGTTTTGTGATCTACTGTGAGCTCAGCTTGTTGTGCAGAGCTGACGACGTATCTTCAACTGCGCTGGAATCCTTAGAAATCCCACGAAAGCAAATCGAATGTAATCCACGTCGTCGTGAAACAAGAAGTAAAAAAACAATCACAGTAAAAAAATGGTCTTCCACTCAGAAGACGACTGTTCGATGCTCGTGGGATGGGGGGAAAAGAAAACGCTGATTTATTCTTCACGTGACGAAGCTATTTAGTTATTTCAACGTAACTGAGCTGTTTCCTGTGAAGACGGAAGTTTATTTAAAAAAATATTGTGATTGACACACTTTAGTCTCTTTTTCAGTGAGATATCATAAGAATTGTTGAATGTTTTGTTGATTTGTTTGTATCCTGCAGGCTCCCGGCAGCTCTTCTCCCTCCTCAGCGTGACGTCCTACAGCTCGCTGGCTCTGCACAAACTCACCCTGCTGGTCTACAACAGTGAGTATACATAATACTCTCTCTCTCTCTCTCTATATATATATATATATATATATATATATATATATATATATATATATATATATATATATATATATATACTCTATTCAAACTGTAAAAACTGTTTGTGTTGGACTCATGGAGTGAGATACCTATAACTTAGTCAGCAGGGCCACCTAGTGGTCTGGACGTGCCGCTGCCTGTAATGAGCTGTGTGAGTGTTAGAGGACATGTTTGGACCTGATTACAATACGTATGGAACCAACACGGCGCTGACGTCCAGGTGACCTGTTGGTCTGTGCGCTACAGTTTGGAAGCCTTGAGTTTGGCATTTCTGGACCATTTCTGGACTGAGGAGGAGCGACGTAGAGACGGTGTATACGTCTCTAGTGTCGACCTGTCAATCACCTTGTAGCCCCGCCCTAAAGCATCCCCTGCTTTATGGTCTGTTTGACTCTAAATGACCATCATTTACTAAATGAACATCATGCTGTATTGAAGAAGACTTGAGACATGAACTCATGTTTACAGTGTTGTTTACAGTGTTTACTGAGACGGTGTTTCTCTAAACCGGTCCTCGGTCAGACCTCTGAGCTCTGAACTGTGTTTTTACAGTTTCCAGCATTAAAAGTGTAGAAAGCAACAAGTTCAGGAGAAGATTCTGCTACTGCGTCACAAACGAGACCAACGACCTCACAGGTGAGCGACCTTTTAAAATAAAATATTTAATTTGACCTTTCAGTATTTTAGTTTCAAAAATCCCTTTTTTTGCGTGTGTGGGTGTTCAGACTTCACGGCCATCCTGCTGGACGTGATGGGGAACTCCACCAGTTACCTGCAGGAGCTCTTTAAGTCTGCCTCCATATTATCAGGTGGGTTTGAATGAACATATCCACAGCATGTGTTTCCTGTGGTTTCTCTTCATAATATATACATCTATATATATACACACATACATACTCCTACAGTGTGATTTCTGTCTGTGTCTCAGTGAGCCAGAGGAACAACTCTGACTGTATTTACATCTGTGTGATGGCCGGTAAGATGGGTGAGTAGAGCTCTCTGGACTCTCCTTCTACTGACTTCTATTTAAAACTGTGTGTTTAATGTGCAGCGCTGTTTGAATTCAGATGCTTTTATTCGGCAAAACACTCTTGTTTCCTCGTCCAACCCACATGGAGAGAAAAGCTTTAGCTCCCAACGTCATGCTTTAAGCAGCAAACAAACCAATGTTCATAGTGTAGGACCAGAAGTTAGAGATTTCATCAGATAGATTATTATATTTACCATTTAGAAAGTGTGTGTGTGTGTGTGTGTGTGTGTGTGTGTGTGTGTGTGTGTGTGTGTGTGTGTGTGTGTGTGTGTGTGTGTGTTTTGTCCAGGCAGAGAGGTGCCGGAGCTGTGGGAGGTCGGCTCCATCACGCCGCTCTTCAACCAGACCATCGTGGAGGGACCACACAGAGGTTTTATTTGTTTTCATATTATATATATATATATATATATATATATATATATATATATATATATATATATGTGTGTGTGTGTGTGTGTGTGTGTGTGTGTGTACGACGTGCCACACGGCCACCAGGTGGCAGCGTTGACTTCGCCTGATTTCTGAAAGTTAAGTTCCTTGTCAGGAAAGAAAAGACATAGTTATCCTTCTTCAGATCATTCGTTTCACAAAATGACTGAAATGCAAGATGTTGTTTAGACATTTTATGAGACAATGTTAGTTCCAATGCATCCTCACAGCTACATTCATACATGGTTGGCGGTTCATTTTATGATCGGCTTCTTTCAAAATGTTTTTGGAAGATTCATGACTTCCAAAAATAACAGTAATTCCTGTTTGATGCTGCAGGATGTAACTTGGCTGCAGATGTTTTCTAGCATCCTATTTACAGATTATTAAAGCCGCTACTTAAGAAAACGTTTCTTCACTAGTCATTTATTTTGTATTTCTTTTTTTGGTTTATTTGTTAGGAATGGTGCACATTAATAAAACATCACTGTAAATGCCAGAATATATGATATTGTAAATTATTCATCATTTTGAAGCATGCATAAACAATAATAGGGAACATAGTTTTTTTAGACATGCAGAGCAAATGAATGAGGGGTGATTATGTTAATAGAAAGATAGATTAAAGACAAGATTATAGACAAGACATCAAACCATGCGGAGTAAAATATATAAATCAGTCTGACGCAGCAGTAGCACAATAAGAGATGTGCATGAGTTTACAACACAATCCTGTTTTAGAGACTTCAACCTTGTCTTTCAAAGGGTTTCTCTTCCTCATCTCTTTCTTTCCTGAACCTTTCTTCTCTATCCTCAAGTAGGTAACGTCTCCTCCTTCAGACTCCCTCTCGGTGAGTAACTCTGTAAGAAAAGAAGCTCAGTCGAGCATCTGTTGTCCTCTTCAGGACGCTTCGACAGCCATTAAAATCTTGTCTCTGATCATCTATTTTAAACCCCAGAATGGCACCAACTGCCCACCAATCTGAGTCACATCTCTCCATCTGGGATGAGCTCGCCGTTAACCAGCAGAGTCCATTCCACGGCACACGGTGAGTCTCCGCAGGAGGCCGGCGCCTCATGTTCAGACCGGGAAATAGCTTTCAACAGTCTCCAGAACCACTTTTACAAGCCGTGAACAGGAACAAGCTTCCGGGTTTATTCCTTCTACGGGCTGATGCATGTTGTATATATAATATCCAGTTAGAAACAATGTAGTCTGAATCACGTGTAGAGATCTAAAGTTCCATACACTGTTTTTTTTTTGCTTTCTACGATGAAAGTTGCCACTGTTGAAAGAAACGTGGTCATCAATCTAAAACGATGGTCCTGGATTTTGGGGGGAAAAAGGCCAAAAGAATACAACTTAAACCCATAAAGAGTTTGCAAATTGGTAATAGTTTCATATTAATATCAGGGAGTTTTCTGGAAAGTCAACTATGCAGTTTGGTTTAGGAAAATAGAAAAGAAATGCAAAAATAATAATACATTATCAGTCGCTTATCCGGGGTCGGGTCGCATTGGCAGCAGGTCAGGCAGGCTGACCCAGGCTTCCCTCTCACCCGCAACATTTTCCAGCCCATTCTGGGGGATTTCGAGGTGTCTCCAGGCCAACCAGTAGATATAATCCCTCCAGCATGTCCTGGGTCTTCCCCATGGTCTCCTCCCAGTTGGACGTGCCTGGAAAACCTGTAATGGCCGAACAACCTCAGCTGACTCGCCTTTGACATGAAGTTCCCTCCTGATGTCCGACAGAGGAAACTTATCTCTTTACCCTATCTCTAAGGCTGAGCCCTACTGAGGAAACTCATCTCCTTACCCTATCTCTAAGGCTGAGCCCTACAGAGGAAACTTATCTCCTTACCTTATCTCTAAGGCTCATTTCGGCCGCTTGTATCCAAGACCTCGTTCTTTTGGTCACAACCCAGAGTCCATGACCATAGATGAGGGCTGGAACCAACCAGGTCTACATCATCTGCCGACCCCCGAACCTGACGTTCTCCACCCCCCGGCTGTGGCTAGATATCCTGTCCGTGATGGTCACAAACAGGACCGGCAATAAAGGGCAGCCCTGGCGGAGGCCAACACCCACATGTCTGGGGACATGTCTGATTTATTACAGAGAATACGAGGTTCGGCACCCCGTAATCCTGCAGCACCCACCACAAAAACCACAGAGGGACCCGGTCGAAAGCCTTCTCCAAGTCCACAAAGCACATGTAGACTGGTTGGGCTAACTCCCAGGACCCCTCCAGTAGTCTTGCGAAGGTAAAGAGCTGGTCCACTGTTCCACGACCGGGACGGAATCCACACTGCTCGTCTTGAATCTGAAGTTCAACAAACGGTCGGAGCCTCCTTTCCAGATTCCTTGCATTAGCTTTCCCCGGGAGGCTGAGTAGTGTGGTACCCTGATAGTTTGAGCACACTCTCCGGTCCCCCTTTTTGAAAATGGGAACCAACACCCCGGTCTGCCAGTCCTTGGGCACTGCTCCCGACCCCCATGCAACGTTGAAAAGGCGTGTCAGCCAAGTCAGCCCAACAACACAGTACAGCGCCTTCAGCATCTCAGGGCATCTCATCCCCCCGGGCGCCTTGCCACCAAGGAGCTTTTTGACTACCTAAACTGCCTCTGCCAGGGATATGAGTGCAACCACCCCCAAGTCTTCAGGCGCTGCCCCCTCTCCAGGGACGTGTTGGCCGGGTTTAGGAGTTCCTCAAAGTGCCCTTTACCCATCCGGCAATGTCCCCTATCCAGTTTTGGACAAACCGTGGCTAGCACAGAAGTCCAACAACAAAATACCATTCGGGTTCAGATCGGGCAAGCCGTTCCTCCCAATCACCCCCCGCCAGGTTTCTCTGTCATTGCCCATGTGAGCGTTGAAGTCTCCCAGGAGAACTATGGAGTCGGCAGGTGGAACCCTTTCCAGGACACTCCCACCGACTCCAAGATGGCTGGACCCTCCAAACTGCTGTTTGGTGCATAAGCAAAAATAACAGTCAGAGCCTTACTCCCCATAACCTGCAAAGGCGACCCTCTCGATCTCTGGGAAAAACTCCAAATCGGCGGCGCTCAGCCGGGGGCTCGTGAGTATCCTCACTCCCGCCCGGCGCCTCTCACCCTGGGCAACTCCAGAAAAGGACAAAGTCCAACCCTTCTCCAGGAGCTTGGTTCCAGAGCCAGTGCTGTGTGTGGAAGTGAGCCCAACTATATCTAGCTGGTATCGCTCTGTTAATGTGTGTGTCAATTATTGGATGCCTGGTGTAGCGTCCGGAAGAACATAGTCAAACAACTTCTCTGGTTTTCGGAATATATTTTCCTTGATCACAAGTAAAGTAGCAAAGCAGCTGCAATCGCGATAGCAGGGAGTCGTCCAGTCAACACGCAGGTTGACCGTCCAAAAACACCTCGAACAGCCGGAAGTTTGGCTCTTTAATACACGGTTTTCCGTCATGAACATCTAACATTTCTATTGGCTCTAACTTGTCTAAGAGGAGGAGAATCATGTTCTCATCTTTTCTCACAAGGCTGGAACGTGCAACGACCAGTCTGCTTCCCCAATGTCAATATACTGATAAACAGGTTTGAGTGTTGTGGTGCAAAGCGTGGAACCTTGAGGAACAGACAACTGGACTGTTCTCACAGAAACTTCTCACAGAAAGTATTTGTTAAACTGACCTTGCACAACCTGAACTCTAATAGACATAAGAATAATTAAAGCTGTTCGCCCGTCCGAGAACGTTCGCCTGCCAGGCGGATGTTCGAGGCCGGGAGAGCCGGCGACCCTTCGGCTTACCTCGACGTGCTGGAACGAGGGCGCAGTCACAGCTGCGAGCAGCTTTAATTATTCGTATGTCTATATATATATATATATATATATATATATATATATATATATATATATATATATATATATATATATATATATATTTAAAATAAATTATTATACTTCCAATATGTTGATATGTGTACTTTATAGTTTTATATATTTTGCATTTGTGCTGTAATGCTGAATACTGAAGCTTATTTTAGATTAGCAATTGATAGTAATTCATTGGAATTATTTCTATATTTTGTGTACAATAAGTATCACATTGAATGATGCTTGTAAAACAATTGTAGAGCTACAACTATTGTCATTAGCATTACTCCCACAATCATATTTTCAATTAACTGTTTACTCCAAAACAAAACGTATTACAAAATAGTAATTTATTTAAATATCTTGTTTTGTTTAACCAAATATTTGGCACATGTTTCATTCGTAATTCAAAAAGTGTTTTGTCTTCTTTCTTCTTTTGTGTTTGAATCATTAGTTTCACCAGCAACTATTGATGAAACAGCTGCTAATACAGTGAAGGTGACCACCTCCCAGCCGCTGGCAGCTCGGCAACCTGCAGCCGGCACGCCACAAAGTCCAACTACAGCGGACCGACCGGAGACGACACAACAAGGGACGACGCAACGAGGGACGACGCAAAGATGGACGACGCAACAAGGGACGATGCAAAGAGGGACGACACAAAAAGGGATGACAGCTCAAACAACAGCGACAGAAACAATTACATCAATGCAGCCAACCTCCACCCTGCAGGTCACCACTGCCTCTGTTGCAACAGCTGCAGCTCCAACCACAATAAGAGGTCAACAAAGTACAGTAGAAGCTCCATCAACACCAGTAGAAGCTCAATCAACACCAGTAGGAGTTCCATCAACCACAGTAGGAGCTCCATCAACAACAGTAGGAGCTCCATCAACACCAGTACAAGCTCCTTCAACACCAGTACAAGCTCCTTCAACACTAGAAGGAGCTCCATCAACCACAATAGGAGCCCCATCAACACCAGTACGAGCTTCATCAACCCTAGAAGGAGCTCCATCAACCACAGTAGGAGCTCCATCAAAACCAGTAGGAGCTCCATCTACCACAGCAGGAGCTCCATCAACACCAGTACGAGCTCAATCAACACCAGTGCGAGCTCCATCAACACCAGAAGGAGCTCCATCAACCACAGTAGGAGCTCCATCAACACCAGTAGGAGCTCCATCAACAACAGTGCAATTTCCATCAACACCAGTAGGTGCTCAATTAACACCAGTACAATTTCCATCAACACCAGTAGGAGCTTCATCAACCACAGTACGAGCTCCATCAACACCAGTACAAGCTCCATCAACACCAGAAGGAGATCCATCAACACCAGTACGAGCTCCATCAACACCAGAAGGAGCACCATCAACAACAGTACGAGCTCCATCAACACCAGTACAATTTCCATCAACACCAGTAGGAGCTTCATCAACCACAATACAAGCTCCATCAACACCAGTACGAGCTCCATCAACACCAGTACAATTTCCATCAACACCAGTAGGAGCTTCATCAACCACAATACGAGCTCCATCAACACCAGTACGAGCTCCATCAACACCAGAAGGAGCTCCATCAACAACAGGACGAGCTCCATCAACAACAGTACGAGCTCCATCAACACCAGAAGGAGCTCCATCAACAACAGTACGAGCTCCATCAACACCAGTAGAAGTTCCATCAACACCAGTAGGAGCTCCATCAACACCAGTACGAGCTCCATCAACACCAGTAGGAGCTCCATCAACACCAGTACGAATTCCATCAACACCAGAAGGAGCTCCATCAACAACAGTACGAGCTCCATCAACACCAGTAGAAGTTCCATCAACACCAGAAGGAGCTCCATCAACACCAGAAGGAGCTCCATCAACACCAGTACGAGCTCCATCAACACCAGTAGGAGCTCCATCAACACCAGTACGAGTTCCATCAACACCAGAAGGAGCTCCATCAATAACAGTACGAGTTCCATCAACACCAGTAGGTGCTCCATTAACCACAGTAGGAGCTCCATCAACACCAGTACAAGCTCCATCAACAAAATCAACCACAGTAGGAGCTCCATCAACACCAGTACGAGCTCAATCAACCACATCAGCGTCAGAAGAAGCTCCACGAACCACAGCACGCGCTCTCCCAACCACAGCACAAGCTCCGCCCACCACAGCACAAGCTCGACCAACCACTGCACAAGCTCCCCCAACCACAGTGCGAGCTCCACCAACCACTGCACAAGCTCCACCCACCACTGCACAAGCTCCACCCACCACTGCGCAAGATCCACCAACCACAGCACAAGCTCCACCAACCACAGCACAAGCTCCACCCACCACAGCGCAAGCTCCACCCACCACAAGCACAACCCAACTGGCCGCAGCTTCAACTAAACCCACAACGTCCTTACCAGTTATTATTCTGACCCGGTTAATCACAACGACACACCAGCCAAGTACAAGGACCCAGCACACGACTTCTACAGCTCCTTCCACAAGACCGCCAGTGGTCCGTCCCACAGCAGGATCTACGGTGGAGCGAAGGACTACTGGGCCCCAAAGTAGGAGAACTACAACACCCAGCAAGTCCGTGGAAACAGAAACACCAGGTAAATCCAATATTATTTCCTGAGGAATATATGATAGTTGGTGAAATACACCGTCTGTGTTGTGGTTTTGCATATGACAGTGATTTTGTTCATTGTTTTCTGCAGGATTGACCCTCTCAATTATTAATCTACGCACGGCAGTCAGGCGTCTAATATGTAATGTGATAAACTTACCAGAAAAAGATTTAATGAGCCAGGCAGACCAGACTAACATTTCAACTGAACAACCCGCTTAGCCTTAGCGTTAGTCTTAGCCATAGTCTTAGTCATAGCCTTAGCCTTAGCCATAGTCTTAGACTTAGCCTTAGTCTTAGACTTAGCCTTAGTCTTAGCCATAGTCTTAGACTTAGCCTTAGTCTTTGCTTTATTCTTAGCCGATGCAACTTGTGTCTCCAAAGCTTAAAATTCACTCGTAAATATATACATACATACATACAGAGCACCAGAGCCCCCAACAATGGGGGCTCTGGTGCTCTGGGGTTCCCTGCACCTCTTCTTCCAGTAGTCATATGAGCCCCAAATGAGTCTAATACTTGTGTTCATTTATATAGATTTTTTCAGAATTTTATTTTGAATAAAATGTATATTTCCAAAAATGACACTTGATATTTTGATCATAACTACAAACATCTAGCATGATCTGAGCATAATTTGATCAATATTCCCTAAAAAGTCCTTCTCGAACCGCCCCTGAGTTTTTCCAGATGCATACTTCAAGGCCTAAACAACCTACAGAGTTGTTAGACCCTTCTTTGTTAAGATAAAAGTGGAAGTGACGGAAGTGACGGTGAGGTTACGGGGTTTATGTAATTACATAAATTTAACGCGAAGTTTATTTTTTTCTGTTGGGCTATAACTCTTCCCACAAGGCTTTACTGTATTTCAGCAATTTAAATGAAGTTAATCAACGTGGTGGTTCTGGAGATCCTTTAGGAAACGTCATTTTGCTTATTTGTCTCCTTTTCTTGACCGATAATGGGCGCCGCGGGGCTTTGCGTGCAAAAGGTTAAATTAATATCCGATGATACATTATATTTGTCTACATACATACATTGTCTTTATGTGCAAATAGAAAAACTCCTATTCCAGAGACTCTTAAGATATATATATATATATACATATATATATATATATATATATATATATATATATATATATATATATATATATATATATATATATTTATATATATATATATATATATATATATATATATATATATATATATATATATGATGGAACTGGTCTACAACAGTGAGTATACATAATACTCTCTGTATCTATATATAGATCCATATCTATCCATATCTATAAATCTATAAATATCTATAAATATCTATATATATATATATATATATATATATATATATATATATATATATATATATATAATTTTTTTTAAATGCCATTTGAAAGACCTTAAACGCAGGTTGAAGTATTTCTGACCAATAATATTTGGAGCTGTGTTTTTGTGACTAGACAAAACATCTGTAATCACATCAGACACATTCACTGTCATCTCTGGACACACCGACGGACACTGATTTAATTTCAGCCTGGGGAAGTGTGTGTGTGTGTGTGTGTGTGTGTGTGTGTGTGTGTGTGTGTGTGTGTGTGTGTGTGTGTGTGAGGGAGCCGTGGAGGAGGCTAAGATAGTCACTATGGTAACCCAGGCGCAGCGCCCCTCTTTTGTGTGAAAGCTTTGATGGTTTTAAGCCGCAAAGGTTAAAAGCAAATTAAGGCCAAAATATTCGGCGTCTGTCTCTCCGTCTGATCGACCAGCGAGGAGGAGAGACGCCTACAAACACAAACAACAACACAAACAACACAAGCTGCAGGGTTCAAATTAATTATTAAATTACATAACAGTTCAAATCGAGAGTAGTATGGACCTCAGGACTTTAGAGGCACCAGTTGAGTTAATAAATCATATTTGATCAATAATACATAAAAACACACATTTACATCAAACAGTTACTGACCTAAAATACATTAAATTCATTAATTTGTGTGTGTGTGTGTGTGTGTATGTGTGTGTGTGTGTGTGTGTGTGTGTGTGTGTGTGTGTGTGTGCGTGTGTGTGTGCGTGTGTGAATTTAGTCATTTAGTCCGACTTGTGTCTCTTTTCTTTAAAAGCATCAAAGTTATCATAAAATCCAATTTCACAAGTAGAATATGAGAATAACTCAGTATTCTAGTTGATTAATGTCATCACAAGGATGTGTTTGAGCTCACGGAACAGACTGTGAACGTTTCACATGACATGTTAACATGTACTCCCGCGCAGCCACTAGGTGGCAGTAACGCGTCGCTGCAGAGGCGGCGGCCGCTCCCCGCTGACTTCTGCCTGGCAACAAGCAGGAGGCCGGAGTCACCGAGTCATTAGTGAGAGTAAAAACCAGCTGCACGTCTCCGAGAGACACACACACACACACTCACACACACACACACAAAGACACACACACATTTACACACACACACACACACACACACACACACACACACACACACTCACACACACCAGTGATAAGAAGCGTTGCCTCATTGTTTCTGATGAGATCGCCTCCTTTGCTGCAACTGTGACTGAAGGGGAAATCTAAACTAAGCGGATGATGTGTGTGTGTGTGTGTGTGTGTGTGTGTGTGTGTATGTGTGTGTGACTGACCAACACCAGCTGCTGAAGTAAACACAAGCAGACAGAGTGGTTTTCTGATGGTTCAAGACTTTCCTGCTCCCCAGAGGATGCATCCTCCGGACGTTGGCCCTCTAGCGCCCTCTTCAGGTGGAGCGCCCGCGCTCACATGAAGAGGGTGAACGTGGTGAGACAACATAACGTTGTCCGGATGAATCATCCGTCACATTTGTGCTCAAGTTTTCATACGTAGAAGCTTTTAACTTTTGACTCTGTTAAGCCCCGCCCCTCATATACAGACTGGCCAATCACAGCGTAGCATCGACCAGCGTCCGACATCTCTCCATCTCGGCTCCGCAGACTCTCATCAATGGTTCTGATGTTCATTCTGGTTCAGTGGATTCGGAGAAATTAGACATTTCTTCAGGGAGTGCAGTTAGTGACCATGTGGGCACTGGGGCGGGGGTGTGTGGCTTAGAGGTCAATTATAATATTATAATTATAATTATAATTGTAATAACCGTGCGATAACGTTTCTACCAAAACCTATGCATGCAACGGTTCTTCTTTCTTACGATAAATAACTCCTGCTCTATAAATTTGTCAAAGTAAATTTTACTCAAATTGAAAAGAAAAATATAACATTTGGTCCCATCTAAATATCTAAATAGAGTAGAATCTATTCTTGCCTCAGAGTTAATAATTCAGAGTATGTTTTACTCTATTCCCTGTTCATATGTAACTCTACATGATCACATTCATTTACTAGAGTCAACTCTATGAAGAATTATGTATAGAATTAGATTACATTCTATAAAGAGTTGGATAAATTATATATAGAATTCTACAAAATTATGAAATATTGCTCCTTTAGAGGAAAATAATAGAAACTCCGGAAACATTACTCCCCCGTTTTTTAGTTAAAGTTTTCCTTTAAAACACGTGACAATTTGAGTCTTTTCAAAATAAAGTTCGGTCTTCGCAGGAAAGATCTTTGGGTTAAAATAAAAGTTATAGTGACAACTCGACTGTAATGGACGAACGTGGGTTGCACTTTAATCTCGCTTTACGTCGCGTTGCAATGAAAACGAGCTTCACCTGTGCGTTTCTACAAAAATATGCCAAAACGTCTCCTTATAAACGCTGCAGCTCTACGTCGCTCTGGATCACTGGACGAGCAAACATCTGCAGAGCGGGGAGAAGCATCTCATTGACATTCACATTTGAATATGTATTTTTATGCTAATCGGGAGCCGGTGTACCTGCAGTGCATTAATTATGATTAGAATGCATCGGCTCCAGTGATTCCTGTAATGGGAATTTAAGTACTGAAACGGCATTATGCACACAAAACGAACACAATGAGAAAATGTGAAGGATGGGTGTGAGGATGATTTATGCTACACATTAAAATCTCCAAATCACCACTTTGAGAGGTTAATTGTAATGTCTTTATTTTCTTATTCTACGCGACGGTGCGATCGTCTGTTTTCTTTGCAATTAGGGCGTTAACTCCTCGCTGTGTTTGTCAGAGTCATTGCGCGGCAGGTTTAGCCGGTTTCCCTGTGACTGACGTGACCTCTGGCGTGACCTCTGGCTCCATCTCGTCGGCAGGTTGCCCGTGGAGGAGGGCCGAGCCGGACTCGCTCTCCGGCGGCGGCGTGACGACGGTCGGCGTTCACAAGCTGCAGCCGTGTGTCCTGGAGCTCTGCAAGTTCTTCTCCCAGTGCCTCTGCAGGCCACGAGGCCACAAGACGCGCCCCAAAAGGTTTCAGAGTGTTGCTTCTTTTCACCCTAAACAATGACGGCAACCAAGTGACAAGTAATGTCATTGATTAGGTTTTAATTACTCCAGCTGAAGCCGATCCCAGCTGAAAGACTTATTTATACACATTACTGAGTTGGTTGTGAAACTCAAATCTGCTTCAGACTAGTTAGGGTGAGATAGAAAATATAAATGCTGGTTGGAAAGTAAAAATCGTATTTAAGTCTAACGTACAGGATCGCCTTGAAATATATTCATGCAACAACGATTCTATCTACATTTACAAAAACTTTACTTTTAAATACTTTAAGTGCAATTTTCCAATCATCTTTTTTCCAGACTTGCACATATTTAAAATGATTTTCGTACATGTTGAATTAACGGGACTCTTCTCATCTCTCAGGTACTGCGACGACAGCCACCTCTGGTACCAGACGCACACGGCCGAGGTGTGTCGCCGGGTCAGGAGGGTCTCCTTCTCCAGAAGTAAGTGGTTTATCCAGACATACAGGTCCATGAGCTCCATGGCTCCAGGTCCATGAGCTCTAGGTTCATGAGCTCCAGGTCCATGGCTCCAGCTCCATGAGCTCCAAGTTCATGAGCTCCATGAGCTCCAGGTCAATGAGATCCAGATCTATGAGCTCCAGGTCCATGAGCTCCATGAGCTCCAGATCAGAACATGAGCTCCAGGTCCATGAGCTCCAGGTATATGAGCTCCAGGTCCATGAGCTCCAGGTCCATGAGCTCCAGGTCCATTAGCTCCATGAGCTCCAGGTCTATGAGCTCCAGGTCAGAACATGAGCTCCAGGTCCATGAGCTCCATGAGCTCCAGGTCCATGAGCTCCAGGTCTATGAGCTCCAGGTCAGAACATGAGCTCCAGGTCCATGAGCTCCAGGTCAGAACATGAGCTCCAGGTCCATGAGCTCCAGGTCTATGAGCTCCAGGTCAGAACATGAGCTCCAGGTCCATGAGCTCCAGGTCTATGAGCTCCAGGTCTATGAGCTTATTGTTGGTGCACAATGAATTTACTCCTCAAATTTACTTTGTGTTTTCTTTTTTAAGCCAAACAATATAACATGAACACAAAATGGTGACATAAATAGTCGCTGGAACAGTAACAACGTTTAGGTGCTGCGAGTACAACTTATATCCCATAATATATCAAGATGTGTGGTTCAAATGTCACTGATCCATTAGTTTATGTGAATTAAAGGCTAGCAGGTGTTAGCTTAGCTTAGCACAAAGACTGGAAACAGAGGGAAACAGCTAGCCTATCTCATTCCAAAGGTACCAACATCCTTCTACCACCTGCCTCTGAATCTCCATCAGCAACAGCATTTTATCTCATCAAAAAACTAAGTTTTAAGTTTTAAAAACGACAATTTGTGGTTTCACACTTTAAGTCCTCAAGTCTTTTATCGCTCCAAACTCCAAGCTCGGGTTGCTCTAACAATGGGTGTTTTAGAGATTTAAAATGATTCAGACTGACCTCATCAGGTGAGACTTCAACCCACAGGTAAGTGGGCGTCGGAGTCGCAGCTCTTTAGATATTCAGTTAAAATATGCCATTAGGACATCACTGATCCCTGGTAATGTTCCACTGGGAACCACAAACCAGAGATATTAGATTACATCAATAAAACTGACAAGATTTAGTTTTTAAAAGATTTATTTCCTCATCATTTAAATTGTAGGTTTTATGCGCCAGAAAAAGTAAAGTAGAATTTAAGAAATAGTTAAAATAGTGATTTATAATTGCTCCCTTTTTAATGTTTTGCTCATCCAATCCGTGTCGATAATTCGTCACACAATCCGAACTGTGACTTTTGTGATCCGTTGCTTCTCTATTTGTGACATAATGTAGTTAATACGTCGCATATTTCATAACATATGTGATGTGGTTAACTCCGTAAGTTAAGATAAATTGTCGTATCGACTTTGTGTTTCACACGGAACGCGACCAGCGGCCTCCTGGGTGAAGGTCCTGTGTTTGTTGGACCGGTCTTTCCGCCACGTCTTCCTGAGCTTTGCCACCCTTCACACTGGGTCACCTGACTGCCTCCTTTGCTCACGTCATAATCACTACCACCACCAGAGGTCGCTGCCCAACAACAAACGTACACATGTGTCGTAATACGCCGCTCGCACAGACGACCTAATTAACGTCCTAAGATAATGTCTTTAGACGTCGATTTAGGTGATATTCAATTCACTAAAAATACACACACAAAAAATTGTAGAAACGGTGAATGTTTTGCTGATGATTTAGTCATTTTTATTTTTACGTCATTTGACTAATTGATTGGCGTTCAACCAATCATCTACGAGTTAGAATGTGGCAACCAGTCACTGAAGAAAGAGCATGGAAAACCAAAACAAAGGAGAAGTAATCATCTTTGAGTCTTTAAACTATTTGTTTGCTGGTTACTTTGGATATTTAGTTAATTCTTTGCTGCATATGAATTAATGTTCTTCTGGTGGAATGAAAACATGCATCAGATTCTAGTGGTTTTCTGCGATCAGAACGTGGAGGACAGACTTCACACTGGAGCTCTTTGTCTCTTGTGTCTTCGGTCGTGTCCCCCGGAACAAAGGGGTGTGTGTTTGAATCCCCTTCAGGTTTACTTTACTGTCACCTTCACCATTCAAGGGATTCTGCAGCAGGTTGCTATTAAAATATTAACGAAATTCAAAAATGTGGATACGGTGATTGTTAGTAACCTTTGGATGGTTTGCCGGTCTTTCTATACGACCTTTGGCCCCAAGTATTCCAGAGATGACCACATTAAATTGGCGGCTGACAGAGGAGTCTGTCTCCGGTTGCCTGGTCGTGACCCTCCTCTTCCTCCTCTCCTCCTCTTCCTCATCCTCTCCTCCCTCTGCAGGTCTGAAACAGAGATGCCTGACAAAGATGTGCAACAAGCTGTGACCCGAGAGCCAAACAAAGAGGCGCTCATCGTCACGGGAAGCGTCCGAAAGCTACGAACGTCCAGCCGAGTAAACTCCTGGAACATCTGGAGAATGAGTGGAAACTGAATCGGTTTAGTTTTTTCTAAATCTGGATGGTTTGGAAATTGTTCACCGTGAAACTTGTACGTTTCACGTCATATCTAATGTTTGGGGACATTTATCGCTACAATCTCCACAGTGATGTGATGTTAGTTTTTAGTGCCAAGAGGACGAAATGTACGACTCCAAAACCTGGAATCCTGAAAACTATTTATAAAACTCATATTTAAAACCAAACTTGCCAAATCAACTGGAAAACAGTCTAGAATAACATGTTTTCTTCTTCTTCAGTTTAATAAAAATCTGGCAAATTTTCCCAGCTGCCCAGCTCCATCTCTCTCATTCTCTTTGATCGATACGTTTCCCTTTAAATACATCGACAGCAGAAGCTTTTTGAAAGCAGTGACGTCACCACTTCTTTAACACATAAAGCATATACTTCTATACAACCAGAAGAGTCACCCCCTGGGAGTCTGTAGAGAGAATGCAGCTTTAACACATGAAGCAAATACTTCTATACAACCAGAGGAGTCACCCCTGGTGGTCAGTAGGGAGAATGCAGCTTTATCATGAAATGCAGCTGAAAGCTCACAAAGAACTCTTCCTCAAGAGCAGATAACTACTAGTATTACTGTGCTATAAATGTAGCCTATTTATATAATGTACTGCCTGCTTCTTCACCCTAACATGTTTAATTTTAACCCTGTCCTCATGCATGTGCATCCTGGTGACGCTGACTCTACATGTGCCTTTAAGAGGAAAGTAATGATTATGTAACCAAACTGGTCATAACGTGAGTTTTATCAACTTCCTGCAGGTACCATGACATTTGACATAAACATCTGTACCGTCCTTCCCCACTGCTGCACCTGTCCCACACAATGCCCCACTATCAGCCCCCCCACCCTCCACCTGCCATTAAACCCACAGACCCTCTGCTTCACCGACCCCCGCTGAATCCCTGCAGGTATTCATTGATCTGAACCCTAGGGAGGATCAGATAAGACCATGGGTCGAGCCCTGGGTCACAAATCCAGCCCCCCGCGGCACAAAGACCACTCTGTGGGTCCCTCCGTCAGGACCCCCGCCTCCTCTTCAAATACCTGCACAGGAACCGAAACCCCGATAAGCTCCTGCTCAGGTGTCACCGGATAGCCAATCAGACGTGAGCTGAAGGGGCTCGCCTCCTCAGTGGGACCGATAAACAGCCAGCGGAGCTGAGAGTTTATTCTTTTGGGAAACTGAGGCTACAACAGCACTGACACGGCGTCCACCTCTTCTGGTGCCTGTGTGCTGAGTCGGGGTTAAACACTCATCTTTATTCAATGAGGAGAACGCAACGTCTGCAGGCGCCAACCCCAAACATACGGTACGTTTTCTTCACCGCTCGTCGGTTCGTTCTGTTCGGCTGACTGTCGCTGATTCGTGTTTGTTTGATGGAGTATCTGATTCAAGGGAAAGTGAACACAGCTTTCCGGACTCTTTTAGCTTCTGGTTTTGGGTTCTTTTAGCAGCGTTTTTAAGAGTTATGGAGCTGTGTGAGACCAAAACAGAGCTAAAGTTGGACATGCAGTCAGCAGGTGGACACAAACACATCTCTATTGGGATGAGCACAAAGAACTTTGAGGCCTTTATAGCGTAGACTTTGTATCCGGGTGTCACAGTCAAATTAACTCAAGTCTTTAAAGAGGTTTTGTAGTTGCCTTTATTTTTTTACAATAACTTATAACTTGGAATTCGCTAGAACGCAAACATATACTTCTATACAACCAGAGGAGTCACCCCCTGGTGGTCAGGAGAGAGAGAATGTAGCTTTAATACATGAAGCATAGACTTCTATACAACCAGAGGAGTCACCCCATGGTAATCAGTAGAGAAAATGCAGCTTTAACACATGAAGCATAGACTTCACTTGCCTCTTCATGCACTTCCATTCAGCACGAACACAGCAACAGGTGATGGCTCCTTCCAGTTCTCCCCTCACCTAGGACAGATTGTGACAACACTTTCTTAGAGACACGTTTTCTATAGTTTAATAAGATAAGGCTTCTTGCTCTTTTGATGTAAACAACATCGCGTGGATGTAATAACTTACATTGGACCACTTCAGCATTGAGGTGATATTAAAAAGGAAATAAATATAACTGCATTAAGGAGACAGCTGACCTCCGCTGAGCTGCAACGACACCAGACGTACTGATAACCGCTCTGAGTGGAATGTGCTCGGCCTGAATAACATCAGTAATGATACACTCCGTCACCTTGTCGAGCGGTGGAGCAACAGGTGGGCCGAGCCGTGTGAAGCCATTAGAGACGCTGTAGGTCGTCCATCTCGTCTGGCAGATGTAATCAGCTGTGATGAAGGGGCTCATTCATGGAGCCGGGTATGGAGATGTCGGGGTAGATCCAGGTCTCTAGTCCCCCATAAAAAAAAGAATAAATGGTGACATTGCTGGTCCACCGTGATGAGCGTGCAAGTACGATTGAGTATGAGGTCCCCACGTCACCTTTTTCTATAATGATAATAATAACGTGGAGCTCATTTGTACCTTTTGTGCAGTTGTATTATTGTTGCACCTGATTTACAGTCACTGTAACGGCGCTTCAAGCTCAGAGAGAGATCAATGCTCAGTGCTGCCCCTCTGGTTGTGCAGAGATTTAACATCAAGCCTTCTTTTCCTTTTTCCGATGCGCGGGTCAGAGGAGGTCATCTGTTGTACAGATTTTAAAGCCCTCAGAGTCAAATTTGTGATGTGTGGCTTAAAAAATATATTTTACTTGAAAATTGAAAAGTGTAAATTATTTAACGTTGGGAAAGTATAACACATAATATGAAACATATTTGTAATCGTTGTTGTTTGTGCTGCAATGTACTGCTGGGTAAAGTATTTAATATTAAAACCAGAACAGGATGATGGAGGCTGGTGTCACTGATACAACCAAAAGCATCAACATGGTCCGTCTCTCAGCATCCTCTGACTTCCTGTGTCTTTCAGCATCCTCTGACTTCCTGTGTCTTTCAGCATCCTCTGACTTCCTGTCTGTCTCTCAGCATCTTCTGACTTCCTGTCTGTCTTTGAACATCCTCTGACTTCCTGCTTGTCTCTCAGCATCCTCTAACTTCTTGTCTGTCTCTCAGCATCCTTTGACTTCCTGCTTGTCTCTCAGCATCCTCTGACTTCCTGTCTGTCTCTCAGCATCCTCTAACTTCCTGTCTGTCTCTCAGCATCCTTTGACTTCCTGTCTGTCTCTCAGCATCCTCTGACTTCCTGTCTTCTCTCAGCATCCTCTAACTTCCTGTCTGTCTCTCAGCATCCTCTGACTTCCTGCTTGTCTCTCAGCATCCTCTAACTTCCTGTCTGTCTCTCAGTATCCTCTGACTTCCTCTTAGATGTTTCCCGCCCCTTGCACCTTTTGCTCATCACTAAACGGCAGCACCTTCTCCCTCTGAATGCAGGTACGAGTCATGTTTCTGATTTGGATGTTCATGATATCTGCTGCTCCAAGCGGTGAGTTAAACCTGCGTACCTCAAACACGGGTCCAGCTTCAGCCTCCTGCATGCACGTGGAGCTGAGACTTCTCTCAGTTTTCATGCATTTTGTGTAATTGCACTAACGTTGTTTACTGATGTGTTAAATGTTATTCACATCTCTGCATTATAACGATGACTCATTTGCGTCTTCAGCACTTTCTGCTGGCTCCATCTTCTGCCCTGACCCGGAGGCCGGCGACCAAAGCCCAGATCACATGACTGGTGAGGGTGACACATCAGCTCTGCTCAAATATCAATTAAAATGAATCCGCTAATCAACGCCGTTGGTTCACGGAGTCACGCAACGCTTCCTGTGAGACCAAAAGGTCAGAGCGCTGATGGGCTTCATAAATCATAAGCTGCTGAATATCTCCAGGCCGACCGTCCGTTGATATTCATGAACACATATCTTAATTCTATGCTTATCTGACAGCTCAAAAATATAATACTCATTCATGTGAGAGCAGAGGATCCACTTCTCATGAAAGTAATCGTGATTAGTGGGTCATCTTTTTATTTTTTACTATATCGAAATAGAATATATTATTTTGAATGAATCCTCTTTAATTGATGAGCCCTAATTAGGGGACCCTTTTATATCGGGTCACAAGGTACAAATCAAGAAAAAAACATGGTATAAATAAAATAAAAAATAAAAAACCATGTTAGTTATAAAATTAAAAAAATAATAATAATCTGGGCTACAATAATATATAATCCCCATGTACAACCTCTAAACATAACTCAAACAATAAATAGAATTCGTGGTTAGGGTGAGGGTTTTGGGTTAAGGGTTAAGGTTAGGGCTTAGGGTTTAGGGCTTTGGGCTTAAAGACTTAAAGATGATGATGCAGCTCAAATACTTTACATCACACATTTATGTTTCATAGCTTTCAGCTAAACAAATTAAAGTTAAGACCAATACCTCCCCCTCCCCTCCTGCAGATTGCCTCGGCCAGCGCTTCACTTGGCTCAACTCGGTCTTCGATAATTTCCCGTCACTGCTGACTTTTGCTCTGGAGCTCCGCTGTGCGACGGGTCTTTGTCCACGCGACCTGGAAGACTACGGCTGCTCCTGCAGATACGTGGCCTCTGGAGACGCCGTGGATCCTCTGGACATGTGAGTAAGACCCAGTCCCAGGTCCCAGTCCTCCTGAGGCCTTTAAACCCTGAACCCTCAGGGACCGATTGGTTCACCTGGTTGATGGTTGAGTGTGAGAGTCGTATGTTGACTTCCAGGCTCTCTCCTCACGAGATGAAACAAGCTATTTTATTTGTATTTGTCAAAACAGCTTCAATGACAAAATGGAAAAAATCTGGTTTCTGAATCAATGAAGTGTGTAATATTTAGTCTCTTGTTTCACATGTTTTTATGTTCCACTTCCACTCTTATTGTTTCTGAGTGAATTTAATATACCAGGCTTTTTACGTCTCCATGCTTCCCATTCACATGTTTCACATCACAACGGCGTGGATTGTGGGTAATTCCCTTTCGGCAAACTCTGCAGAAATGGGCTGACCGCAAGGGTCCCTATAGGGATCAAAGTGTCTGCGAGAAAGACCCTCAAACACTCGGGGATTTGACAAGAAGACCGAACCAAACCCTCCCGGGCTTTGCGGGGAACGAGTCTCAAAGTGTGTGAGTGTGGACGGGGAGAGTCTGATTGGTACTGATAATAAAAACCCCACCATGAGACCTTTCATTCCCTGTGGACCCTGGACCATGTGGATCAAGGCCCAATCCCAGTCTCAGTTCTGTCCCCACTGTCACATCGCCGAGTGTTTGAGGGTCTTTCTCACAGACACTTTGAGCCCTTTATGAACACATTAACTAAGTCCGTATTTCTGTGAATTTACCCACAATTCATAGCAATTGGACGTCAAACACAGGGTTACCAGTGGAAGCCAGAGACATTTAAAAAAAGGTTAACAAAGAGTTCAGCTGGGTTTATTACATTGACTCAGAAACATGAAGGACTAGAGGTGGAACATAAAAACATGAAAGCAGAGATAATGTTCTACAGATTTATTTATTAAGGCCAACCATGATGTTTTTTATTAACATAATATCATCTTTAACTTGATGTCATCCTGAGCGTTTTAGAGCGACACAAAAAACAAACAACAAAGTCAAAGATGTCTTGAGCTGTGTGGGTTTTGTTTCGTTGCCTCAACGTTTCTTCTTTGCTGCAGCTGCTGTCAGACTCACAGGATGTGTTACCAGAGCGCTGCCCCCTGCAGGCAGGAGCTGCCGCCGCTGCCCAGCAACCTCACCTGTTCGGCTGCTAACGCCAGCTGTGGTAAGACGTGCGGTTTGATGGGAACATCACAGGAAATGTGCTAAGTAGCCTTCTTGTTGAAAGCTAGACGAGACCATCACTCTCGTGCCGATACAGGAAACATCTCAGCTAGCCTCAGGGTTGCAACAGGACTTCAGGAAGTAGCTGAGCCCGGCCCAAGAAATAGTTTGGCTCATTACCCACCATAAAACCACAAATTTGTTGTTTTTACACTTTTGAACAAACTAAACAAACAAGGTAAAACCATAGACTGAATATAAAGAGTGGACGTAGTATGACGTCCTCATTGGTTTGTGGACGAACGCTTTACAACACATATGTCAAACTCAAGGACCCGTTTTCAGTGAATCGCGGACCTTTGCATGGGCTTTTATTTTGAAGGGGATTTTGTATGTGCTTTTATTTTGAAGGAGATTTTTTATGCAGCGGAGCGCCATCTATTCACACTCCTCAATGTTTCACAACACGCTTTACTTGCGTGAGTTTACACGTTGGACTGATAGTTAGGCTTCATTACCGACTTTTGTATGTTTGTGCATGAAAACACTGAGTCTGTTAAAAAAGTTATAAAAAGATTATGTGTGTTGTAGTACCTCATGTCCTTAAGATGCACTTTTTGGTTTGCACTTTCTTGGAGTGTAAAAGGGAATATTTCCCCCAAAAAATTGTGTGTTGGCATACTGTGATATTGTGTACTTTCTCAGGTTTAAACTGCACCATATCATTAAATCAATTTAAGAAGTTGAAAATGTTCCTCGCATTGGATCTCAGCTTGTCATTAAGGGGTCAAGGTGGGTCCTGCAGCCTGACCAGTTCAGAACCACTGCCCCAGACCAGTTGAACCACTGCCCCAGACCACATGCATGTCTTTATTTGCTCACAATTATTTGTTGGACCAGATATGGCCTTCTTAACTGTGACAAAAAAGCTTTGAAGAAAGTTAATATAATAACGTGCGTTTGATCGTTGTCTTTGTTATTTTCTTCTGTTTTAAGTTTGATCTTTAGCAATGTGGGTTTCTTAACCCTAAATTAAATGGACTCCTGTCATAGTAACAGAGAAATTTGCTTCCATATATTTTTACATCTATATAAATGCATGCACAAATATGTTTACACTTCAATAAACAATAATCTAATACAAAGACAGTTAACATTATGTTCGGGAGGAGTTAAATGTATACAGTGTTACAGTTACAACCGGCCCTTTGAGGACGACTATGATGTTGATGTGGCCCGGGGTGAAAATGAGTTTGACGCCCCTGCTTCACAGGCTTGAGTTTGGCAATTCGGCTGTTGCCAACTTGTTTTTTTTAGAGCCAGAAGTGACCATATTTGGACCTGGCAGGTCCAGGTACTGTTAGCATAACAGACACTAAGTAACCAGCTAAAGATAGTGCTAACTTAACTATTATAAATAATTGGGATGCTAATTTTGGCTAGCGAAAAAAAGACTTGTTTGTAATGGTCTTACCAGAAAAACTGGCAATCAGGCATTTAAACACGAGGATCTACGGGGATTGGTTTCCTGTTGCTAGTCTTTGTGCTAAGCTAGCCAGCTGCCGACTGTAGCTTCATGTTTTATTTTGCACCTGTGTCTTTATCCTCTTAACGTTCTGCTGTCCCGTGGGCGTCCATTTCAACTATACACTGTACATTCCGTTGTACATTCCGTTGTACGCTGTACATCTATTTATAGTTTGGTACGAGTGCCATATGTTTCTGGAAACCTACGATTCTTGTGATTCCAGCTGTCCACTCCATTTCAAGATCAGACCACCACAGCAGCTACAATCAATACTTTTGTTAGACAACAACAAACAAACAAGCGATTTGAAAATCAAGACAACTCACCGATGACGCCTCATATTGATCAATAAATCCATAATATTCCAACAAAAACGGCGTTGTTTCGTCGTAAAGGTCCAATAAAAATAAATCCCATAAAAGATTTAGTCCAAAACACGTGATTACATCCATAAATATCCACCAACTGGCGTTGCATCATTCCATTGCAGCTGAAAGTTATGAACGAAAGTAGTTTGGTTTTTAGCAGAAAGTTATGTTTGCATGGGAGCACAGCTACAAACTCGCTATCAAAATGTCCGCCGAAATCTAACGGTTCCAATGAGACCCCACTTGAACCAATAGGAGCTTCATGTCCTGACTGACAAGCTACATTACCCAACCAGAAGCTACGTTGAAGTTTAGGCTCAGCCTCTATTTTCTTACGTGGCTCAATCCTGTCGTGCCGTACAGGTCAGATGACAGGCGTTTCGGACAGCCAATGAAGTTCCCTAAACAAAGATAGGCGGGAAGAGACATTTCATTAGAAAAACATGTGTAAAATATTCATTTTCTGTGATATTGTTATCAACTTTTTACTTTGACTAGAAAAGGCTTCAGTCTATGGTCCCATTGTGTTTTCCAGTCCATAAGTCACATTTATAGTCATCTACAGGCATCTATTTACAAAGAAATGTTCAGACGGAAATAAAAACCTTATACTTTAGTGTGTTCAAACTCATATAACTCAGTGTCAGCAGCACTTAAAGTGATTCTGACTATTGAGGGAAAAAAGCTTCAGATTGTTACCTTTCAAAAGAGACCGAGACCATGCATTTACTCCAAATAATTCAAGTACAGCTTGCAATTTACTTTGGGTATACCTGGATAGGCGTTTTTCATCAAATTTTACAGGAATGTTAAGAGGTTATGTTCATAGCTGACAGAAGTGTTTAAGGTTATGAATAACTGGTCTTGTCTTGTCTCTGAGATGCTGGTGACTGGTGTCAGCAGACGCTCTGTGAATGCGACGCGGCGGCCGTCAGCTGCTTCACTCAGAGCTCGTACGACTCAACGCTGAGAGGCTTCGCCGAGTCGTCCTGCTCCGCCTTCAATCAGACAGGTAACTTCACCACAGGAGGGCGGCCTCGATTCACCTGCACAGTGCAAGTTAATGCACTGCTTTGATGTGCACATTAAACAGTGCAGGTAAAGCAAAATTAATATTTTAGATTCATGGTTTTGCTTCAGGAAATATTAGTCCTCTGAACCCCAAAACCCTTCGGCGAGATTAAAAAACATGTTTTCTTTAACCAATCACCACAACTACACCGTTTATCACAGCCAGGAGATATACAACTCGCCATGATTGTCAGATTTTCATCTTTCCGACGGTCTTCGAACACATCATGGGCGACGAGCGCTTCTATCAGAAAAAGCAACCAAAATAAATCTTAAAACTCGTGATATTTCATCAAAAACATGGTATTCTCAATAAAGTCTCATTAAAAAATGTTCACGAAATAAATTGTTTACTTTAAATTCTGCAAAAAAACACACATTCTGAGCTCTTCACCGCAACTGTGACGTCATGATTGATTCATCATGTGACAAATAATCTGTGAAACTTTCACTGAACAGAAGTTCAGCAAAAACAGTCCAAAACTGTTTAGGGGTTAATATCTGTTTTAATCAAATGTGACATTTTAGATCAGTAGTGAGGAGAATATGACGGTAATGCATTCCCTTTAGTTCTCTCAGCTACAGACACATGATTTAAAAATAATTTCCAGGATGATTTCTGCTTTATATCAGGAATATTACCACAAATATTCATTTCTAATCTCAATTAAACTGAATCCGAGCCCCGCGTTTGATGTCCTCCTGGAAGGATTGAAGAAAGGAATGAACACATTCGGGTCTTGGCTCAAAACCAACAACAGCTCGAGACTCTCATCCTCTCGGTTCTGCGTTCTCGGATGTGTTCAGCAGCACCGTGGAGACGACGAAGCCTTCCGGGGAGCAGGTGAGCCCAAGTGACGTCCGCACTCTGCAGCCGATCTAATGACTCCGAGTCGGGCAGCTGCCAGATGACACGACCTCCCCAAAAACCTCCACGTCAGCTCTCTGTCCAGACGGTGCGTCAGGCGGCGTTCCGAGCTGCTCAGACATACGTCAGATCAAAAGGGGAGCGATTGATTGGATGAGTCACAGCTCTCAGCCAATTAAAAGAGGATGACCTCTGGGGGGGTTAAATCATGCAGCTTCCTGCCCACGCACCGCTGGAGGAGGGAGGAGAAGAAGAAAAATCAAGGGTGGAACAGAGTTCCTTTGATCTGTCTCTCAGTCACAGAGGAGCAGGAGGAGCTGAGGTAGAGGAGTTTATCCAGGTTCTCTGTTTGAGTGTTTTACAGTCTGAACTTGAGATCAACTTTCATTTCTCAGCTGTGACGTTCTCCGTGCGTTCTCCAGGCCAAACAATCGTAGAACCAAACAGAAGTTGCTGAGTCCCTTTGGGGAACCAGTGGACCAATAAAAGAGGAACTCCTCCCTGGATCTCTTATTCAATTCAATTTATTGTGTGCTGTAATAAAATAAAAGGGCAGTTTGTTAAATTTGTAAAATTGTAGTTAATTCATAATTGTTTTGTAGTAATACCACAGTGTAGGATTACAACAAGTAAATGTCCTGCATTCAAAACAAGTACGAACGTAGTATTCATCAAAATATACTTTCAGTACAAAAGTAAAAGTATTCATTTTCCAAAATGGTTCATTTAAAATGAACAAAACAAATTAAAGAATACTATTACTAATGCACAATTATGAATGCATTAATGTGTTCATTTTAATTACTTTCACCAAGGAACCACTGAAGTCTTTCTTATCCTACAATAGTACAACATAATTTATTTGTTGTTCAGATATTTAATTATTAATCTGAAACTGCAAATGTATCAGATACTTGTAGTGGAGTAAAAACTACAGTATTTGTCTCTGTGATGTAGTATAAAGTATCAGACAATAGAAAATACTCAAGTAAGGTACCTGGATCAAAGTTGGTGAAAATCCCTCCTCGCAGAACGGCGGGTCATTGCAGAGTTACCGTAATCGATTTCGGACCACCTTCGTCGGATCAAAGTCAGTGAACCGCCCCTCGGAGTACCACGGGCACGAGGTTCAGTACCAGAGGCATGAGGTGGAGTACCAGGGGCGCGAGTATAAAAAGCATTCTCCGTTTTCAGACAGGAGAAGGGAAAGGTATGAGGTCTTGTTGAGTATATTTATCAATACACGCTGGTCTGATATCTCGTCTTTGTCTCTCTGCAGGAAACGGCTCTGTGGGCCTCCAGCTGTCCAACACTTCCTTCTCTTCAGGAGGTAAAACCCTTCTGATTGGTTCTGATAAATTAATGAAGGGGAAGTTTATTTTCTGATGAAACCGACCTGTCTTGAACTCGAGTTGTTGTTGTGTCTGACCAGCAGAGAGGGACCAGCTGATGACCGGCGGGAACTGGAGTGACCCCGCGGGGTTGGACGGCGACCTCGTCACCCCGCTGCTGGCGCCTGCAGGTATATGCGTTGTCATTGGTCCGCGGGTCACGGGAATATAACGGGTCGACGACCTGGGCAACAGCTGGAGGAGTTAAAGAGAGAAGGGCTTCTGTCCCACGCTGCAGAAACAAGTTCATTTGATCACAGAAGAAAACGTCTTCATGTTAAACCATAGGGTCCACTGATTAGGGGACCCTATGGTTTAATAAATAGGATTAGGGGGTTAGGGTTTAAAGGGTTAATATGTTGAATCTTTATGTTTCATATCACAAACGTTCTCATGGGTAAAAGTCCTGTGTTTGACCAATTCATCCATCTTTCAGTCCAAAACGGATCGTTTTTATTGGCCGTAAATCAATTTCCCATCAGCATCAGCTGTATTTTGCATGCTAACACGCCAGTGAACAAATGTTAGCATCTAGCTAAAATCACAGCTGTGCGCATTTAATGTCGTATTGAAAATCATAAGTTGTGTTGTTGAGAAAACTTAAAGCCATGTTGAGAAAACTTAAAGCCATCTGTGTGTTAAAAGAGATTTTTATTTCATTTTTTTCCTTCCGCTTGAAGGCGGCGCCGGAGAGGAAGAATCTCGTCTCGTCTCCGAAGGTAAAACCGCTGCGTCCTCTCATTGGCGTCTCACTTCCTAAAGAACTTCTCTGGCAAACGGTGTTTCTCCCCAAGCTGCTCATAATTACATTTGGCTCGAGCTGACCAAAAATAAAGTGCCACCAGGAATAGATCCCTGCGTTTGGTCTCCGGCTGCTCACTGACTCACTCGCTCATCTAGGTTTGAATGAGGAGGGAGAAGCACTCCGGCAGGAGGAGATGAAGAAGCATCGGACGACCCACAATCCTCCAGCGATCAGTGAGCCGATGACGCCGTCTGTCTCCATTGGTTTACGTTGATGACGTGAACGTTCTTAATCAATACGTTTTCTAAATGTCTGTTCGCTCTGAACTGTCAAACAGGAAGTGATGCATTTTTATATCTTTTTTTCTTCGAGTGAATAATTTAAAAAAAGTAAGAAAAAAGGAAAATAAGATTTACTTTGGATTTTCAGGGGAAATAAACTTTAAAAAGAACAATTTTAGAAGAAGAAACAAGACGATCTTCCTACAAATAAAAAACAGTCCCATATTAGATCAGAGACGGTGATAATAGACTATCCTCAGTTACGTTTCTCACACCAAGAATACTTTCCACGTTCTCCGTTGCAGATCCGGTTCTGTTCGTCCTGGACAGAGAGACTGCGAGCGAATCAGAGATGAGCGAATCAGAGACGAGCAAACTCTCTCCACCGAGACGCACAGAGACGTCCTCAACAACCTCCGATCGGACTACCACTGTTCTGAGGACTACAACTGATCTGAGGACTACAACTGGTCTGATAACTACAACTCCCAGAGAGACCCCGCCAGCTGGTCTGGAGGAGTCCTCTGAGAAAGGTGGCTAAAAAAATAACACAAAAATAGCAAAATCCTTGAAAACAAGAAAATGTTTTGAGTACTAAAGTTGCAGAGCATATCTGAAATGTATCTTTATGTTTTAATGGTGAATATTGTTGGAAATATGTCATTCATTACAAGTTATTATTAATGATATCTCATTCATTGCAAGTTATTGATTATATCTCATTTATTGCAAGTTATTATTGATTATATCTCATTTATTGCAAGTTATTATTGATTATATCTCATTTCTCCGATGGTTCATTCATCGTCAGCAAAACCGCAAATCAGTCCGTCTGAGAAGATAAGGTCACCTGAAGATGATGATGATGATGATGAAGACGATGAAGAAAATGAAGAAGATGATGATGAAGGGGAGCAGGAAGCTTCAGATGAGCACGGTGAGTTTAAAACTAAGGAAACTTCCTTTTGTATCACAAGATCTTCCAATCAGGTTTTATCAGAGTACATTTTTATTTTTTATTTTTTTTACACAAAGTTTGACAATCAAGTCTCAAATTAATTTTTACTGCCTTTTACTGCAGAGAGAACCAGGCCTGATTTCAAACAGTTGTATATTAGAATAGACACAGTCATATTTCTGTATGTATTTATTTAGTATCTGTTAATGCAATCTCAACCCATCCTCCATCTTGTCATGTCGTACTCGAATAAGTTAAAATATGGAACACATTGAATGTTGCATTTATAACTGCTAAATGATTTTTTACCAGCTTTCGTTTGTTTTGTACTAATATCTTCATGTTTTTACATCATTTAAATCTCATCTGACCCCTTTCTTCTTCTTCTTCTTCTTCTTCTTCTTCTTCTTCTTCTTCTTCTTCTTCTTCTTCTTCTTCTTCCTCTTCCTCAGTCGAGGATGTGTTAACAACCACCACTGTCAGAACGACCACAACACAGAGCTCACCCTCAGAGGCCGGAGGGGTGAAAGGAAGCTGGAAGGCGAGAGAGGAAGCACCGCATCCTCAGGGCGGTCAGTTGAAACCATGAATCTCTCTCCATGTGTTCACCATGTGGTGCATGAGTTTCTCTTCATGTGTTCACCATGTGGTGCATGAATCTCTGTTCATGTGTTAATTCTAGGTGAAAGACATGGACTGTAGTTATGATGAATATGACCATGTGTTGTTGTTTTCTTCTTCTCGTCAACAAATGAAATGAAAGGACCAAAACCAACAGCGTTTTGCAGAATACACCTTCTTCCTGAACAGAACACACCTTCTACTTGAACAGAACACACCTTCTACTTTAACAGAACACACCTTCTACTTTAACAGAACACACCTTCTACTTGAACAGAACACACCTTCTACTTTAACAGAACACACCTTCTACTTTAACAGAACACACCTTCTTCTTGAACAGAACACACCTTCTACTTTAACAGAACACACCTTCTACTTTAACAGAACACACCTTCTACTTTAACAGAACACACCTTCTACTTGAACAGAACACACCTTCTACTTTAACAGAACACACCTTCTATTTGAACAGAACACACCTTCTATTTGAACAGAACACACCTTCTTCCTGAACAGAACACACCTTCTACTTGAACAGAACACACCTTCTACTTGAACAGAACTCGCCCTGCTACTTGAACAGAACACACCTTCGACGTGAACAGAACACACCTTCTATTTGAACAGAACACACCTTCTACTTGAACAGAACACACCTTCTACTTTAACAGAACACACCTTCTACTTTAACAGAACACACCTTCTTCTTGAACAGAACACACCTTCTACTTTAACAGAACACACCTTCTACTTGAACAGAACACACCTTCTACTTTAACAGAACACACCTTCTATTTGAACAGAACACACCTTCTATTTGAACAGAACACACCTTCTTCCTGAACAGAACACACCTTCTACTTGAACAGAACACACCTTCTACTTGAACAGAACTCGCCCTGCTACTTGAACAGAACACACCTTCTTCTTGAACAGAACACACCTTCGACGTGAACAGAACACACCTTCTATTTGAACAGAACACACCTTCTACTTTAACAGAACACACCTTCTACTTTAACAGAACACACCTTCAACTTGAACCCTGCGTGTGTCCCTTTAAGAAGATATTCATAGTCGCTGTTGTTGTTTAAAAAAAAAAAAGACTAAAAACTGTCGGTCATTGTACTTTTTATCCAACAAGCAGCAAGAAAAAGAGCATTTGTTTGTGACTCGGTTTTCAGCGGCGGATTAAAACATTCAGTGCTCTGTACACACACACACACACACACACACACACACACACACACACACACACCTGCTGTTCAGTGGAGAACGTGGACGTGTTTAAAGCAGTTATTCTCCTCTCCATGTCATTAAAGGCTTTGAAAGGGGCCGTGGCCTGAGGACGGGACATTCGCTGCACACATCAATCAACAGCAACCTTTTTTTTAATTATCATTTTTATTGTAATAAAGTCATTTTCTTTAATGTCTGGTTTAAAGAAGTGGAATGTTTTAGTGTCTGAGTTTATGAAGGTCGTCGTGTTCCTCTTCTTCACAGGTGGAGGAGGCGTGGCCTCCACAGTCACACCTGCAGCGTCGCAGCAGGGAGCCGGCGACCACAACGCAAGTCTGCTGAGGTCAACTGAAGGTCAGACTGCTGGTGGGGTTTTGTTTTTACATAAAAAGTCAGCAGGTTTGTTCCAGAAAGTTATTATGTGACTTTTCTTTTTACTTTAGTTATGACCTACTGTCCTTTAACTTTTTATGGATTAAAAAAATATAATTTAATAATTTTATAGTTCAACCTTTTTTGAAATTACTATACTATGACTTTTTTATGATGGTTTTATGACATACGACATTTATGAAATTATTTTTAGAATAAAAGGTTTCTATGAACTTTTATGCTCTACTATATTTATGTTTCCTTATTTTTTACATAGTTGGATGTTGAACAAAGGGATTGTATGTCAATAGTGTAATATTTCCCCCAAAATAAAGTTATAGTATAAATTTCTTTTAAAAGTCATAGAAAATTGAAAAGTAAAAAAAAAAAGTATGGTGGAATAGTCGAGTATCTAGAGTATCTGTCATTAGAAAAATAAAGTTTAAAGAGTTTATTCTCATCCAGTAATCTGTGACTACAGCCTCTTCCAGAGGCCCCGAAACGAGGCCCAGGGGGACCTCGAGACTCCCAACCACACGCTCACAGCCGGGAACCGATCCGGCCAGAACCGATCCAACAGGAACCGACCCAGCAGGAACCGACCTGCCGGGAACCGACCCGACGGGAACCGACTCGACGGGAACCGACCAGGCGGGAACCGGCCAGGCGGGAACCAACCCGACTGGAACCGCGACTCCCAATTCCCGATGGGAGGGCTCTCGACTCACTGCTGCTCCTCTGCGTCCGCTGAGCCGAGGTGAGGCAGCACTTCACCGGGAAGGAACCATGAAGATGTGTGTAAAAGGAAATGAGCATATGGCGAAAACAGCGAGGTAGTGGAAGTAACTAAACTTCAGCAGCGTCTGTAAAACATTGCATCTGTTGCAGAACTGGTCAGAACCACTTTACTCATCACGTTCTCCAGAAAACATGTTTCATTTCTTCTCCCCGTGCAGAAATATGAGATCTGTTTCTGCAGCGGAGGGTTATGGGCTTTGAGAACTCGTTTAGCCCCAGTTGAGCCCCAGACATTTTTCTCAAAAATTGCAAATGGTTTGCATCTCCAAACTAAATACAGATTATCTCCTCAACCACAAGGGCTATTTGAATAATTTCAACAGGGATAATATACAGAAAACACTTCTGAGACCAGTTAATAGGTTCATATAGCAGTATATGTGGTTTGTTGATTGATGATAGAACACAGGAAAGAAAAAGAAAAAAACTTCAGGGGTTTATTTTCTCTTTTTGATTATGCATATTGTCACTTTTAAAATAGCACTATGTGTTAACAGTATCTCTGCAAATTTTGACTTTGATTAAGTGAAGTTAAATACTTTTAGTAATTAATTTAGTGCAAATTTCGTATTTTCGAAACCTAAAACTGTCTGCAACAAAAGATTAATTTTGGATGATTAGAACTCACATCTTACATATTTATCTGCGTGGGAGCGACACACGTTTAGGACAAAGATACGTTTGCTTTGTAAACACGTGTCCGCGCAGACAACCGGCTGCATCATGTGACCTGGAGGCCAACACATCGTGCACACTGCGCCTTTAAGAGCAGCAGATTCACATGCGGATAAATCGGTTTCCTACATGTTTCTGGGTTTTTTTCTGTCCAAAAATAGTTTTAAATTGTACTATAAAGTAAAATCTGATCATATCTTCTTATTTCAACATCAATACAAGATCATGTTGGCAGCCATAGTTACTGAATTCTGATATAATACTTTAGCTCAGTAAAATGAATCATGAGATGTACATTTGCTGACCGGTACGATAGTAAATACAATGTTTCAGCTTTTCAACAGACTAGGGTATAAAAGTATTTACAGGACCATAAAGAGGAGAGCCAGGCCATACAAAAGCTGCAATGAAGTGAAATGAAAGATGATAAAATTGTCTCAATGTGCATTTGGGAAATTTTAACTCCATTTTCTAGAACATTAATCATCTTCAACCAGAAGTCACATTTCCATCCAAATGAAGCAGACATTTACAGAAGTTCTGCAAAAGAAAACACACATTTATTTATATTTCTCTCCATGACTAAATGGATATTTAACAACTTAATAACACTGAGCTCTGATCATCTCTCACCGCCCGCTTCAGGAGATGCAGCTGAACAATCCTCACCCTCACCTTGGATGAGCAGCGCCTCTCAGACGACACTCGGGGCAAAAGTGCCCTCCGTCACGCCGAGTTCGGAGGTCAGCGCCTCCTCCACAGCGGAGGAAGAGGAGGAGGAAGAGGAGGAGCCGGCACACAGCTCGCAGGAGGAAGACGCAGATGGTTTGCAGATAAAATATATTTATATAGTGAAGTAATCTAACGACAGAAGAATGATCAGCCCATAACAGTAAATGCACATTTTCCCAATAAAGAGGCGTTCAGTGGATAATTAGAGATACTTTTCTTTTCAGCGCCCACGCAGGTGTATGGCGGTAATGTCCTGTAAACAGCCGTCAAAATACCACACGTCTTCTTGAGGGGACCCGTGTGAAACATTTAGGGGATGAACCGGACACTGTGTGAAGTGAAGGATACGAGCCTCGTTACTGTATAGGTGTACAGACAATATTTTATTAGTTCATCTGTGAACATGTATACAAAAGCAAAACCCAATTCAGACGCCCACCGCTGCTGCGTTTACAAGCACAGCGTCAACTATATATATATATATATATATATATATATATATATATATATTCATATAAGTATTGATGAGAGTAGTTCCTCGCTAGAAGTCACTAGAAGTCACTAGAGGTCCCTAGAGGTCACTAGAGGCCAATAGAGGCCACTAGTGGTAATTAGAGTTCACTAGAGGTCACTAGAGGCCACTACTAGACGCCACTAGTGGTAATTAGAGGCCACTAGAGGTCACTATAGGTCACTAGAGGCCACTCGACCTCACGCACTGCTCCTTTAACTGGACTCGGCTCGTGAACGTTGTGTTTGTGCGCTGCAGACCGGCCGGCGGCTCAGAGGAGGACGGTGCCCTTCTTCGCCTGGTCCCTGCTGGAGTCCGTCGGGCTGACCGACACACAACCGGCGCTGGGCGGCGAAGGTAAACCAGAGGAACTCCCTCAAGGTTTCCTTCTATAAAATGTCACTTTACACTTTTTAACGGCTTCAGGAGTTTTTGAATGAAAACCTTTGTTTCCTCCCCAGACTGCAGTCGCCCCTTCACCCTGTACGGCGCCGACGGGCGAGCCTGGCGGGAGATGCCGGCCCTGGGGGAGATGCTGCGCTGCCTGACGGGTCGATGCCCGCACGAGTACGAGATGTATGGATGCTACTGCGGACAGGAGGGCGGGGGTCGACCCCAGGACCAGATGGACAGGTCGGTACAGAGAGGGGAAAGAAACCAGGACACAATGGATTGTGTTTATTATGCGGAAAACACACAAACACACAAATGTCGAGCTTCCAAAAACAAAGCGAATTTAAGTTTAAAACGTAGTTTTTTCTCTCATGTAATAAATATATAGTGTAAAGCCGCAGTGTGGAGGCGTTGGCAGCATCTAGTGGTGAGGTTGCAGATTGCAACCAACTGAAACTTGGAAGTACACGGTAGTAATTTATTAAAGATCAAAGAGATGCAAAGGTCCAGAAGAACATGATGTCGGAGTTGCACAGTTATTAATGACATCAATATATAATTAATATTAAAGTAGCGACTTTATTTTCTGTGCCTTCACTTCGGATGTGAGTGGGAACGTTTGCTCTAAAGAGCTCACTCTTTTGCTTCTTCGGAATACACAGATCTGATTGGTCGATTGTCTGGATAGGACAGCGTACCGGGTCCCATTGGTTCCCTCTGGTGGCCCACGTGCAAACTCAAATGTCCCCATTTAGAGCCAGCGTTTTTCGTTCTGGGCTGCCGTAGAATATTTAATCTTATTGGAGTGTAATTACTAGCTGTAGCCAGTAGAGTAGGAGCAAACATTCAGAATAAAATCTATCGGAGTAAAACAGCGTGACCACGCTCACCACGGTTCCTTAAGTTCCGTTTCCGCCGCCATGAAACCTCTCGCTATTCTATATAGAATGTAATCCAATTTTAGTAAATATATCATCAGTTAAATATGAACACTAAATAGAAAAATACTCTGAATTATTAACTCTGAGGCAAGAGTAGATTTGACTATTTAGACTGGGACCAAATATTATATATTTGAAAGTCATTTTTTTTCTTCAATTAGAGTAAAATTTACTTTGACAAATTTGACAATTTACTGTGTAGATAACATCATATATATATATATATATATATATATATATATATATATATATATATATATATATATATATATATATATATATATATATCCATCCATCCATCCATTATCAGTCGCTTATCCGGGGTCGGGTCGCGGTGGCAGCAGGTTCAGCAGGCCGACCCCAGGCTTCCCTCTCACCTGCAACACTTTCCAGCTCATTCTGGGGGATCCCGAGGCGTTCCAAGGCCAGCCGGGAGATATAATCACTCCAGCGTGTCCTTGGTCTTCCCCGGGGTCTCCTACCAGCTGGACGAGCCTGGAAAACCTCTAATGGGAGGCTTCCAGGAAGCATCCTGACTAGATACCCGAACCACCTCAGCTGACTCCTTTCGACACGAAGGAGCAGCGACTCGACTCCAAGCTCCCCCCTGATGTCCAAGCTTCTTACCCTATCTCTAAAGCTGAGCCCGGCCACCCTACGGAGGAAGCTCCTTACGGCCGCTTGTATCCGAGACCTCGTTCTTTCGGTCACGACCCAGAGTTCGTGGCCATAGGTGAGGGTTGGAACGTAGACCGACCAGTAAATGGAGAGCTTTGCCTTCCGGCTCAGCTCCCTCTTCACCAAGACGGACCGGTACAGCGCCTGTTTTACTGCTGCAGCCGCACCGATCCGCCTGTCGATCTCACGCTCCACCTTACTCTCACTCGTGAACAAGACCCCGAGATACTTGAAGTCCTTCGCTTGGGGTAGACAGTTTGTCCCCACCTGGAGGAAGCAATCCACCGGTTTCCGGCAGAGCACCATGGCCTCAGATTTGGAGGTGCTAACTCTCATCCCTGCCGCTTCACACTCGGCTGCAAAACGCCCCAGTGAATGCTGGAGGTCACGGTCTGAGGAGGCAAACAGGACCACATCATCCGCGAACAGCAGAGAGGCGATCCCGAGACTCCCGAACCGGATCCTCTCGGCCCCCTGGCTGCGCCTAGATATCCTGTCCATGAAGGTCATGAACAGGACCGGTGATAAAGGGCAGCCTTGGCGGAGGCCAACACCCACCGGGAACGTGTCTGACTTACTACCAAGGATACGAACACAGCTCCTACTGCAGGCGTACAGAGACCAGAGGGCCCGTGCCATTGGATCCGGCACCCCATACTCCCGCAGCACCCCCCACAAAAACCCCAGAGGGACCCGGTCAAAGCACATGTAGACTGGTTGGGCAAACTCCCAGGACCCCTCCAGTAATCTTGCGAGGGTAAAGAGCTGGTCAACTGTTCCACAGACAGGACGGAATCCGCACTGCTCATCTTGAATCTGAAGTTCGACAAGCGGTCGGAGCCTCCTTTCCAGCACCCTGGCATAAGCTTTTTCTGGGAGGCTGAGCAGTGTGATACCACGATAGTTCGAGCACACTCTTCGGTCCCCCTTCTTGAAGATGGGAACCACCACCCCGGTCTGCCAGTCCAAGGGCACTGTTCCCGACCCCCATGCGACACTGAAAAGGCGTGTCAACCAAGACAGCCCAACAATGTCCAGCGCTTTCAGCATCTCAGGACGGCTTTCCTCACCCCCCATGTCCACCACCGGGTTCTTGGATTGCCGCCACTACAGGCACCGATGACCTTCCGACCACAGCTCCGAGCGGCCGCCTCCACAATAGAGGCTTTGAACATGGTTCACTCGGATTCCATGTCCCCAGCCTCCCTCGGGATTTGTGAGAAGTTCTTCCGGAGGTGGGAGTTGAGGACCTCCCAGACAGGATCCTCTGCCAGACGTTCCCAGTTCACCCTCACTACACGTTTGGCCTTGCCAGGTATTTCTAGCTGACTCCCCCGCCATCTCATCCAACTCACCACCAGGTGGTGATCAGTTGACAGCTCTGCTCCTCTCTTCACCCGAGTGTCCAAGACATATGGCCGCAGATCAGATGATACGATTACAAAGTCGATCATTGATCTCCGGCCTAAGGTGTTCTGGTACCAGGTACACTTATGAGCCACCTTATGCTCCAGCATGGTGTTCGTTATGGACAAACTGTGGCTAGCACAGAAGTCCAACAACAAAACACCACTCTGGTTCAGATCGGGCAAGCCGTTCCTCCCAATCACCCTGCGCCAGGTTTCTCTTTCATTGCCCACGTGAGCATTGAAGTCTCCAGGAGAACTATGGAGTCGGCAGGCGGCGCCCTTTCCAGGACCCCTCCCACCGACTCTAAGAAGGCCGGATACTCCGAAATGCTTTTCGGTGCATAAGCACAGACAACAGTCAGAGCCTTACTCCCTGCAACCCGTAGGTGCAGGGAGGCGACCCTCTCGTTCTCCGGGGAAAACTCCAACACAGCGGTGCTCAGCCGGGGGCTCGTGAGTATCCCCACTCCCGCCCGGCGCCTCTCACTCTGGGCAACTCCAGAAAAGGACAAAGTCCAACCCTTCTCCAGGAGCTTAGTTCCAGAGCCCGTGCTGTGCGTGGAGGTGAGCCCAACTATATCTAGCTGGTAACGCTCCAACTCCTGCACCAGCTCCGGCTCTTTCCCCGCTAGCGAGATGACGTTCCACGTCCCTAGAGCTAGTCTATGCTGCCGGTTGATCGGCTCGCCCAGGTCTCCTGCCTGGCCCGCCGCCCGGTCTACATAGCACCCGACCCCGATTATTCTCCCTGCGGGTGGTGGGTCCACAGGGTGACTGCTGCTCCATGATGTTTCTTCGGGCTGAGCCCGACCGGGCCCCATGGGCGAAAGCCCGGCCACCAGACGCTCGCCGACGAGCTCCCCTCCTGGGTCTGGCTCCGGGAGGGTGCCCCGGTTTCCCTTGTCCGGGCGAGGTAACTTTAGACCGTGTGCTGCTATTCATCAGGGTTTTTTGGACCGCTCTTAACATGTTTGCCTTGGGAGACCCTACCAGGGGTTGATGCCCCAGACAACATAGCTCCCAGGATCACTGAGCCACTCAAACTCCTCCACCACTTTAAGGTGGTGATTCATATATATATATAATCGGCTCGTTCCAAGGTAACGAGAAACACAACGCTTCTTTTTTGTAGCTGATTATATATTTTGGAAAGCATTATTATTACTATTATATTCCATGTCTCCTTGCATGCTTTTCCTTCCACATTTGTAAAGTATTGCATGTGAGGAGCACAGGAAACGAGACACACGACGCTTTGACGTCAGGCTGATGATGATGATGAGCTGCTCTTCCTCAGGTGCTGCTTCTTCCACCGGTGCTGCCTGCAGCAGATCGGCCTCATGGGCTGCCGGGCCGACAGGAAGCTCAGCGCTAGAGTCTCCTGCGAGGCCGGGAAGCCGCGGTGTGAGTACACGGCACGAGGCTCAGACTCCTCAAGACGTCTAGACTCACACACTCCTCAAGACATCCAGACTCACACAGTGAAAAATAGGACAGTTAGATTTAAGCCTTGAGTCACTAAAAGAAGAAGAGAGTTGAGTGTTTAGGTGTGAAAGATGTACAGCAGGTGATCAGGCGCTTGTACTGGAGAATATCACACAATTAGCTCGGTTTAGCTGGAGCTGAGACAAGTACGTTATCGGCTAACACACACACACACACACACACACGGTGAAACCGGAAGTGACGTAATACGCTTACCAGATCAGTGTCTGACCTCACAATATGGTGTCATATTAATATGCCTTCATAACAACATGTGTCATTTAATATTGCGTCATAACAACATGTCATATTAATATTGCTTTCATAACATGGGTCATAATGGTGTTTCAGGTCAGGGCGTCAGTGTGTGTGACCGGCTGCAGTGTGTATGTGACAAAGCGACGGCTGAGTGTTTGGCGGCGGCGCACTTCAACCACAGCCTGCCGGCAACGCAGTGCCGAGGCCCTGCCCCCTCCTGCCGGAGACCCAGCCGGCCGCCCAAACCACAGCTTTCCCCTCCTCCTCTTCCTGATCTTCCTCCTCTTCCTCCTCCTCCTCCTCAGTCCAGCGAGGAGAGCGAGGAGAGCAAGGAGGCCACCAACACACCTGCACCACGGCCAGACGAGCACAGGTGAGCTGCTTTACATGTTAATAAACTGCTTTACATGATACCATCGATACCTTTACAAACACAGCAAGGTTTTTTTTTGTTTTTTTTCTCTCCGCGGGCGATTCAAAACCCTACGCTCTCATTGGTCCGTTAACGCTGCGTACACCGCTCATATGGCACATGAGGAAACAGCTGATCAGTTTGGTATGAGGGTCGACTGAATGAGACACTGTCTTAACACAAAGTGGGTCATTTCTATATTCGTTAACTGAAAAATAAAGTGTTTATTGTTGCAGATGCTTTAGGTCTTAATTTTTCTAAAAAGGTGCACTATTAGTCTGTGATGTTGTTTTTAACACTCTGGGGTCATTTTCTTGATTTTACATAATTTTTAAACTTCCCATTTTAAAGTCACTTGCATATGATACATACATGTGTTGTATATCAAAAATTACAGAAGAATCTCAGCTATCTATATAATGAGGCACCATTGTCCCAAGGCACAAGTGTAAAGAGAAAATATGACTAAAGCTGAAAAATTAAATCTTGATTTTGGAAATGTTTCATATTTGTTGTAAAAAAACATAACTTTACTCATGTGGTATATCAGCTCTGAATCCACTCTGTAAAATACATTAATACAAGTCAGTATGAGTTCACTGAAATAAAGTTAACGGTGATTGGGACAACAGTTGATTACCCACCGTTCATAGCTGTAGTCAACTATCTCCGTTAGCTCTCGTTAGCTCGCGGCGTGCTAGCAGCACCAAACGTGACATAAACACTACTGTAGTAACAATTAACGGAGATCCAACACTACTAGGCTTACTAAGTTCACTGTAAGAAAGTCGTAGACACGGAAGAGACATCCAAAATGGCGCTATCTAGTGACGTGCTAACGCTACGAAGCTATCGTCAACAAGCAAACGTTAGTTACGGTCTTGCAAACACATAATGGAGGTCCAACGCTACTTGTCGTACTAAGTTCACTGTAAAAAAGTTAACGGTGATAGGGACAACAGTTGATTATGCACCGTTCAGTCGTAGACACGGAAGGAAACATCCAACACGGCACTATGTAATGACGTGCTTATGCTACGAAGCTATCGTCAACAAACACACGTTAGTTACGGTCTAACAAACACATAATGGAGGTCCAACACGACTAGTCGTACTAAGTTCACTGTAAGAAAGTTAACGGTGATAGGGACAACAATTGATTACTCACCGTTCAGTCTCACAGAAACGCTGTAGCCAGCTATCTGGCCTGTTAGCTCTGGCTAGCTCCTTGTTAGCGAATCCTTCAGGAACTGAAGCTGCACCGTCAGTCCCCTGAGGCTTTGCACACGTCGTAAGACATGTCCATGTTTAGATGCTCAGACGCGGAAGTGGAAACCAGATCCGCCAGATTTGAAACCATATCTCTGCAGGCCTGGTGCCAGGCACTGATTTGCGGGGGGGCCTTACGTTGCTTTGGGGGGGGGCACGTTTTTTTTTACAGCCTATGGTAGCATAGTAGTTCAACTTTTCACCTATAATCGAACTCCGCCACAAAAAGGTGACATATGGTATTATTTAGAATCTCACAAGCTAATAAATAAGCCAGCTGAGCAGGTAGCCTACCCAATAGAATTAGACATGGACCGTAGAACTATGGCAATCAATCAACACAGCAATCAAGCAACACATAAGTCCCACAATATATTGTATTGAAAGATCAGCAGATAGCAGATTCAGCCACAACAAGACATTTAAAAAAATAGGCCTAAAAAGGTCTAAAATGATTAGGCTAACACATCCAGCAACAACATTAACAACAACAATAACGATAACAACACACTGTCCGGTGTTTGTCCGAAACAGAGCGCAGCATGCAGCAACGACGAAAAGGGCCAACCAACAGCTAGCCTACAACAGAAATTAAGAAGACATTGCTTTGCATTACATGTTTGTTTGTTTTTCCAAGAAAGAACAAACACATAGGCCTACAACCAATCATTTAGCCTCCATAGTCCATAGGGCCAGCAGGCTGGATAAAACCAGATAACTCATTATTAGTAGAGCGGGAGATGATGGTTGGCCGCCAAGTGAAATCTGCGTAGGACAGTGTCCCTCCATTCACTCCTGAACTTCTTTGTTAAGTCTTTCTCGAAAGCATAATCAGGTTGGCCTTTCATTTGTGGAGCATCGACTGTCTGTGATCAAAATGATTTTGCTCCTTTTTTCAGGAGAAATGTAAAAATCTGGCAAGTATTTGTCATTATTATATGTTATAACGGCTATTTATTAAAGGCTAGGTATTTGAATTTGTATCATGTTTCTCTACTAAACAATTGAAAATTAACATGACCAAAGCTTTTGAAATTACAGAAATGAAATGTAACCTATTTTACATCTTCTCAAGCAGTTTTGTTTGCATAGAGCATTCAATGTCCATGTTATAGGCTTTTATATGTCTCCGTGTCCAGGCGTTTCAGAGATGTGTTCATCTCCCTGAAGCAGTTCCGGTCCAGCTGAAGACAGAACCCATTATTGCCCTCCTCAAACATCCAGACAGACTTTTACAGGCAGCTAGTACAGTGTTTCCTCCCCAAAATGACTTTCTGCCTGTCCTTATCCCACTGTCCTTCTTTGTGTTTGTGTGGACAGAAAAGTGGCCTTTAGTGAGGAGTTTAGGTGGGCCAGCAAGTGGCAGAACTCTCAGAAACTATACTAATACTAGTATTTACAACCACAACATATTATTTCCAAAGAAAACACCACTCAAAAGGCAGTGAAAAGCCAGTCAAACTCTCTTCCCTGCTCTCTGCCACCCCTCCCCCACAGACAAGCTCACCGCCGTTTCTATACCATTACCGTAATGTACCGCATGGCATTGGAAAGCTACGCTTCTTAGCGTTCAGAATCCGTTGGAATTACGTTGATGGCGTAAATATTTGAGGAGTTACGGTAATCTTAGTTTTGCATCCTGTTTGCATATTACTTCCTGTGACAGCTCCTGTCGCCGGCGACAGAGAGTTGCGCTTTTTTTTTTACGTGTGATAAGTGACTGACAGGCTTGTCCGTCCAGGGCGGGCCCAGCCGAGTCCGAGGGCGGGCCCGGCCCCCCAAGGCCCGCCCATAGCGCCGGGTCTGTATCTCTGTGATGTATTATTGCGAAGATATCATTTTATTAAAAACGTAAACATCTGGTTTAACGCATCAATGCGGGCCCCGCCCCAAAGGGTAAAGGCACAGAACAATACTTGTTTTTAAACTCTGGACTCTCTCGAGTCCTTTTTGATCCACCTTGCTCATCATGCTGGATGTTTATAGTTAAATTCGCAATATCTTTTAAAAGTGATTTTTTTTTGCAGATTTGACTTTGCTGGAAAAAATACATATAAATAAACACAAGTATTGAAATTAATTTGGGGTTCCTATGATGACTCAGGGAACACAGGGAAAAAGAGGTCTCTATCCCTTAGGGGTTCGAGGGTTTTGAATAGGTTTAATAAACTATTAAACATATTAATAAATAGTTTTACATATTACTATTTGTGAATATCAGGCTGGGTCATTTTCTCAAGTTGTTTCTTTTTTTATTGACTTAAAAAGGCTTTTTGTTATTTTTTTGTTATTTTGTACTTTTACTTAAGTAAAATCTACTTTAACTTAACAAAGTACACTATCTGAGTACTTTTGAGTACTGACATGTCTGTATTCATTCCACCAAAAGAGTTAAAAACAGGTGAAAACTACTAAACTAGAGATTTGAACTCCTTTAAATTTGTTCTAAATAAAATAAAACATGAAACATTTCTCTTTTTACTCATTGACTGAATTGATTGAATCTCAAACTCATAAATATCTTTCTGTCTTTCTGCAGCGATGAAAACCTGAAGGACGAAGAGAGGTCAAAGCGTCCTCCGGCTGGATCAGCTGGCAGCTCCACTCCTCCTCTTCCTCCTCTTCCTCCTTCACCTCCTCCTCCCTCCAGCGAGGAGAGCAGAGACCCACCGACACCCAGCGGGGTTCAACCCCACAACCACAGGCCGAGTGCAGGGCAGAGCCCAGCAGGGAGACCAGGAGGAAGACCTTCTCCTCCTCCTCCTCCTCCTCAGTCCAGCGAGGAGAGCGAGGAGAGCGAGGAGGCGCCGGGAAGAGACACACCGGCACCACGGCCAGACCAGCACAGGTGAGGAGATTGTTATTTAAAACTGTAAATCATAATCAAATATATTAAACAACAGAACCCAAACTGCTGAATTTGGATGTATTGAAGTAATATAAGTTATATACAGGTGAAATACATGGTCTGGTACTGTTAGAGTTAAAAACAAAACGTGGTTGCTCGTGCGAATAGAAGTCCAGAATTCGATGAGTTATAATAAACGGTTTTAATTCAAGTTCAATGATGAGAAGTGTACATTACTCAGCTGAGGGTAGTTTTAAGCTTTCGCTTCCACAGACCGTTCCTGTCTGGCTTCGGCTTGGAAGACCTCCAACAGGAAGCTAACCTTGGGTTTTAAACCCAGCACTTTGGGCTCATTCGCCTCTCATTGGTTCATTTCTACGGCATACGATTGGCTAAAAGTTCCACAGGGGCGGAGTCTCTCTTTGTCTCAGGTTTTGAAATGGCTCCATAACATTCATGCTTTCCTCACTCCGCCCTCCTGTGTTTGCTAACAAAATACTTTACCGAGAAGGAATTGTTATTCAGTGCTATAGTTACAGTGTAATGGGAATGTTATATTCTTAGTTACAGTTTATCTTCTAAAGACCCTTAAAGTCTCTTCACCTCTGCAGCTGTTGCAAATGCAAATGAATTACCTTCCTGTCCCTGGTATCAAACAATCAATCCTCCGTCTGGACAGGTCACACATTAAGAACAGGAGGAAGATGCTCCAGACCACAGGTGGATGATTTGGGTTAGAGTTGGACCTTACAGCTGCATCATTTCAAAGAAATAATCATCCTGAAAGTGATTTCAGTTTTCAGTGATTGAGTTTTTTATAGGCGGACCTGAAACCTTTTCATTTTTTGCTGTGTGTCATCTTCATTTACTCTTAACCAGTCACATATACACTGATATTTACACATCTGGACAAAATCTCACATGTGTACCTTTCATTATAAGACCCAAATTATTCAAATAGCCCTAGTGGTTGCAGAGATACACCCTTTTTAGTTTGGGATGACATTTTCGAGGGAAGGGCCTGAAAATAGGTTGGTTTAAATTCAGTCCGGACGCAGTATATACAGTGGCTTGCAAAAGTATTCATACCCCTTGAACGTTTCCAAATTTTGTCACATTACACGCAACAAACATACATATATTTTATTGGAATTTTATGTGAAAGAGCAACACAAAGTGTCACACAATTGTGAAGTACAAAGAAAATTATGCATGAATTTACATTTTTTTCACAAATAAAAAACTGAAAAGTGCAGTGTGCAAAATGATTCAGCCCCCTTTTCTCTGAGTGCAGCCAATTGCCTCCAGAAGTTGCCTGATGACTGCTGAATGATTGAATGTTGACCGAATGACTAAATAGAGTCCACCTGTGTGTAATCTAATCCCAGTACAAATACAGCTGTTCTGTGACGGCCTCAGAGGTTCGTTAAGAGAATATTGGGGAGCAAACAGGACCATGAAGTCCAAGGAACACACCAGACAGATCAGAGATAAAGTTGTGGAGAAGTTTAAAGCAGGGTTAGGCTATACAAAGATTTCCCAAGCTTTGAACATGTCACGGAGCACTGTTCAATCCATTATCCGGAAATGGAAAGAGTACGGCACAACTGCAAACCTACCAAGACACGGCCGTCCACCTAAACTTACGGGCCGAACAAGGAGAGCACTGACAGGAGATGCAGCCAAGAGGCCCATGTGGCTCTGGACCAACTGCAGAGATCCACAGCTCAGGTGGGGGAATCTGTCCACAGGACAACTATTGGGCGTGCACTCCACAAATCTGGCCTTTATGGAAGAGTGGCAAGAAGAAAGCCATTGTTAAAAGAAAACCATAAGAAGTCCTGTTTGCAGTTTGCCAGAAACCATGTGGGGGACACAGCAAACATGTGGAAGAAGGTGCTCTGGTCAGATGAGACCACAATTGAACTTTTGGCCTAAATGCAAAACGTTATGTGTGGTGGAAACTTAACACTGGTTAGGTTCACCTTCCAGCAGGACAACGACCCTAAACACAAAGCCAGGGCTACAATGGAATGGTTTAAAACCAAACATATTCATGTGTTAGAATGGCCCAGTCAAAGTCCAGACCTAAATCCCATCGAGAATCTGTGGCAAGATCTGAAAACCGCCGTTCACAAACGCTCTCCATCTAACCTGACTCACCTTGAGCTGTTTTTCACAGAAGAATGGGCAAAAATCTCAGTCTCTAGATGTGCAAAGCTGGTAAAGACATACCCCAAAAGACTTGCAGCTGTAATTGCAGCAAAAGGCGGTTCCACAAAGTATTGACTCAGGGGGGCTGAATAATTTTGCGGCATATTACAAAGCAATTATTAAGGACTTATAGATGATGCACTAATGGTTAAATACTTAATTAACGAGTAGTAACCACCTGAATTAATCATGGTTTGCAGTATTAAAACACATTTATAAAGCACATGTTAACCATCATCTATAGGTCCTTAATAATTGGTTTGTAAAGTATATTACTTAATTTATTAATGAGGAATTCATCATTTATAAAGTATGAAAACATAATCATGAAACGCACAATAGTCAAGCTTATTAATAAAGAATAAAACATTCATAACTGTTTATGAATTGCATACTAAGTTACTAATGAGTGTTCATGTTGGAACAATGCTTTATAAATGATGAATTAAGTGTTTACTCATGCTTTACTAATGATACATAGTGTGTACTTATTATAAAATGCTACATGCATGGTAACAAAGTACACTGAGTACTTTTGAGTACTGACATGTCTGTATTCATTCCACCAAAAGAGTTAAAAAACAGATGAAATCTACTAAACTAGAGATTTGAACTCCTTTAAGTTTGTTCTAAATAAAATAAAACATGAAACATTTCTCTTTTTACTCGTTGACTGAATTGATTGAAGCTCAAACTCATAAATATCTTTCTGTCTTTCTGCAGCGATGAAAACCTGAAGGACGAAGAGAGGTCAAAGCGTCCTCCGGCTGGATCAGCTGGCAGCTCCACTCCTCCTCTTCCTCCTCTTCCTCCTTCACCTCCTCCTCCCTCCAGCGAGGAGAGCAGAGACCCACCGACACCCAGCGGGGTTCAACCCCACAACCACAGGCCGAGTGCAGGGCAGAGCCCAGCAGGGAGACCAGGAGGAAGACCAGCAGGGCCCGGGGTCGAGGAAGAGGAGGGAGGAGGAGAAGAGGAAGAGGAGAGAAACTAGAAGCAAATGTATTCTCATTTATCTCCCACATAAATAAAGTTGTAATTTAAAGAAACGTTAAAAAATAAATGTTTACTTTGATTTCTTCACAGAAGCAAAATTTATATGAAAAATAAAACTTGTGAATAAAACCAAACGATGAAGACGGTTCGATAGAAACATTTTATTTGAGTCTGAACATCAACGTTTATGATGAGGAGGTGAGTCTGAGGCTCTGAACCTCTGAGGCGCGACACACCGGTTCCCTGCTGGTTCCACATGTTCCCTCCAGAGTCCACATGAGGTTAGACAGATTTAAAGAAGCTTTTTGGGACGTTCTGATCATTTACAGGTTCATTGATATTAACGACAAACAGAAGATTAATTCAGGAAAACACATTTTTCAAGGAAAACGTTTTTCAAGATTATAAATCGTGTTTGTTTGGGTTTAAATCTGAGGACACTTTGAGCGGCGGGAAGCTGGGCTTTTTTCTTCTTCATATTTTCATTTTATTGATCAGTTCAAAGGCTTTCAAACACATCAAATGGTCTTCATCGGCGATGGAGCCAGTAAGAGGACCTTTGGGTTGAGAGTAACTGATGGAGCTTATCAATGGATTCATCAATGAAGGACAATGGTCCTTATCGTAACTAGTTAGCACTGGAGTTTTGTACAAGTGGAACCGTTGAGAACCGTTGGCTAGAACACAAACTGCTGCATCACAAACATGAGAACACACCAGAAGCTCTTCACCTTCTTCTTCTGTTTTGTTCTTCTGTTCATTTTTTTTCCAAAGAGTCCATCTTGAAAAAGAGCAGCCAGACGGAACCTCTCTCCACGAATCAGGAGAGACCTTTCAGCTTCACTCATTCTGGATCACCACAGTTCCTACAGACTGAACATTGGGAGGGTGGGGTGACATTGGGGTGGGGTGACATTGGGGTGGGGTGACCTTGGGGTGGGGTGACCTTGGTGGGTGGCCTTGGGTGAAATACCTCTGACGATCAAGTCGTACCGCACTAAAACTGTGCCGAGTCATTCGTTGCTATAGTAACGGGTACACAGTGATCAAAAGTGCAAACATCATATTCCATTCTGACGGTTATTATTTTTAATACACTATTCAAGCAAAATCTATGAAATAAACGATCAAAAAGCGGCTGATTTCTGATTTTAAACTTTATTGAACAGCCTCGACCGTTGACAGGAAGTCGTTTCAGGTCCAGATTCACTCAAAGTTATGACTCTTATTCATATTCTTTATCTTATTTCTATTCGGGGGGATAATCCTGCTCTCGAATGGCACTCTTGGAAATAAGGGTTCTGAACCGGTTCCTCAAACAGGTCTTGTTAGAACCGCCTGGGTGGGTTTTAGAGGAAACCCTTGAATTCTCTGCAGAACCCCGCTGGTGGGTTCTAAATGAAGCCATTGAAATATAAAGTCGGTTCTCAGAAGAACCACTTGGGAATAGGTTCTAGAGGAAATGCTTGGACTATAAAAGGGTTCCTGATGGAACCTCCAGAGAGATTTCTGGGTGTAACTTTTCACAGATGGTTCCAGGTACAACCTTTTACGTTGGGGTCTAGTGAGAACCCTCAGACAGCGTTAGAACCTTTACATAAAAAGGTTCTATCAGGAACCATAAAGGGATCCCCGATGAGGACCAGCCGTAGAACCCTATTCTCTTCCGAGTGTCGGATTTTACTTCCTTTGCTTCTTAAAGACAAAAAACCCACAACACGTTGCTGTTAATAACTCATTTAACGAGTTCTCTCCACAAGGTTGGTTCCAGTCCCGTTCTGAGGCTGTTTCTTGGTGGTTTCTTAAAGATATTTAACTGCTAGAATGTAAAATTATTTCAGTGAATCCGAAGCAGAAACGATTGGAGCCGAAGCTGCAACTTCCCGAAGAAAAAACAAAAATAATCAATCTTAGATGCTAAAATAAATTTACTCCACTTCATCTGTGCAAAAATAACTATCAACATCATATTCATTCATTTCTCAGCATATTTTAAAACGACACAATGGATTCTATAACAAAAATAATAATCAAGTAACATTTTCATGAATGAGACCATTTCTCCCGTAAGAACTGCACGATCCCATTGAAACCCTGAACCGCCGACTTCATAGTAAACAACAACAAAAGTAAATTTGAAAAGAAAGAAAATCAGCATTTTGTCTTCGTCTTGATGAACGTGATCGACGAGCAATCTCCTAATCTCTACCAGGCAACAATGTATCCGCACGTGATGCATAAAATGTACAAAAATATATATATATATATATATGATATACTGTTATGATGACACGTTCATAAAGGAAGTGGTCACGTTCTCCAAACTTCTGCTGGTCAAACCAAACCCGCCAATCAGCGGCAGTTTGAAGAAGAATTCAGATTTCAGGACGCAGACGACAAAAAGACGACTCGTTGAGGTGGTTTGTGTTCCGGCGGTGTGGCACCGTTAGCTCATGTGTTCATGTTCATGTTTCTACGTACGAGCTGTGATGCTAACGCATGTGAAGCTAAGACGGGCACGCAGCGCCGATATGCACAGAAGAGGAAAAAACATCTTTATTATTCACTACTATTATTATTATTATTATTCTTCTGCCCTTTCTGACAAACAGAGTTGGAACTTTATCCCGAACATCCCCACGTTAAATTCTAGGTAGTCAGAACCGGCCTACCTGTCGACAAACACGGTGTGTCTCAGGTGAAGCATTGTGGGGGTCGTGGTCTTCACTAAATGGCTCAGATGTGTTCTCCGGGCCGCACGCAGGTGAAAGGGTTCCGTTTAGTTTTGTTCAAATATCGATTGACCGATCGAGTCGCGTGGCACGTTCGTTTAGCCGTGCGAGGCGACCTGGAGTTACTCACAACACCCCTCTTTCCGTAGCTTTGCAGAGACACTGATAAGCTAACTATTTCAAAAAACTACATTCTAGCTTAAAAAGACAAAAGAAATGTCTGTGACTTCCGGTTGAAGTCCATCGGCTTGATGATCGAAAGCTCCAGAAAAGCTACGAAAGGAATCTTGCGATTGTTTAGCTTTCTGTCACTTTGCTAACTCGGCTAACTGTACTCGGCTAATGGTTACTGGTACTCAGCTAACGGTACTTCTACCAACGCTAGAAGTACCGTTAGCCGAGTTAGCAAAGCGCCGAAAATGGCTCCTGATGAAGACAAATGACCAGCCGGACGTCTCCGGCTCATGTTGGTGATTTCCATCCGAAGCTCAGTCGGACTCCCTCTCTACAGGACAACCTTTAACATACAAAACCATCTGAAACCAACCAAAACACCACAACACCTGCAACGGTTTCTTCTCCGTCTCTTTCGTCCACTTTCCTCCATCTTTCACCGTCTACTTCTGCACAACGGGAACCCGTCTAAGGATCCGCTCAAACAAACCAATCAGCTCTAGTGAGACACAAACACCGGCCTCGGACCTGAACCGTGAGCTCCGCACAGCTGCTCAGCTCCAACGATGGCAGCAGGCATCCGCCTCCAACTGCAGGGATCTTTCTTTCCACTCTGAGCTCCGATCAGAGGAAATACTGATAACCATCTGTTATTACAGATCACAGCTGCAGCTCTGCAGCAGATATGAAGGCTCCAGTTCCAGAACCGCCTTCCCCTGAACCTCTTTTTCGGAGACAGCATGTGGCTTTGTGGGGACTCTCGAATAAGCAAAGATGATTTAATCCCCCAAAATATCGCTGCTCGGTGTCCGAGTGTCTAAAGGCGGATTCGGTGGGAGGGGGTTTGACTTTGATGAGCTGCTGCTGGTCTTTTCCTTTGCAATGAAACTCCACATTTAGCCGCTCGGCAGCTCCGATAACATTCGGTATTTTTAGATTTTGAGTTCATGGAGCTGGAGCGGAACAAGGTCAGACTTTGGCAACGGAGCCGCTTGTTCAGAAGCTGCCAACAAAAGCTGCCAACAAAAGCTGTGAGGAGTTCAAAGCTGCAGGTCGAAATGGGGCCGACTGTTCAAAGTCATCAAATCCAACTCCACAGAAATGCTCGTTCATGCTGCTGGTAGAATCCTGCAGCCAAACAGCTGCATTTACGTGCAAAGCAGATCAAGAGCGCTGAAATACTGGATTCTAACAACGCGTATGCTTTGAAAAGCTAGCCCGACTTCATGTGTACATGGGGTTCAAAGTACATCCACTAGGGGGCAGATCTGGACTGAATCTTCCTGAATCGCTGCTCACATCTCTGGGGTCTGGTAGCACCCACTGATGTTCAGTTCTGCTATTGGGAGACATAATCCACCAATCAGAGGTTTGTTTGGCGGCTCAGCACGGGGACGTTATCTTCCTATGGAGCTAGCAATGTTCATCTGCAATACAGTCTGGATCCAATGCAATACAGTCTCGATATAATGCAATAAAGTCTGGATCCAAAGCATTGAAGTCTGGATTTATTGCAATAAAGTCTGGATTCAATGCAATCGTACATTACTGCTGGCTGATAATCTAGATCTGTATTCACACACACAATCAATCCATGCTGGTGATGTAGATTTCCTTAACATATATTGCCACACGTTGTTTGGCGATCGCTCCCCATCGACCACTTTGTAGTCGACTGGTTCATCAGTGAGGAAGAGCGCCTGACAACGCGAGCTTTGAGCTTCTGGAACGATGGAAAAACGCAACATCTGGAGTGAAATCACCAACCACGAGCGAGACGTTTCTCCCGGACAGCGTCGAGAACCAAAACTCTCTCTGGCCGAACAAATCAGTTCAGCTTTCGGTTCATTTCCCCACATGGAACTCAGTGAAGCAGTGGACCTAAAACTACCCAGTTTCTATGAACTATCTCAGTTTTCTTATCCGACAGCTAATATATTGTACATTTCTACATATTTGTGACACTGACACCAACTGAAAATAAGGACAGATACTCGTTAAGGAGAAGAAGCTTCGTACCTAAAAAAAAGACCAGACGCAACTTTTAAGCCTAAAATTGGTTTTAGCCGTTGGTTTTAGACTGCGGCGCATGTACGAGGTGAGAAGCTTCAGCTCGACCAGCGGGGATGTTAGACCAGAGGCATGCTGGGAAGCAACATCTGATCCACATCCACACACTGGCATTAGAGTGGAAGCTGTTCATCCCTCTTTGTTTGTGGAGACTCATAGGTTCGTGACTCGCTCAGCTCTCTCAGAGCTGGTGGGGATAAAAGCTGCTTTAAGCTCAATTGAGCAGCTTAAAAGGAGAAAACCACTAGTTGCGTTTATAGTAATGATGCAGGTTTGAATTTTGGAGATTTGGAGAAGAGTTTCACACGAGATTAAGGATGTGGCATTTCTTTACAATTCGCCTTCATGTCAAATTGAAAACAACTTTTTCAGCAACTCCTCTGATTGGAGGAAAGTGACTCAGATTGTGATCGAGTGGTTGTGGGTTTGTGGAGCTGTGATCAGTAGTGATCAGTAGACGCACAGGTCCGGGAACTTCATCTCATAGACGGGGACGGACTGGTGCTGAGTGTGTCCCGATGAGATGGAGACCACTCCGGACGGGCTGGGTGGAGGCCTGGGAAAGTTATGTTACTCATTATTATTAGTTAAATCAGGGGTTTACATATTCCCAATTAGATAACTGGTCGATCGCTTTCTTTGTTTGAGTTACTGAGCGACTTTGGTGTTTTAGGGTTAGTTCAGATTCACCAAAGTCACTCAGTAACTCACAAACTGAGCGATGGATACTGCAGAGCAGCAACCTGCTGTGTTTTTGTGAATGGAGTCTGGTGTCTTTAAAGAGAGCCCAGATAACAAAAAACAATGTCGGCATTAATCCTTTACAGCCACTGCTTTTTTAGACTTTAGCCATTGAAGGAGGCCTGTGTGGTCAAGCTGAATAAAAATGAGTAAATTCAATATAATACAGAAAATAGTTAATACATCAACACATACGCAAACTCTAGTATGAATTCAAAAAGTAGTTGTTGAATTAGCATATTAGCATGCTTCCACGCAGGTTCTAGTGTTTAGCCTGTTAGCATGCTATGTTAGCATAGATGTACAGCTGATGATGAACTCAAACTCAACTTTAACAGAACAAAAAGACTAATAAACTACACAACTAAAACTACTGAATATGCGCCGGGAGAATCTAAATCCTGAAGTCGCGATTATGAAAACGAGCAATCTACGAAGTTACCTGATAAAAGACGACTCACCTGATTGTAAGTTCGAAGATTTGTGCCAGCCGGTCGTGCAACATGTTTGCCTGCAGAAGAGATTTAACATGAACAGTCATGAATCAATAGTTATTTAACATTAATACTAATTAATAAACATACATTTAAAATTAACTGTAATTTAACATAAATAGTAATTTAAAGATAATGATTTAGTCATTCATTAATAGTCATTTATTAACAGTAATTTAACATTAATAATAATTCTTTAACAATAATTTAACCGTAATTTAACATTAATAGTCATTTAACATCAATAGTAATCCATTAACAGTACTTTAACATTAATAGTAATCCATTAACAGTAATTTAACGCTAACAGTAACGTAACATTAATAGTAATCCATTAATACCTTGGACTCGCAGTGGGCAGCGATCTCCTCAAACGGAGCTTTCTGGAACTTCTCCATCACCTGGCGCCTCTTCTCCCGCTCCTGCTCCTCCAGGCCGGTGGTATCTGGAAATGTTGTGTGCCATTTTATGTTTAATTCCATTTGACTGTATTACATCATGACTGACACACTGAGACAACTAGAAACACTGTTGGGAGACAGCAGAATATATTCATATTCATGTCAAAGAGCAGAAGAGTAAAACTGTATTTAATATGTAATAATAAAAAGGCCACACGTGAGCTGTGTATTAACTTAAAAATTGGATTGTTTCTGCCTTGTGGTGATATTACAGTTATGTTTTTGTCTAATAGCTCCTGAGAAAAAGACAATATTGTCTTTGTCTTCAGCGAATGGCCAAAAGCAAAAGTGTCTCAGATCTCACCGATGGCCTTCTTCAGGGTCTCGAACGTGATCTCCTCAGCTAGCTGGGACTGCAGAGAAATCAAATGTGAAAATAAAAAAACACACAGAGGGATTAACTGAAGACTTTCAGCAAAACGTTGAGCGTCTTCACAAGAGGAGCCAGTTACAATCTGCAACCTCACCACTAGATGGCACTAAATCCTGCACACTGTCCCTTTAAATGTTACACCTTTTTGAGCCTCATAGCTTGATGGTTTTATGAGAGTATATTATAATATTATTGTATTGTCTCCACAGAAAAATCTGTGTGTGCTTCTCAAAGTGACACCGACCTTGTCTGGAAGGCTGTTGGACATGATGTCCACTTGGAGGGAGATTGTGTCCACGAAGCTCTTCCTCCTGGTGAAACGATCTAGATCTGCAGAAGAAGAAGAAGAAGAAGAAGAAGAAGAAGAAGAAGAAGAAGAGAACGAACAAAGGAGGAGGAGAGACAAGCCAACCGGGGGTTAACGCCAGCTTTAAGATAATATGCAATATGTTTTTCACTACCATTGTAGAGATTCATGGTGCTGTAAAGTGCAATCACGTTTTTTTTTTTCAAAGCAGCAAACGAAGAAAATGTATTTGTGTTAGAAGTTTCCAAACAGCAGCGTTCTCATGACTCAAAATCAGTTGATCAATGACCCCATGAAAACATGAGCTCTAATGATCTATAGAGGGGCTTCAGATCCACTCCTAAATTGTATTTTATTTCAAATAAATCAGGACAGTAGTTTTTCCGTAATCCTGCAGTTAAACATTTTTATGTGCACAAAGCAACGATCATTCCGGTGGCCATGTCGGGAGCAGAAGAGCTCTCCAGATGTCTTAATTAAGACGACAGAACAACATCTCTCCAATTATAAACTAGACGAGTTTCCGTCAGTAGCCATCAAAGAACAACATGATGGATCTCTTCAGTCAGCTGTTGTGCATAAATCCACACAGAAGCGTACGATACAACTCAATTCCATTGTTTTTATAAAACAATTTATCAAGGATTTCACCCCAAACGGCAAAAATAATTTGTTCTGTTTTGGATTAATAATAAAAAAACTGAAGCCGGACCCAATTTTAAAAGTCCACGTCTCCAGCAATGGCGTTAATCTACGACCAGGAACACGACTACTCCAAAACTACTCAATACATAATATAGATATTATACTCCCATATTCACGGTCTACAAACGTACATCTACAGGCAGCACGCATACTCACCGCCACATTTCCAGATGCAATGCAAACAAAAATATTTGTAAAGATGATGAAACCATTCTGGTGTTGCACACAAGAGCTACGACTGGAAACCATACAAAGGGTGTCTCCTCTGAGGGGGATAGATTGGGTTGATTGGGATGGATCGTGTTGGATCAGGATGGATTGGGATGGATCGGGTTGGATTGGGATGGATCAGGTTGGGATGCATTGGGTTGGATCAGGGTGGATTGGGATGGATGGGGTTGGATCGGAATGGCTCGGGTTGGATTGGGATGGATCGGGTTGGATTGGGATGGATCGGATTGGGATGAATTGGGATGGATTGGGTTGGATGGATTGGGATGGATCGTGTTGGATCCTGTGGAACCTGAGAGGGCTCTAGAGGTTGCTGGGTTGTGGGTTCTACTCCCGCTTTAGCTCAATGGGAAAACCCGTCTCTTACATTACTACGTTCCCATACAACTCAACTGCATGTTCTAGTACGTTTTGCGTTAAACATCATGGTTCGTCTTTAAATGGCTACGTACGTTTGTAGGATTAAAATAAGTGAACCTTTGGTTTCACGTGGTGAAAGTATCCCGACGCAGACTATTATTATGAAATATTTCTGTCAAAGTTCTGTCAAAGCGTAATTCACAATTAAGTTTAGTCGTATGGGGAACGTATACTTAAGGACACAAGGCAGCAGGAGGAACTAAGACACATCCTATCTCGTCTTTTAAAGATTGTACTCAAAACCAGTCAAAATAAAATGGCTTCATGCTACAGGAGCAACATCGCGACACAGGGAGGCCTCGAGCTGTATTTGCTGGTTGTTGGTCTGTGGTATGAATATAAAGTCCTCTATTCAGAAAGGCTTTGGATGAACGGCCTTCAGTGACGGACTGCCGGGTTAAACTAGAAATAAACCATCTTCACATTTGTATAGTTTGGGGTTCTTCAATGGAGAACATTTTCAAAAAAGGTGGTATAACTCTTTTTTTGAGTAAAAAACACATCAGACAGAAACTAGGACTCAAAGCAGAGTCCTAAAACAAAATATAGATGGCATCTTTAAGTCTTTAGAAGCATGGAAGGATATATTATATATCATGCTGGTTTCTCCCCAAACAACAGAACTATCAAAGCTGCAGACACAAAGCTAGTCTGCAGCCAGCTGAACTAACCAGCTATGAAGGCATAGTGCCTCTAGGACTCCACGGAGGACTCTTCTACAGCTCTACTCTCTAGCGTTACCTCTGGACGTCTGCTTGCAGCGGTGGAGAATCTTCCCTACTGTGTAAAGCACTGATGTTTGACCAAAGCAGGGGAGACAGAACACAAAGCACATGCTTTGTTAGACCGAACGAGCCAGGAAACGGACATTTCTCACCCCGAAAGCGCTCTATCCGAGAAAAGAAAAGAAGGTGATCGTATATTCCTTGACTCTAAAGTTTGACTTCCAAAGCTATATTTTTTAAAATGAAAGAAAATGAGTCCCGGAGATGAAGCGTTCCCTTTTTAATCTACTGTTTGTATACCGTAAAGCTTCCAGAGGTTCACGCCGTCCTTCTGAACCACCAGAGAGGACGATCATAAGACCTGATCACACAATCGGGGGGTTTCTTAAAGTTTGTTTTCCTCCCAATGAACAACTCTTAAACTGCTAATCCATCAAAGCCTTTCCAGCTAAACCTCCACCGAGAGCGGCAACAGTCCCTCCATATTTAGCTTCCTAACACCCTCTATGTACCAACGTACAAACAGCTGTTCACTTGGCCGGCAGTCCTTTTCGGCGTCAATGAATGAACGTGTGTTTACTCAAAAGAAAATATCGTGAAACCGCCAGAATCTCACAAAATACCATGATATGAATTTTTGGCCATACCGCACAGCCCTATGTGGCGCTGACGCCAGCTTCCTTCTAAAACTGAACGCTGCAGACTTCAGACCTGGACTGGAACCCCGTCTCTACGGTGCACGAGTGCAGGCCGGCGTACCTGTGACCTGGGGGACATAGGGGATGGAGAGCCGCTCCGCGTTGTATCCCGGCCCGGCCAGACACTCGGCCATGTCGGCCGTCTGGAAGTACAGCAGCCGGTCCTCTTTGTCCAGAGACTCTGGGAGTCTGGGAAGAAGAGGGAGAGGATTTGGGTGATGGATTTTTATATAATTTTTTTTTTAAGGGTGTCTACATAATCCAAATGAAATAGAGCCGAGCCGTCTAGAAGCTCTCATCCAGATTTAGTGTTTGAAATCTCTGCATCTCTGACCGAGATTATTCCATTTTTTTTAAAAGGTCATTTATTTATACATTATGAAGAAAAGAATACAAACCCACTGGTTTTTCCCAAATAAAATACAGTTTAAAACTGGCAACAATTTGATTAAATTGAGTATCTATCTAATAAAGGAATAAGTAAACGAGACTCAGAATATGACGTTAGTATTATTATTATTATTATTATTATTATTATTATAATATCACAGCAAACCGTTCTTTGACTGCAGTGAAACCTGTGTTTTTTTCAAAGGCTAAACGGCAACAAATATCGATTGAAGCACACTATTTTGTCAGACATAAATAATGCTCTGGACTTATTGAAAATGTTTTGGATCACACGCGTCGGAAACAACAATTCCAACTTTCTGTAATTTACACTCATCATACGATGCCGCGTTATTCTTGAAGCTGGAGTTTGTGCGGCTGTTAGACTTTTGTTAGGTTTGGTGATGTATCACGTGAGAGCAGAAAGGTCCGTTACTTTCGACAAGTGATGTCACAGTTTTTTAAAGAGGTTTGAGCCTTAGCTCCGCCCATCAGACTGAACCCTCGTGAAAGCTCCGGATACGTACGGACACTTGTCTCTGAAGATGTGCTCTGGGAGGAGGAACGGAGCGTCCATGCTCCTCAGCTCAATGACCTGTCCAGAGGAGAAACGGTTACAACTGCAACGCGTTAAAAAACACGTCACAACGCGTTAAGCAAAGCGTTGAGCAACACGTTGAGCAACACGTTGAGCACGCGTTGTGAAGTGTTCCTCAACACTTTGCTCAACACGTTGTGAATGTTGCTCAACGCGTTGAGCAAAGTGTTGAGGAACACTTCACAACGCGTGGAGCAACACTTCACAATGCGTTGAGCAACGCGTTGAGCAACACTTCACAACGCGCTGAGCAACATTCACAACGCGTTGAGCAACATTCACAGCGCGTAAAGCAAAGTGTTGAGGAAACATTCACAGCGCGTTGAGCAACATTCTCAGCGCGTTGAGCAACATTCACAACACGTCAAGCAACGCATTGAGCAACATTCACAGCGCGTTGAGCAACATTCACAACACGTCAAGCAACGCATTGAGCAACATTCACAGCGCGTTGAGCAACATCCACAGCGTGTTAAGCAACGCGTTGAGCAACATTCACAGCGTGTTGAGCAACATTCACAGCGCGTTGAGCAACATTCACAGCGCGTTGAGCAAAGTTTTGAGGAACACTTCACAACACGTTAAGCAACACTTCACAACGCGTTGAGCAACATTCACAACACGTCGAGCAATGCGTTGAGCAACATTCACAGCGCATTGAGCAACATTCACAACACGTTGAGCAACATTCACAGCGCGTTGAGCAACATTCACAGCGCGTTGAGCAAAGTTTTGAGGAACACTTCACAACGCGTTGAGCAACATTCACAACACGTCAAGCAACGCGTTGAGCAACATTCACAGCGCATTGAGCAACATTCACAACACGTTGAGCAACATTCACAGCGCGTTGAGCAACATTCACAGCGCGTTGAGCAACATTCACAGCGCGTTGAGCAACATTCACACGCTCTCAGGCTTCAGGAGCACCTTGCTGACGTGCTGACAGAACGGAGGGTTGGCGATCATCTGGCTCAGGAAGTTGAGGTACGCCGCCACCAGCGCCATGATGCCACAGCGGACCAGCATCGGCATGTTCTCCTCATTGGCCAGAACCATGTCCTGCACACACACAGACACACACAGGTCTTCATTCTCTCGTCACATTGTCGGACACTAATCGTGAAGATCTGAGCAACAAAATGCAGTTTTAATAAACGGTGAAGATCTGCTGCAGTCGTCCTCATTAGAGGTCCTTCCTTCCTGCTGCTGTCAGGCTGCACAACCAGCTGAACTCTCAGTAGACCACAGCACCCTAAACACCTGTGTATTATATAAATACACTGTGCAATATATAAATACACTGGAATAGTAATTATGTCTGTATAATATTTCAGTTACTGTGGATTCCTACTGTTTTTTTTTATAGTTTATTTATAACACTTGTTTCTTTTTACTGTTTCCTGTTGCTGCATTGATTCCGAAAAAGTCCCCACTGTGGGAATAATCCATCCATCCATTTTCAACCGCTTATCCGGGGTCAGGTTGCGGTGGCAGCAGGTTCAGCAGGCCGACCCAGGCTTCCCTCTCACCCGCAACACTTTCCAGCTCATTCGTGGGGATCCCGAGGCGTTCCAAGGCCAGCCGGGAAATATAATCCCTCCAGCGTGTCCTTGGTCTTCCCCGTATAGGGATAGATATATATATATATATATATATATATATATATATATATATATATATATATATATATATATATATATATATATATATATATATATATATATATATCATATTCATCATATTCGTACCGTGCTCGCCGTGTCACCCCCGGGTGTCGTTACCCTGACGACGACCTTTCAACTGACAGTGTGTGAGAGAACACAATCAGAGGAGAAGCAGAAGCTGCTGCACGAGAGGAATCGTCCTCTGAACCCTGAGCGCTGACTCGTATCAGCTAAGTGATGTCATTAAAGCAGTTGTGTGTGTGTGTGTGTGTGTGTGTGTGTGTGTGTGTGTGTGTGTGTGTGTGTTCTTCCTGAGGAATCACCTCTAGTTGCATTCTGGATTGATGGTTGCTTTTCTCGTGACATTTCGGAGCGCAAAGACCTCAGCGTGATACACAAACGCAGCTGGCTTGTGTGTGTGTGTGTGTGTGTGTGTGTGTGTGTGTGTGTGTGTGTGTGTGTGTGTGTTCACACCTCTCTTCCGTCTACACATGTGGGAGATTTTATTGGACCTGCATGGAGTCTCCAGTCTCATGACATTAGGACTCTGCTGCTGAAGATGAACCCTGAACATATGAAACCACCTGACGCCGTAAACACAGCTTGACTCTAAATGACCATAATTTACTAAATGAACATCATGCTGTATTGAAGAAGACTTGAAACTAGAGATTGAGACATAAACTCATGTTTACAATGTTTACTGAAGGAATAAATCAAGAGAGAAGTAGAGTCATTTATATAGACTTCTATACAACCAGAGGAGTCGCCCCCTGGTGGTCAGGAGAGAGAATGCAGCTTTAGCACATCATTGTAACTTCACTTTATAGAATTGGTATTTTTGCTTTGGGTCATTAGGAACAAGCTCTGAGATTAATAACGACCGTTACCTGCAGGGCAATGGAGAGCCGGATGAGGTCGATGACCACTTCCTCGTTGGCCAGCTCGATGGTCAGAATCGCCAGCGTGGTGAAGAGCAGCTCAAAGTTCTTGTGGACGTTATCCTCCTCTTTACAGCCCAAATAGATGTGACGGTAGAGCTGCTGGCCGTGCTGGAGAAGAGAGGGAGGAGGAAGGACAGAGAGATGGTGAATAAACATACTCTTTAAAACGCGTACGTCTGGTGGCGATTAACCCTGTGGCTGCCATGGCTGCCGGGGAGTGATGGCAAGCTTCCAGCTTCCGTCCGGGACTCATTTAAGAGTAGACTTTCCTCTTTGAAAACGCTTGTAGTTAGTTATTATTCAGAGATATCGATAAATTATTAAATCAGGGTTCATTTATATTTTGAGTCTTTCTTTTAAAAGCATATTCATTATTTTATTTTCATTTACATGACTTTTACAAAACTTTGGGGATTTTATTTTTTCCAAGGACTTTTCCAGACCTGGAAATAACCACTTTAAAATTCCATGACTTTTCCAGGTTTTCCATGACCGTAACAACCCTGATTAGTAGGCATCATCCATTATTGTTCTGCTATTATTGGTGCAACTACAGAGTTTCTCCTTTTCCAATGGGAGGGTTCAAAGATGGAGGACGTCGTATGCTGGACAGACTTAAAGCCCCCTGAGGCAACTTTGTGATTTTGGGCCAAACAAATGAATTTAATTGAAAGGAACAGACTTTATTGCCAGTACGGGTGAGACGAGTGAGACTTCTCGCCGTTGGTCATGGAGAATCACTTCCAGCCAACAGCTGTCTCCCTTCAGCTCGGTTGCCTCTTTGACCGCTCAGGTCCACCGTCGTCCCAATGACAAGCGACTACGACCTCCAGACCACAGCTTTGGAGCGATGGGGGTCGTGAACATGACCCAGAAAAAAGAGAACCCTTCAAAGGGGTGAGAGTTCTGGTGCCGTGATCGGCCACCCGGGTCTGAGAGCTCTGATCCAGCTCATCACCTGAAGGCTCGAGACATGCGGCCTTGTGGGATACCGCTGTAAAGTCTGCCAAATATCTGGTGCTCAGGCACAAGATACACTAATGAGCTACCTGACACTTTGTTCAGGATCCTTCTGCCCTTTGCTTAAGATAAAAAAAAGATCGGAGAACGATGAGGATCAGTTTTAATCAAATAGTGTTTGAGCAAAAAAAAAAAAGAATCGGTCAGCACGTCAGCGCGTCGCTAACGTTCAAACGCGTCGCTAACCAGCAAGCGTGTCGCTAACATTTGAGCGCGTCGCTAACCAGCGAGCGTGTCGCAAACGTTCGAGCGCGCAGCTAACCACCTAGCGTGTCGCTAACCGGCGAGCCAGTTTGTATCATCATGTAGAATTTGATCAGCGTTTTCCTGCTGCAACGAATAAGCTAAACAAGTATATATTTGTATTTTGGATCGTTGGTACGACAAAACAATACGTTTGAAAATGTCCCCTTGAGGTTACGAATTTATTTTTCATAATTTGCTGATATTTTAGAGAACAAAACAGGGCTGAATGTCACAGCAGCTCCATCCTCCGTGACATAAATGAAAATGCCACAGCGCCGTGCACTGGCTCCCCATTAAACCCATTAACTCCCCGTGGAAACAAAGTAAAACACAGAAGCGCGCCGTCAGAGCGTCGTTTGTGCATTTATCTGCTCGACACGGAGCCTAATGGAAAGTGAAGGCCGTTGACTTCCATTTAGCACTAATGAATACAACAAGAACAGCGTTAACGACCTCCGTCGGCTCTGAGCGTGATGCGACTGGACGGTTTCCTCCCGGCGGGGGTTCTGTTCAGGTGTTTGGTGGAAAGGTTACAGCTCAGGTGTGATTCACAGGTTCAACCACTGGGGGCCCTGTTTTTTATTGGGAAATGTCAAGTGCTGATAGCTGTAGCGTCTCATCCTTTGTATTCCGCGTTGTTTTATTGAACTTTTTGTGGAGCAGCTTTGAGAATAACCCTCCAGGCTTTGGAAGAGACTCTCCGAGTGCCCTCTTAGTTGATCTTCATTCACTTGTTGCTCACTGGAAGTGGAAACCATTATTTGATGAATAAAGGACCTGGTTCATAGTTTACTGCAGCTCCTTGACTCTCAGTTCAGTTGATGATATTTGGTTTGATTTATTCAATAAAGGTGACCTCAAAAGTAGAGTTTTTAGTGAGAAACATTGGTTGTAGATGGTCATTACACAGAGTCACACATGGAAGTGTGTATTGAACCATATTTTGTCCGAAATGTGAGTGTTTTGAGCATACTGAGCATTTAGAGTTTTTGTTTGATGCTCCGCTGTTGAGCTTTTTTCCTTTCTGTCCTCAGGTGATAACGAAGAGCTGAGATTCAAAGTGTTCATTCGTTGGAGTTTCTACCTTCTTCATGAACGCCACGTCTTGCTTGGAAATCTTCTCTCTTTTAATCTTCAATGCTGCGACATTAGGAATGACTCTGCATCAGGACAGAAAAAGAAGCAGAAGTCAGTGGAACGGTACAGGAGTATAAGGGAACAGGGAACAGGGAACATGCTCATTTGTACTTTGTACCTGATGCCGCGTAGCTTGGCACGGTTGTCGTGCCGATCGATGATGTTGTGCAGGATCTCGAGCACCAGCTGCCTCAGCTCGCTGTCCTCCATCAGCGAGATGGAGAAGAGCGGATCCAGGAAGGGAGGAGGCAACGCAGCCGCCATGGACTTGGACTTAAAGCCAGAGGTTACCTGAGGTAGAGAGAGGGGGAGGGGTTTATCACAGCGTGATGCGATTAATCCACAGGGAGGAGGCTGGCTAAACAGCACTTAAAGGTTGCGTTCAGAAGCAGCGGAAACTGTCGACCTTTCCTCTCCAACGACACTGAGCCGATGATTTATGATCATGGGGAGTTTTCTCAAGTGGAACAGACGCTGCGAACATGAGACCCGAGTGAAGACACGTTTAAGCTTTTATACAAAACCTACAAGTCAGCGTGAGAGCTGCAAAGGAACGACGGGCTCCCTGGAGCGCCAACGCCATTCTGTTGTGTTGCGTTAGATGACTCCTCTGTGCAACGCAACAACGTAACGCAACAACGTAACGCAACAACGTAACGCAACAACGTAACGCAACAACGTAACGCAACAACATAACGCAACAATGTAATGCAACAACGTAACGCAACAACGTAACGCAACAACGTAACGCAACAACGTAACGCAACAACGTAACGCAACAATGTAATGCAACAACGTAACGCAACAACGTAACGTAACGCAACAACGTAACGCAACAACGTAACGCAACAACGTAACGCAACAACGTAACGTAACGCAACAACGTAACGTAACGCAACAACGTAACGCAACAACATAACGCAACAACATAACGCAACAACGTAATGCTACAACGCAACGCTACAACGTAAAGCAGGGGTGTCAAACTCAAATACACAGTGGGCCAAAATAATAAAAATTGTACAAGTCAAGGGCCGGACTGGTTTAATGTTCATTGCAAAACTTATTGAAATTAACTTATTGCACATATAGAACCTGGAACTAACAAAGCTTAAGTTATTGCCTATAAAAACAACATTAAACATTAAATAAATGAAAAATCTGTTACATTAATTTCTTATGGCTCTATCTGCAGCTTTTCCAGAGTAATTTCTAATGAAGACATTTTTCCACAGGCCAACAGACGAAACATAATTTCCTCCAAAGAAAAACCAAACATGCCCTGTGGTTCAAGAAAGAAAATGCAAAAAGGAAACGTACACTAAAGCTCAGTTTGCTGCTCTGTGATGCTCACTAGTCTAAGCCAATACTTGGCATCTCATCTTGGATGCAAGTTCATCAATGTTGATCAGTAAGATGATTCTCCTCTGAGATGTTTTGTTCATCTTCATCAAGGAGAACAGTTTCACAGTATTTTTTTTCAAGTAAACACGTTGATTCATTGACGGCGCCGGCCAACTAATCAGCGGTGTTGTCAGCGAGCCGTGCATAGCCGTTACAAAGGCAGGCAGCAAGATTTATTTTTCACAGCTCAACGCTGAAAGGGCAGCGGTCGGAGCTACTGAAGTGTCATGATTATAAGTTTAGTCATGGTTATAACTTTAGTTGTGGTTTTAACTTTATAACAACAATTGACAAGCCACAACTAATGCCGTGTTCACACCGGACGCGACACGATTTGTCGCGCGACCAGATTACATGCAAAGTCAATGTACAGAGTAACACAGGTTGCAAGGCGCGACATTTCCGCCGGGCGACACGACTGACGCGTTTGACGCGGGGCGAACTGAGCGAAGGACACGGCGCGACGAGAGTTGAAATTTCCCAACTCCGGCGACAAAATCGCATGAGTCATAGTTGCGTCAGCCAATCAGCGTTGAGAATCAGCGTTGAGAAGCTCCGCCCGTCATCACCGCCGTCTTGCCGTTGCTGAATCAAACTGCTGCTGCTACGCCAGAAGTAGCGTTGGCAGCGGCTGTCATTCAGACGCTGTTGTGGGACTACGGGTAATAGTATGAACCCAGACACCATGGAGTTTGATGTACTGACGTATGTGGAGTTTACACAACAAGTATAAAGCAGAACTAGTTATTTCCATGGTGGATGAAGGAAACGGTATCCGTTTTACGGAGATAAGCCAGACGCAGTTCCTGGAGGAGTCGGTGAAATTCACTGATCTGTGTGCGGCTACGGATGATGTTATGAACCCAAACATGAGGGTGCTTGATGTTCTGACATGTTTGGGACTTCCACAACAAGTATAATAGTAATAAGATATTGTCCTGCGGGCTAAAGATAATTGCCTTGAGTTTGACATTCATGACGTAAAGCAACAATGCGACGCCTGGACCCCCACCAGGTCTAGGTCTAGAATAGTGATATTTTAGAGGATGTGATGACGGAGATGAAGCAATATATGATTTAATAATATGATGGGGAATAGGAGAAACAACTGGAATGGACCTGAATAAAGCTGGAACGAGGCAGACGGTGTACGATCAACACCTTCTGGCAGCACGGGGTCAACAAATGAAACACGCATGACGATACCGTCCGCCACTGACAAAATGTTTCAATATCTTTAGTTGAGGCTTTATCTGTTCTCAAAAGGCCTCAAATAACTTTACCATTCTGCTCTCATCCACTAAAACGATAGCCGTCTGCAGGATTCCATGTGAACCATAACACACACACACACACACACACACACCCCCCTCTATGCTCAGCCCCATCTGCACTGCGTTGTAAATATTTTGACCTTTCACCCCTCCTCCAGCTGCACCATACTCCATCTGAGAGGCCAGGTGGTGGCGAGGACAGACGAGCGCCGTAATAGATCGCTCTGAGGATGCTGCAGGAATACAAGTGTGTGTGTGTGTGTGTGTGTGTGTGTGTGTGTGTGTGTGCGCATCAGTGCCGGGTGTGTTGGTGCCACCTGTGCCTCCTTGTGTCGGAGAGATGAGGGCCTCTCACAGAAGAAGGTAATGAGAGAGAAGGAAGCGTTGAAGTGTTTAAGAACTGTTAAATGCTCTCAGAAATAATTGAAGTGGGGAAAAATGTCATGACACAAAAAATGACTTCTCACAATATAAATGTCGATAATAATCAAATATAAATGTTTGGGACTCACCATGATGAGCGAGCTGAGCAGCATGGTCTGGATCCGCTTGGTGCCCTGATGCCTGAGAGAGGAAGAGGACGTCACAGAGGAAGAGGATGTCAAAGAGGAAGAGGATGTCAAAGAGGAAGAGGATGTCACAGAGGAACAGAGGAAGAGGATGTCAAAGAGGAAGAGGATGTTAAAGAGGAAGAGGATGTCACAGAGGAACAGAGGAAGAGGACGTCACAGAGGAAGAGGATGTGTTATAATAAAGTGGGGAGGAAGAGTAAAGACCACAGAGACAAATCTCTCTCCTCCGGCAACTACTCGAAAAGGAGAAAGAGAGAGAGGAAGAGGAGGAGGAGGAGGAAGAAGAGGAGGAGGGTGCTCGTTTGATTTGGGATTATCTGTTCTCGCCCTCCTGAGGCCTGAGGGGATTAAGAGAGTTTTTCTTTCTTTTGGTCGTCTGGTGAACCGGCAGCTGAACTCACGAAGGACGAAGGAGGTGAAGAGAGGACACAGTTCACTTTGGAGGAGGAGAAGGAGAAGAAGAAGGAGGAGAAGAAGAAGGGGAGGAGAAGAAGGGGGAGGAGAAGGAGAAGAAGGAGGGTGTGTGTGTGTGTGTGTCTCCACAGTCTGGAGAGAACGGGCTTCTGGGAGCCGTGCGCTCTCATTGGCCGCCGTCTGTGCGGCTAGCGGCTAACGGAGGCGCTGACTCACCCGATCTTCACGGTGTCCAGCGTGTGGCACGGCGTCCCGTACACCGGAACCTTGCCCATGACGAACATCATGACCTCTGCCCGCTGGTAGTCTGGAAGGTTGCCTCCAAAGAAGCCTGGAGAGACCATGAGTCAGCTTTCATTTCAACAACATCAGAGATCATGGTGAGACAGGAAGTAGAGAGACAGGAAGTGGTGAAACAGGAAGTGGAGAGCCAGGACGTGGTGGGACAGGAAGTAGAGATAAAGGAAGTGGTGGAACAGGAAGTGTGAGACAAGAAGTAGAGAGACAGGAAGTAGAGAGACATGATGTGGTGAGACAGGAAGTAGAGATAAAGGAATTGGTGAGATAGGAAGTGTGAGACAAGAAATAGAGAGACAGGAAGTAGAGAGACAGGAATTAGAAAGACAGGAAGTAGAGAGTCAGGAAGTAGAGAGACAGTAATTAGAGACAGGAAGTAGTGAGAAAAGGAAGTGGAGAGACAGGAAGTAGAGTGACAGGAACTGGTGAGACATGGAGAAGAGACACAGGAAATAAAGAGAAAGGAAGTAGAGTGACAGGACATGGTGAGACAGAAAGTAGAGAGAAAATAATTAGAGAGACAGGAGGTGGTGAGACAGGAAGTAGAGACACATGAAGTGGTAAGACAGGAAGTGGTGAGACAGGAAGTAGAGATACAGGAATAAGAGACACAGGAAGTAAAGAGACAGAAAGTAGAGATACAGGAAGTAGATAGAGAGGAAGTAGAGACACAGGAAGTAGATAGAGAGGAAGTAGAGACATAGGAAGTAGAGACACAGGAAGTAGAGAGCCCGCCGTACCGATGGTCTGGATGATGGCGTTCTGGACGATCCTCTCCTCGCTCTCTTTGCTGCGGCCGGAGGAAACACTGGTGCTGGAGTTCCTCCGGGAGTTCTCTCCCAGCTCAAAGTCCACGCTCATCCTCAGGTGTTTGAGCAGAGTGTTGAACACCTCCAGCACCGTGGGACCTGCAGACCACACACACATTATTATTTTATGATTCTGTGTCATTAAACACGAACATGTGGTTTTCTCCACTGAAGTAGCTTCAAGGTTTCCACAAGTTGGGATCAATGACGTCAGACTGAACCGCAGGATTCAGTCAAATATATTATTTAGTTGCGGTAAATAATTTTCCATTGTTGAGCGTCTGAGCCTGCAATATAGTGGCTGGCCTAGTAATGAAATAATCTTCCATGCCAGTAGGTAGCGCAATACTTACCTACCATATATGCTGTATTATGCTAGAATGTGGAAAACGTGCTGCGGCTCAAAAAAGATTGAAAAACACTAAAGGAATCGTTTAATTTATTTATTTATATATATATATATATATATATATATATATATATATATATATATATATATATATATATATATATATATATATATATATAAATTTATATTTATAATAGATATGTATATTCATTTATATATATATAAATATATATGTGTACTTTGTATATAATATAATTAATATACAATGCATGTATATTATTAATAACTTAATTAAATAATTATTGATCATGTATTTTAATTGTAATTGCTTTGAATGAATTTAAAAGATCTATACGAAATGTAAACATTTATACGTAGCATTTACACAAATTAAAATGCAACACGACAAAGAGTCTACTGAGGAAACGCGGCACCACACGACTAATCTACAGCACCACACACCTAAACCAGAGAGCTCCCCCACAGACTGTGGTCCATCAGTGTTTCTAAAATGAAATAATAATATATACGATCTGTTGACGTCAACAGGCATCTCATATCCAACATTGTGTCACAATCTGATGCAGCTGGAATATGAATGAGGATTCTCCTTCCTTCATCATTTCCACCTCAACTTTCAATCATGTCTACGGCTAAAAATACATTTTCAATCTGAAGACTCTCCAGAGAAGAGAGGATCCTGTTTAAGGTCTGAGAAATAAATATAAAATTGTGTATATATATACATATATACATGAATTTAATTAAATAACCTTTGCATTTTGTAGTGTATCTTAGCATGTCTAGGTAATACGATCATCATTTTGGGATTTGTGTTTCTGCTGTAAAAACATAGATGCTATGATTACCCAGGATGCTTGTTAATTCCAGTGTGTGTGTGTGTGTGTGTGTGTGTGTGTGTGTGTGTGTGTGTGTGTGTGTGTGTGTGTGTGTGTGTGTGTGTGTGTGTGTGTGAGAGAGAGAGGGGGGGTCTGTGGAAACTGCTCTAAACATTCACTTTAGATGTCATACTGTACCGAGCCACAGATTGGGCGGAGTCGTGATTTCACTTTCAAAGGTGTACAAGTCACTTCTTTTGGACTCTTGAATCATTCCTATCCAGAGGGAAGGTTGTTGTTGTTGTTGTTGTTATTGTTGTTTCCCCAGGCAGAGGCAGTAAAACACAGGTTGGAGGAATTACATACAAACCCAGAATGATCTAAAGCTATAACGTTGTTTAATTCTTTCTCAAATTTAGATAAAGTATATTAACTCCCATGTTTTTTGATAGTGTAATTCTGATCTCCCGTATCGTGGTGTATGACCCCGTGACCCTGGGAGCTGAGCTGGAAGGGATAAAAGCTCCGGGTAAGGGTTTCAGAGGCATCGGGGTCCAGACTCCGATTCACAGACAAGAATGTAGCCCCCACACGGGCTGCCACGTCGCAGACACATCGCAGACACACCCCGGCATCGCGGACCGGTTCTAGGGACTAGGGAACGTCATCTATCTGACAGGGAAGGAACCACAGCTACTTTGGTGCCTTCCAGTGGAGGTTTTTGGTTTTCCTTGGTCCCTCCTTTGAAACAAGCCTCCTTGGGGCCTTCCTTTGAAAGAAGCCTCCTTGGGGCCTTCCTTTGAAAGAAGCCTCCTTGGGGCCTTCCTTTGAAAGAAGCCTCCTTGGGGCCTTCCTTTGAAAGAAGCCTCCTTGGGGCCTTCCTTTGGAGAAAGCCTCCTTGGGGCCTTCCTTTGGAGAAAGCCTCCTTGGGGCCTTCCTTTGGAGAAAGCCTCCTTGGGGCCTTCCTTTGGAGAAAGCCTCCTTGGGGCCTTCCTTTGGAGAAAGCCTCCTTGGGGCCTTCCTTCCCCTTGGGGCCTTCCTTTGGAGAAAGCCTCCTTGGGGCCTTCCTTTGGAGAAAGCCTCCTTGGGGCCTTCCTTTGGAGAAAGCCTCCTTGGGGCCTTCCTTTGGAGAAAGCCTCCTTGGGGCCTTCCTTTGGAGAAAGCCTCCTCGGGGCCTTCCTTTGGAGAAAGCCTCCTCGGGGCCTTCCTTTGGAGAAAGCCTCCTTGGGGCCTTCCTTGCGATTACTGTGCATTGCTAAAAGTTGGGACCTCATGTATTTTTTCATATCTTAATATATTCAGAAAGAAGGTATTCTTTTTCTGGACCAGTTTCTAATAAAAGTGTATCGATTCCACCGGAACGATGGAATTGTTGGGAGATTTGTTTTCAGAAGATAAATACCTTTCAAAGCAAGTTAGACGGATGATATTTAGGTATTTTCTTACTGGTCCAAAAGCAGGAACCGTCCTGTAAACTCACCCACTGAGCCTTTAGCGGCGATGGCCACCGTCTCCAGGAGGACCTGCACGATGCCGGCTCTGACCCGCGGCGTGTTCTTGTTGTTGGTGTCCAGGTGGTTCAGGACCTGCTGGATGACGTGGTGGGAGTGCTGAGCCTGGACGACGACAACGACAAAGAGACGACGACAAAGAGACAAAGGAGGATTTAAGGCCATGTTGGAAACAACAACGGAGCTAAATTGTGAGAGCTCACTTTGTCCGCTGAAAGTAAATCCAGATATTTATATTGAGAAGGAACAAACTACCACAACTCACTTTATTTAGTCAGAAAATGTTGGACAGCGGACTTTAACAAGGGGAAATGTTCTCATACTATTGGGTGAAAATTCTGCAAATTAGACAAACTGTTGCAATCAGTCCATTTTTTAAAAGAAACAAAAACTAACCACATCTCTGGTGAGAATACTCAGGTACTGAGGTACTTTTTTTTTCAAATAGCAAAGCATGCTGGGTCCATTTCTTGCTCCTGTGAATGTGGGAGATACAGATTTTTGCTTGAGAAACCAAATCCTAATGTCCCTCAAACACGTCATGTTTGAGATCCCAAAAATCGGCAGCTGCTTTTTGGGATTTCTTTTCTTTCCTTTATTTTAAATGGTCCGAACGTCTTAGTTTCCTCCTGACAGCAGAATGTTCGACTTTGTTAGTCTTCTGTTATCGTTGATCAAACTCTGACAAAATAATTTATTTCAGCATTAATAAAGTTATATTCTCTATCTTGTCATATTGTATCTTATTGTATCCTATTGTATATTTTCTGATTGCTGAGAACTTGCTCACATTAAGGATGAAACAGTTGGTTTAAAATTGATATCAAAGGCTTTTCAGCGATGTTGACAGGTTTGGGGACATAAAGAACTTCCTGTGGCAGAATTCTTACCAGCCTGAAATTACTTTAACAATGGAGTTGAGCAAGAATATATGAGTAGATCTGAGAAACACGGCGATCAGCCGTGTTCTCCATCTGCCTGCGGTGGCTTCAGGGACGCCTGAGGCCGGATGACAGCTTGTCAAGATGATTGACAGGTTCTGGAGCAAGATCCAAGAGAGGGCGGGGCTAATAGTGAAACGTGTGCTCCAATGTTAAAAGGAGCATGACGCACCTCCAAAGTCACGCTGGCGTAGTACAAAGTAGATCAAGTAGAAAGTGCATCTGCTCCAGATATATGTAAGTACATGGTGTACTGTACCTGGATGGAGTACATGATGATTCTGAAGCAGGACACAGCGAACTCATTGGGGTCCCACAGGTGGTGGTTGTCCAGGTGTCTGAAGACAGAAGAAAAGCAACGATCATCATCAATATTCTCACCGAATAAAACATCAACGGATGGTTTCCTTTGTCGATCTTTGTTTCGTCAGATCCATTAATGGACAAAGTCCACACTGACTGTGTGTGTGTGTGTGTGTGTGTGTGTGCACTCACACCAGCACGGGCCGCACGGCGTTGTTCATGTTGCCGTAGGCCGCCCGGCCCAGCAGCTCTCTGAAGCAGCTCTCTGCCAGCGCCGCCGGGTTTTCCTCGCCGTCCTGACCCGCCACCGAAGGCGTGCCGGGATGCCCCGCCCTGACGGACAGGTGAGAGAGCGTAAACAACAACAACACAATACTGGGAGACTCATGCAGGACAAAGAAAAATACAATGAGCTTCAGGTCGTTAATAAAAGCAGAATCGCTGCCGTGATACACATCTGAAGATGTTTAAATAAGGGGGGAGAGAGAGAGAGAGAGAGAGAGAGAGAGAGAGAAAGAGAGAGAGAGAGGGAGAGAGAGAGAGAGAGAAGAACGAAGGACTAAAGACTGAAAATAAATCAATCAGAGCAGCTGAAAAACTAAAAGGGAGAGAAATCAGATGAAAGAGTATCGACCAGCTTCAATCAGATAGGTGTGTGTGTGTGTGTGTGTGTGTGTGTGTATGACTAACTGACTGTGTGCGTGTGCGACTGACTGTGTGTCTATGTGTGTCTATGTGTGTATGTGTGTGTGCGCGCGTGCGTGTGTGTGTGTCTGTCTGTCTGTGTGTGTCTACTCCAGGAGGTATAAAGGTGTACAACAGGAGGTTAACCCTGTACTACATGGAGTTCTCGTGTCACATGTTCTACGGGTCACATGTTCTACGGGTCACATGTTCTATGTGTCACATGTTCTACGGGTCTCATGTAGTTCTACGGGTCACATGTTCTACGGGTCTCATGTAGTTCTACTGGTCACATGTTCTACGTGTCACATGTTCTACGGGTCACATGTTCTACGGGTCTCATGTAGTTCTACGGGTCACATGTTCTACGGGTCTCATGTAGTTCTACGGGTCACATGTTCTACAGGTCTCATGTAGTTCTACGGGTCACATGTTCTACGTGTCTCATGTAGTTCTACGAGTCACATGTTCTACGGGTCTCATGTAGTTCTACGGGTCACATGTTCTACGTGTCTCATGTAGTTCTACGGGTCACATGTTCTACGTGTCACATGTAGTTCTACGGGTCACATGTTCTACGTGTCTCATGTAGTTCTACGGGTCACATGTTCTACGGGTCTCATGTAGTTCTACGGGTCACATGTTCTACGTGTCACATGTTCTACGTGTCACATGTAGTTCTACGGGTCTCATGTAGTTCTACGGGTCACATGTTCTACGGGTCTCATGTAGTTCTACGGGTCACATGTTCTACGTGTCACATGTTCTACGTGTCACATGTAGTTCTACGGGTCTCATGTAGTTCTACGGGTCACATGTTCTACGTGTCACATGTAGTTCTACGGGTCACATGTTCTACGGGTCTCATGTAGTTCTACGGGTCACATGTTCTACGTGTCACATGTAGTTCTACGTGTCACATGTTCTACGTGTCACATGTAGTTCTACGGGTCACATGTTCTACGGGTCTCATGTAGTTCTACGGGTCACATGTTCTACGTGTCACATGTTCTACGTGTCACATGTAGTTCTACGGGTCTCATGTAGTTCTACGGGTCACATGTTCTACGGGTCACATGTAGTTCTACGGGTCACATGTTCTACGTGTCACATGTTCTACGTGTCACATGTAGTTCTACGGGTCACATGTTCTACGTGTCACATGTTCTACGTGTCACATGTAGTTCTACGGGTCTCATGTAGTTCTACGGGTCACATGTTCTACGGGTGAGAGACTCGAGTCCGGTCCCAGATGGCCTGGAGGCCTTCAGGACTCCGGGGAGAACCCACAGGGTTCAGGTGAAATGAAATGCTTGTTGCTCTCCATAACAGCAGGTTGTGTTCAAGGGCTGCAGGGTTAATTTAATGCAACGGCTGGCAAAGTAAAAAAAGAAGAATGTTTGATTAAATATTAATAAGAGTGACCTTTATTGTTCTAAAAGTGCTTCACTGTCAGAATAATAAAATGGAGCTGTGAGGAGTTTTTTTTCATTTCATTATTTTCAGTTTTTTTGTTTGTTTTTGTTTGGTTCTAGATGAAAAGGGTTGGTGGTAGAACCCCCTTGGTGGAGTTCTGTGTTAGCACCCTTAGAAGGTGGAAATGTTCTGGATTGAGCCCACAGAGAGGATTTGGGTTGGAACCATTAGAAGGGTTCTTAGACGGTTCGAGGTATGAATTGTATATTGGGTTCTGGGTGCGACCCTCTGACAGGGTTCCAAATGGGACATTTAAAAAAAGATTCTACCATATAGGGTTCTCCTTTGAGGATAAGCCGAAGAACCCGATGTGGCGCCAGAGGAATGACTGGAAAGACTTCATACCAAATACAGAGGAGGCCGGATTTGAAGTTGAAGTCAGATATTAATATTCTGGACTCAACAGACCTGGTGGAGTTATCAGCTCATTAAGCTGCAGGAGAACCATTAGAACCCATTAATGCAGAGACGGTCCCTGAGGCGCTGAAGGGACGTATGCGCCTCAGCTACTTTATGATTATTATTAGATTATGCGAGGGCTGCACATTTAAAATCACGGAGGACCGGACAAGCTGACTGGACCGACCTGCAGGAGATGTGCTCACGAGGTACAAAAGAGGTCCGAGGCTTTTTTTTAAAGCTTTAAAACGTTGTTTTTAATTTTGCTAAATAATCGCAATAATCGTACAATAATCCCACTGCCAGAAGTAAGATGATAGTTAATACTTATACCGGATACATTTATTATTAATTATCATTTCAGGTCAACTGTAAACTTCATCTAAATTTCTTTGTTTGTTTATCATATTTTACTGTCAATTTTTATTTTCAATTTCAATTTTTGTATGATTCCTTTTACGATTGTTCGGTGTGTCGTTTATTGTCATGCGTCGATCAGATGGCCAAGTTCCTCGTGGCGGTTTCTGGTTCAGAGGTCTTCTGAAGGACCCTATTTGGTGGACTTCACCCTGAACCAGGTCTGGCCCGTGGCCCCGCTGGGCCCTCACGCATCTCCAGTTAAACTGATTTAAGCCCGCTGGGTTCAGACTTAGTGCAAAGGAAAGCTGGCGCCGTGTGAAAGACGAAAATCCTTTTTCATTGAGCTCTTAACGGTGAAGGTCGTCCTCAAGGTGAACGCTTTGATGGTGAGGCGGCTCTCCAACAGAGAGGCAAACACACAGCTCACAAAGGACAGGAGGGATGTGTGGACCAATATCTGTGTTTCTATTACCCATCAGACCTTCAGACCCTTAAAAGTCCTAAATATACATCTTAATGTTTTTATTAAAATGTACGATGAGCCATATTTCCTATATGATATATCATATATATAAATAAGTTAAAATAAGTGTGTGTATATATATATATGAAATATGGCTCATCGTACATTTTAATAAAAACATTAAGATGTATATTTAGGACTTTTGATTTCCAATTCAAATTCTCAAATAATTAATTACTTAGCATATACTTAGTATATCTTTTAAATGCTAAAACCGCCAAACAGAATTTTGTCAAGAAAACTACAAAAAACAGCTGATAATTTTAACTTTAATTTGTCTTTTTGACAAAGGTTTAGGTTAAAATATAACAATGAATGAGTCTTCAGTCTTTTTACAATGATCCGAGCCTCTTTTCCTTCCTTCCTTCCTTCCTTCACATGTGATGAAGAGGAGGTAGAGAGATGTAAGCAGCAGGAGGAAGAGAAACACACAAGGAGGATTTAAAGAATGGAAAAAAAAAAAAAAACGGGTCCAAAAATATCTTTTTGTTCACATGGAAACCACCGGAATGAGGAAGGAGAGGAGGAGGAGAGAGGAGAGAGGAAAGGAAAGGAGAGAGGAGAAGAGGAGGTAAGGAGAGGAAAGGAGAAGACGAGAGAGAGGAGAGGAGATAAGAGGAGAGGAGAGAGTGAGAGAAGATGAGGAGAGAGTAGAGAGGAAGAGGAGAGGAGAGGAGAGCAGAACGGAAAGATGAGCAAACTTTACTAGCGTTCCTCCTGATTGGTTGTTTGATCACATGTTCTACTGGTCACATGATCACATGTTCTACTGGTCACATGATCACATGTTCTACTGGATACTGGAGGAGAACCTTTATTTACTCTGATGTTAACCTTATGTTGCGTTCACACCAAAAGCTTTGCAAATATTCGTGACTTATCTCCATAAAAACAGTTACTATTTCCGCCATCCACCATGGAAATAACCACTAGTTATGCTTTATACTTGTTGTGGAAGTCCCACAAACGTTGGAACATCAAATGACCTTGGGTTCATAATATTATTTTATTTATATATATGTATATAATATTATAAAATGTAAACTTGCGCGAATGAGGCGAATTTTTCGCAACGCATCGTTCACATCATTCTACTCGCGCGAAAATGTTTGCAACGCTTTTGGTGTGAACACAGCATTAGACCAAGGCAGGGGTCGGCAACCTTTAGCCCGTCTGTTGCGGCTCCCTGAGGCTTTGAAAAAAAAAAAACGTTTTTATTTTCTTCTTCTTTTTTTTTTGCCCAGTGTAAAATCTTTCAAAGGGAATTCCTCTCATCTTGGCGTTTGAGGTAATATTGAGTCACTGAAAATAAAAATAAATGTTTAAATATTTCTTTAACTAAAATGTGCATCACATCCCGTCACGTCGCTGTCAAGCAGCTTCCCCTGCAGGTGCTACTCGTGATTCACAGAGCTCCGCCCTCGCTAAACTATCAACGGAGAAAGGTAGTTTAATTCTGCGTGGATGTATTAATTAGCTTTCACTGCCAACGATGCTGCTGACCTGTATGCTTGATATGTGGCGAGGAGCTAGCAAACAACAACACATTTAATGTTGAAAGACTCTTCCAGAACAAGCACACAGCTTCTGATGAACAGAATCAAGCTGCAGAAGAGCGATTTCTCAACTGCTGCAGCAAACTGAGCAAAGTAGATATACTTTTTTTTTTTTTTTTTTACGTTTGCAGTGCTCTAAAAGTCCGGCGTAGTGAGGACGCTCAGTGTAAACGTAGCAAAAGATATGCGTTTAAAATGTAAACCTCACGTGAGGATAACAGGTATTGAACTTGCTACCTTGTGGTTACAGGATGAACACTCTACCACATGAGCCACATATATAGATAGGACTCAAGGTCTGCTTAGTTGTGTATTTAATGGACCTTAATGTAGCCGATACATGACTATTTTTTTCTCCTCTTCATAAGAGTTTGATAGTTATAAACAGGTCAAATAGCAATACAATGTCAACAATTGTCTTTATTCTTGTTCTATAATTTCATAAATACAACAAACTATAGTTTGTTGTACATATAATATAACTATATATACAACTTCATAAGCTTTGATATCAAATAGCTTTTGCGGCTCCAGACACTTTTTTTTGGTGGAAAAAAAGGGCAAAATGGCTCTTTGGATAAAAAAGGTTGCTGACCCCTGGACTAAGGGGTCAGACCTGATCAGGATCAATAACTTGTGCATGTGTGCATGTACCTGTCCAGGTCCTCGCTGTCCTGCATGTTGAACAGCATGGAGGGGATCAGCTTGTCCATGTGCTGCGGCTCCCAGATGATCGCCTGCAGCTCGTCGTTCACCGTCTTCCTCACGACGCCCTGCAGCCCTTTGATGCCGGCCACGCGGATCCTGACCAGGACGACACAGAACCGTCAGAACCAACACCGAGACCCTGGTTCTGGACTGACTCCAGAGCTTTACATTCACCCGGAGTTCTCCAGGACAACAGTTGTGACATTTAGCAGTAGTGGTCCAGATATTCTCTCTGGACCAAACTAGTGACGGCCATCGCTATTCTTTCAGCCATGCTGCTAATAAATAAATAAATAAATAAATAAACATACATACATACATACATATATACATACATACATACATACATATATATATATATATATATATATATACACACACATACACACAGTGGCTTGCAAAAGTATTCATACTCCTTGAACATTTCCACATTACACGACAAAAACATTAATATATTTTATTTTTATTTATTTATTTTATTTATTTATTTTTTTATTTTTTTATTTGTGAAAGACCAACACAAAGTGTCACACAATTGTGAAGTACAAAGAAAATTATACATGATTTTAAAAAAAATTCACAAATAAAAAAACAGAAAAGTGCAGTGTGCAAAATTATTCAGCCCCCCTGAGTCAATACTTTGTGGAACCGCCTTTTTGCTGCAATTTCAGCTGCAAGTCTTTTGGGGTATGTCTCTACCAGCTTTGCACATCTAGAGACTGAGATTTTTGCCCATTCTTCTTTGCAAAACAGCTCAAGGTCAGTCAGATTAGATGGAGAGCGTTTGTGAACGGCGGTTTTCAGATCTTGCCACAGATTCTCGATGGGATTTGGGTCTGGACTTTGACTGGGCCATTCTAACACACGAATATGTTTTGGAGGAACCCTGGTTAGAGGGACTTTTATATCAGGAAAAATCAAGAGAAAATCATGGTATAAATCCCCTCCCCCCAATCAATAATATATAATCCCCATGTAACACCTCTAAACACAACTCAAACAATAAATAGGATTAGGGTTTAGGGTTCTTCATGTTAACTTAAAACTGTTAAGAATAAGTCTAAAAAGGTTTCTGTATTCTTTGAAAAAAAAGAAAAAAAGACTAGAAAAAGGGACTATTTGGAGTAGTGTTTCTGGTCGAGTGGATAAAAGGTGAGCGGCTCGTCCTCTCACCTGGTTCTGGTCTCGGGCTCGTCGTGGGTCGAGTGGCACATGGCGCTGAACTGGGACACGAAGAAGTCGTAGCGGCGGTGGTAAGAAGGCGTGTCCTCCTCGATGTTGGCAAACTTCACAAACTAGAGCGAGCACAGGAGGAGGAGGAGGAGGAGGAGGAAGATGTAAGAATGACATATTATAATGATTTAGAAAGTATCCATTTGTTGGAAGAAATTTAACCTGCCTATATTACTTTTTCCATGACTTATGGCATAATGACTGCATTATACTGCAGAGAGAGAAGAGGGTTAACGTCACTGAAGCCGGGACTCAAACACACAACGTCAAAAAGGAAAACGAGAAGAAGATTGAACAGACAAATTGAAATGTTCTGGGCTCTAAATAAACTCCAGTCAGTCAGCCTCTCTCTCTCGCACTCTCTCTCATCAATGTATTATTTATTTATTAATATATTATACTTTTTGTATTTATTCATATTTATAATTTTTTATATTTAATTGATTTACTTATATTTTATTATTGTAGAATTCTTTGTTGTCTTAGTTCAGATATTATTTGACGTTGTTTTTAACGGTTACCGAGTTGGTCCCCAGGACCTGCAGGTCCGGTTCCCTGGACTCCAGCAGCTTGGCCACCATTTGCAGGAAACTCTCCACGAAGGGTTTGATGCTCTGAGAGTGACACGCCATGAGCAGCTGGTCCAGGGCCTCCATGGCGATCACTACATTGCTGCACACACACACACACACACACACACGTACGTCAACGGGGTCAAAAGGTCAGCACAGACTGGTCTGAACAACAGGTCCAATGTTTTATTGTGATTATTCTTTCTGATATTAAATGATAAATGCTGCTGTGAAGGATGTGGCTCTAAGAGGTGAAGGGTGTGGCTCTAAGAGGTGAAGGGTGTGGCTCTAAGAGGTGAGGGGCGTGGCTCTAAGAGGTGAGGGGCGTGGCTCTAAGAGGTGAGGGGCACGGCTATAAGAGGTGAAGGGCGTGACTCTGAGAGGTGAAGGGCGTAGCTCTAAGAGGTGAAGGGTGTGGCTCTGATGGTGAGGGGCGTGACTATAAGAGGTGAAGGGCGTAGCTCTAAGAGGTGAAGGGTGTGGCTCTGATAGATGAGGGGTGTGGCTTTGATAGATGAGGGGCGTGGCTCTGAGGGGTGAGGGGCGTGGCTCACCCATAGCGGTGGCGGACCACGTCTCGGCTCAGCCTCTCGGCGAGGTACGCTCCGATCCGGTCCAGCTTCTCCGGCGCCGACACGGCGTAGAAGGTCAGCTTCTCCATGTCCGACTTACTGAGGCCGTCCTGAGGGGAAGCAGACGGACTTCACTGCTCAGCAACACATGAGGAGTAACACGCCGCTGAAAGTAGTCCCCAAAACTAATCCACTATTTCCATTTGTATTTAATTTACGCCTTCAGGAGGAACCAATGGGCTCTGAGCTGAAAGACACCGAGGGGAAGTATTGAGGGTTTTGTTCGACTATAACTGGAGAAAAATATCTAATCCTATCCGTTTCGCGACATCGAGTTTAGGCGTCAACCACCGAGCTGGATCTCATTTTATCTTCTCTGGTCTGGATTCAGGTTGTTTTGATGGAGACAAAGTCAAATCTAAGTAGATTCTGAAGTTTAAATGAAGAAAACTAGACCAAATTGAACATGTAAAATAAACAGTCAATGCCCCGTATAGACTGAGAGTCACCGGTTCTGCTATCGGTACTCCGGTGGTGATGTCATACATCGGAAGAACAGGATGATCAATGGAAGATAATCACTGAGAACGGAGGTAAACGGTTCTACAACTTATTGTATTTGCTGCTCTACAAAATCTACTTATTTACATACAAGAAAAATAAAGAAAAGCAGATTAATTCCTTAATTAAATGTATGTTTTTTCTACTCACAAAACAATAAAAATCGATCAGAGAATTCATAAGAGTTCTAGTAGTTATTTTTAACTACTAGAACTATTTTTAATAATAAATATGAGATATATGTTGTGTTTTCCATTCATTAACGTATGACATCACCACATTCCCACCAGGTGTCGTGCATGAAGAGTTCCATTCTCTTCTCTCAGCAAGCGATCATTAAATTGACGAGGTCTCGACCGTTCAAGCTTTTCGATTTCCCACTGCACCCATTAGCTCCCACTAGAAACCCTCGAGTAGATATATATACATATATGTGTGTGTGTGTGTGTGTGTGTGTGTGTGTGTGTGTGTGTGTGTGTGCTCCCTCGTGAATACGAGAACAAAACACACACGATTAGCGGATTAATTCGCGGCTGGAGGAATCTAACGGATGCTGATGACTCGTCACGTTGAAGAAGTTCCTCAAGAAAACTACCGTCACATTTTCCTCCTTTCAGACGGTCCTTGAACGCATCATGTGTAATGCTTCCGTCAGAAAAAAAACGACCCAAATATTCATGAATTTCTTCTCATTATAAATATCTCCTCTGATAAAACGTTTACTTTCACCAGATTGTGTAAAAAACATTAAACTCTGAGCTCCTCAGAGAAACTATGACGTCATGATTTATTCACCTGAGACCACAAATCAGAGAAACTGACTGAACTGCAGGCAAATGTTGGATTTATAGATTCCGTCAATTCCGTCAACTTTTGGAAAATACTTTCCTAAATTTTGGGAATATTTTTTTTTTCTGTTCTATTTAATGATTAATGTCATCACAACTGAGTTATTCTGCACTAAAGACGTGTTCTAGTTCTCTGCTGTTCTAGTCATCATAGGTCTAGTTCCAGAGAGGAGCAGGACTTTTATTTTGAAAAAGAATAACGAGGCCACAGAGGAATAAAAATGTGACTGGAGCAACAACAACAAAACGCCCCCAAACTGCTTTGGGGTTCAGAGGATTAAAGAGTCTGCGGAGCACAGATTGCATTCTGTAATTATATTTGAATCTAGTTTGGGCCATGAGGTACATGTGAGGTTTGTCTATTCATAAGATCATTTTGCCAGAAGAAGAATACAAATAAAGAGCAGTTGAGTGGTAACTCGTTCAGCCTCTGCCGTGTTTTATAAAATATTCTGAATGGTTTGCATAACCAAACTAAATCCAGATTATCTCCTCAACCACAAGGGCTATTTGAATATTTTCAAAAGGTATAATATATAAAAAACACTTGTGAGACTAGGTAAGAAGTAGGGCTCTGTGTTATACCGGTTCAGTTTTCCATACGGTATGAATTTTTTATATACCTTCATACCGGTCACCACTGTTAAGCAAGCAACAACATTTAATGTTCACAGCTGGAAGCTGAAGGAGCAGCGGACCGAGCTACTTACGTCTCATGTTAACTCACTTGACTATTGGTGTGCAAGAAATGACATCGCCAAAAGGCATGCTGGGTAAATGACACCGCCCACACAGGAAGACTTTTCTTGTGCAGGAAGAAGTCTTTTCCTGTGCAGCAAAGTGGGCGGGCTTTACCCATCATGCATTTTGGCGATGTCATTTCTTGCACACCATGAGTCAACTTCTATCCGCGAGACACAAGTAGCTCAGACCACTGTATATGTATCTGTGACTGTAAACATTAAATGTTGCTGCTGGCTGAAGAATGACAATAGTCCTTACAACAGCGCATGTGCGACTAGTGTCAAGGGATTCCCCTGGGTCCTAAATCCCTCCAGGTTTAGCTCCCTATGTACCAATCAAAACAGCTGCTGGCCAGTTGCGAGCGAGTGGTGAATAAAGATGGCGATCCTTTTCGGCGTCAATAAATGAATGTGTTTATTTGGAAAAAGAATACCGTGATATACCGTGAAACTGCCAGAATCTTACAAAATACCGTGATATGAATTTTTGGCCATACCGCCCAGCCTTAGAAAGAAGTGTACAGTATATAGCAGTATATGTGTTACTGGTTTATTGGTTGATGATAGAACACAAAAAAAAGACTTCCAGGATGAATTTCCTCTTTCAAATGACGCATATGAAAGCTTTTTATTCTACTATAAAATAGCACAATATAGCACACTATTATGAAAAGTTTGACGTAAGTAAAATATTTGTAGTTATTAATTTAGAACAGAAGTTTAGGCCAATCTCTAAAATGGAGCATATATGATTAGTGTGTGATATTGGCATTTTCTTATGTTAAACGCTATTTATTTCACTTCATATCACTAGTGGTGTTCAATACATCCACATACAGCAGTAATATCCACTAAATCCACCAAAATGATGCTTTTGTGCCCTCAAAATCATAAAATATTGGATTTTCCAATCAACTGCCGCTAACTCTGCCATTCTGAGGCCGATTCCAGTCAAAACCCCTCCTTTGAACCGTGCGAGCCTATGGGAGCCGTCTAAAGACATCCAAATGAGACCGACCGTCCTTATAGCCACTCAAATGAGTCAAGTTCCACATGTTGTGATCCATAGTATTAGATCTGCTGAGACTCTAAATGTCCCAACTTTCTCGCTGGTCATTTAGAATGCAAGCAAGGTCGTGTGGAATATCGTTTTAATCTAAAGTTATGTAATATTTCAGTTTTTTCGCTGGAAAACAATGTTTGGCTTTGTGGTTGAAATGTTGCTGAGGCTTTGCCTGAGAAGAGATTTGGCGGAATCTGTAGGCTGTAAGCTTTACAGAAAGATACGCTAATCGCGTGTAGCATCAAGCTAGTGCAACGAAAATTTATAATTTCCATAACTTGAGCTCTCTCTGAGTCGTTTTCGAGTTCTCGCAAGCCTTACTTCATGGTTTATGTTAATATTTATGGCTAAATTGTGTTTTAAACATCAATAGGTCAGGTATTAATTCATGGAACATATAAACACATAAAGACATGGAGACCTCCGGAAGGAGAATTCCCTGAGGCCACACGAGGTACAGTCTGTCTCAGAAATGGTAGATCACATCCTGCAGGGACTTACTTTGGGATCCTCGGGGAAGATGTTGTCCACCAGGCGTTTGTACCGCGGCCTCAGCGGCCCACAGCAGCCACACACTCCTGCAAAGACCATAAAGACCAAACAGACCATAAAGACCACAAAGACCAAACAGACCACATCAGAAGTGACGAGTCCTCATCGGCGGCGTGAGGCGAATAAGTTAGACTCCCCAAGGAGAGTCTGACCGTGGTGCGTTCACTGACTTATCATTCAAACTTGGGCTTTTTTTTGTAAAAGTCTAAGTGAGAGAAAAAGAGACAACTTTTGGCGTTCAAAGCATCAAAGATTTCAGGTGAATTTTAATTTTTCCAACGAGTTATGTAACATTACCGTCATGTCTGTGCTTTGCAGAGACATTTATTTTGAAAGGGTACTAATCTGCCGTGAATAAAAACATGAATGCTTCCACGTCGGCCATTTTGTCCACAAGTTCAGAATGTGCACTATTGCTCTTGTAGTCTGAGAGAAGACGTGTGATGGAAGCAAAACAGAACTAAAACATGCAAAAAAAAAAAAAAAAAAATCTGAAACAAAATCATTGTTCTATCTGGTTATTTCAAGGTTATTCAAGGTTTCACAGCCATGGTTTAGAAATTCCATTATTGATTTTGTCAAGAAATTAAGGAAAGTCTGCAAAAGTAATGAGCATATGCCAAAAAGAAGGGTGTCAGCTTGTTGCTTTGGGAATCAAACCAGCGTCACTGTATCAGTGGGTAAAGGCTTCAGAGAACAGAAGACGGTAAATATGTCGTGCAGTAAAATAAAAACAGCTTTGAACGTCTTATTCGGGCCCTTTTGGCTCATTTCCCCACGACAGCAGCATCATGACAGCTTGACAAGTTTCAACCTTCACACTGGAAAAGGGTGAAGATGCATAAACACACACACACACACACACACACACACACACACAGAAGTGAAAAACCCTTAGAGGCCGCGGCTCCTCCTGCGCGAGGCGTTCAGGGACAGCAGATGGATCGGCCCGAAGGACGAGGGGATACGACGGCTTTTTTTTCTATTTCCATCCTGATTATTCGCTTGTTATAAAACGTATTATAACAAATAAAAACATAAAAAAATTGAGAAAATGCAGCTTTAACCCATGAAGCATAGACTTCTATACAACCAGAGGAGTCGCCCCCTGGTGGTCAGTAGAGAGAATGCAGCTTTAACCCATGAAGCATAGACTTCTATACAATCAGAGGAGTCGCCCCGTGGTGGTCAGGAGAGAGAATGCAGCTTTAACATATGAAGCATATACTTCTATACAACCAGAGGAGTCGCCCCTTGGTGGTCAGGAGAGAGAATGCAGCTTTAACATATGAAGCATATACTTCTATACAACCAGAGGAGTCGCCCCTTGGTGGTCAGGAGAGAGAATGCAGCTTTAACATATGAAGCATATACTTCTATACAACCAGAGGAGTCGCCCCGTGGTGGTCAGGAGAGAGAAAGCAGGTTTAACACATGAAGCATAGACTTCTATACAACCAGAGGAGTCGCCCCCTGGTGGTCAGGAGAGATAATGCAGCTTTAACATATGAAGCATATACTTCTATACAACCAGAGGAGTCGCCCCCTGGTGGTCAGGAGAGATAATGCAGCTTTAACATATGAAGCATATACCGCCAGTTTTTGTTGTTGTTATCATCGCAAATTCTACATTCTGTCCCGTTAGTTGGATAAAACAAGCGAATACGAAGACATCTCTTCGAGCTGTTGGGACTCCATAATCCTTCTGACAACTAAACATGCTTCCTGACTGCGTTTCCCCCCTCCCCCCCTCCTCGTGGTCGCCTTGTTTGTTTGTTTGTGCAGAAAACTAAAATGAATGACAGCAGCTCCAAATGACATTAAAACCCATTCTGGCTAAGACCAGCGTGGCTCCAGAACTGTAATCGAGGCGATGCATCAACTCGCGCGTCTGGCTGTAGATCTGCAGAGAGGCGCTGCATAATCGCGGCGCAGAGAGCGCTTCAGATGGAGAGATTGCGGCGGTCACACGGACTGATGAATTACACCGCGATGAAACCAACTCAGCTCGGCTGAGAGGCCATTACCGAGCATCAGATCCATCATCCGGCTGAGAGAGGCAGAGAGAGATGAATGAAATGTAAAGCGCTCACACCGCGACCTGGAGCGTGTTGGTTCAGACAATGAGGCGAAACGTTTTAAAACCTACATTCAACCTTTCGCACGTGCTTTCATCAGAGAGTTGCATGCTGGGGGAAACGTTTTTTTCTCTTAAGCTTCAATTTGAAATGCGTCGCAGAACAATCTTGGAAAGGGAAACACTTCTTTATGGTCGCCAACACGTCCTTGTTTACACGATAACTGAGTTTCATTTCAGGACGCAAACCAAAACAATACTTTGATATTTGTTGAATATTAACCTGTTCTTTCACAAAACACTGATGTTTAACACAATAGAATTGATTCATTAATCTGGAGTTCTGTGCCCAGACCTCTGCACGCGACTCTGAAAACATTCAAGTGATCAGAATCATGTGCAGAGTTCTTTTTTTATGCTGTGTAAAATGTTTTTACAGCAACACAGAGCTCCAGGTCGTTATACTGCAGATATGTAAATATTGCAATACTTTCATATTAATGAACCATCATCGTGTTCTCCTCCTTCGGCGACAAATGACGCCTTAAAAGACATTTATTTAAAATGACAATCTTCAAGTTTGCAACACTAGGTCTAAATTATTAAAAAGCTAAATGAAATGTGATCAAGCATTCACTGACGCGTCCCAATATTTGGAGCAACCGGCATATTGTTTGTTGTTGGTTCTCAAAAAGTACCGAGGTTTGATAGACACAAAAAAATAAGTTCTTCAAAAGTTATGTTTTCTGGCTCTGAAAACTTTGATTGTCTATATAGCTTAACACCTTTCTTTACATATTTCTATTAAATTTGAATGCATTTTATTTATTTATTTGCACAGTTCAAACAATAAAATAAAACTCGTAACAGAGATAAATGAGTATCACTCATTCAGTGCAGGAAGAGACAAAAAGCCAACTGGGCTTATTTGAAGCCTCCACCTATATAATTTTTAAAATTCCACAAAATTACAAACATAAAATGAAATATGCATAAGATAGACAACAAAAGAAAAAGAAATAAAGAACATTTAAAACATTTAGCATGTTTTAAAACGCTTAGTCGAGGGCGCCGGTGTCCGACCTACCGGAGTTCAGCAGGCCGCTCCGGTCCGAGGCTCGGCTGTAGCTGAGGGCGGCGCAGGCCTCGGCGGGAGGAACCGGCCGGTACCTCCTCAGGATCCCCCGGCTCAGCTGGACACAACACGGCGGCATGACGGGGAGAGGACGGACACTCATCTAAACCGAGGACACGACGGGACGAGTTCTACCGGTCGGGCCGGCGGCATCGCGGCTGCACCGCTCTACGGAAACATCATCTGTCCGGCGAGCAACGCGTTGGGCCAACGTGTCCGTCATCAGCCGGGAACAGAGAAGACGACCGGGGCGCATTCGGGCCGGTCTGCAGGGGCTCGGGTTACCGGCCTCTGTGTTCAGAGCAAAACGTGATCCGGCACACAGAGAAGCCAGAGAAGCCTCCCACGTCTCCGTGACTTCACACGGCAACGAGCTCAAGAGACTCGGAGAGGACCCGCCGCCGTCGGCTCTTCTTGCGGCAATCGGATCTCTTTCGGAAACCGGGTTCCCTTTGTCCAGGGAGCAGAGCAAGAAGAACCCGGTGAGCGCGGCTCGGTTCTGCCAAGTGAACGAGTGCAAGAGGAAGACTTCACACAGGAAAGGCTGTGCAGGGAGAGCGGACTGAAGGAAACATCCGGCCGTCACAATGGATACTTTTGTCGTCCCCCGAAATAGTTGCAATAGTTGAAATAAACAAAAGAATTGTCAATTTATGATCATTGATCCTGATATGATGATAAATTAATAGTAGTGCACACTTTCAAAGAGGAATGAACTTCTTAAGAATATTCAGAAAAATATTGTCCATGAATTTTACGATAAGTCCTTAAACGTAAAAATTAGGTCATGTCCAAAAATCCTACAATAAGTCGATGAAGTTAAAAGGGGTGCTCATCTCTAGAAATTGTGAGATGAAACCAGAACACGTCATAAAACAAGGTCGCGACCATGAATGGGACGTTAAATCGTAAGAATTAGAGGTCGTATTCATAAATCGTACATTAGATTATTATCGTATGAAATAATAATAAAAGGTCATGTCCATAAATCAAAGGTTATGTTATTAGTGTAAAAAATAGAGGTCATGTCCATAAATCGTACGTTTGGTTATTAGCGTAAAAAATAGAGGTCATTTCCATAAATCGTATGTTAGGTTCTTAGCGTATCCAATAGAGGTCATGCCCATAAATCATACGTTAGATTATTAGAGAGGTCATGTCTATACATCGTATGTTAGATTATTAGCGTATACAATAGAGGTCACGTCCATAAATCGTACATTAGGTTATTAGCGTATACAATAGAGGTCATGTCCATAAATCATACGTTAGGTTATTAGCGTATACAATAGAGGTCATGTCCATAAATCATACGTTAGGTTATTAGCGTATACAATAGAGGTCATGTCCATAAATCGTACATTAGGTTATTAGTGTATACAATAGAGGTCATGTCCATAAATCGTACATTAGGTTATTAGCGTATACAATAGAGGTCATGTCCATAAATCGTACATTAGGTTATTAGCGTATACAATAGAGGTCATGTCCATAAATCATACGTTAGGTTATTAGCGTATACAATAGAGGTCATGTCCATAAATCATACGTTAGGTTATTAGCGTATACAATAGAGGTCATGTCCATAAATCGTACATTAGGTTATTAGCGTATACAATAGAGGTCATGTCCATAAATCATACGTTAGGTTATTAGCGTATACAATAGAGGTCATGTCCAGAACTAAACTGAATCTCATCTCAACTGTTACGAGTTTTGCCATCTGACGTCAAGGTAAGGCAACAAAAACCCCTAAAACAAAACTAAAACACCCAAACATGCTAACTATCCCTTTAAGGTTTAAATTTAAATGGCGTGAGGACGGTTTAAGGGCTTAAAGGGGACATGTCTCCAGACGGAAGAATTTTGTTTGCAGTTTAGCTTCCGCGACCTAATTGATGTGAATATAGTTTGCCATCATCTTTGCTGTCAATGAGCCGATCGAATAAAAAGATTAATCATTTCAGCTCAATGCTGGGTGTTATCACGGTTGAGGAAGCCAGCGAGACACATTAAGTGATGTTCAGTCTATAAATACACCGGACCCAGACTAAACCCACACAGGACTCCAGATTTAGAAAAAACAACCACAAGAAACATCCCACTTTCTACATGTATCTGAAAAATGGCCTATGTGACTCTAATACAATTTTATTAAATTGTATTACATTTTAAAAAAAAGTGTTTTATGTTTATTTTTATGCACCTTCCACCAAGTCAAATTCCTTGTATGTGCAACGTACCTGGCCAATAAATAATAATAATAATACATTCAGATTTAGAAGTGTTTTGGAGGTTTTAAAAAGCCGTGGCTGTGAACGTCTGCTGGGGCTCATCGACTTGCTTCATCACGTCCCCTCTGAACCTTGAAGGGCAGAAAAACAGACGATGACCCATAAACGTACCCCTCCCCCCGCTCTCCCTGCCAGACGGACGTCTAAATTTATACTGCTTGAAAAATAAAATGTGTGTTTGGTTCGCTCTGTGGCCTGGAGTTCTGGACCGGGGTCAGCAGGTCAACTGACGGAGCACGAGGGTTCTCTCAAGGAAACCAAGAACAAGGCTTTTCTTGTGTCTTTATTTAACTCTGCAGAAGGTTGTCGCTCTTTCACAGTAACACGACCTGGACCCTTTTTTACTCTCTTTATGAGTACATCTGACTAAAACTTCCATTTAATCAGGAGTCTTGCTTGTTATGGCGACCTTAAACTACCTTCAACCCCTTAAACTACCTTTAGCGCCTTAAACTACCTTTAGCGCCTTAAAATACCTTCAACCCCTTAAACTACCTTCAACCCCTTAAACTACCTTTAGCGCCTTAAACTACCTTTAGCGCCTTAAACTACCTTCAACCCCTTAAACTACCTTTAGCGCCTTAAACTACCTTTAGCGCCTTAAACTACCTTCAACCCCTTAAACTACCTTCAACCCCTTAAACTACCTTCAACCCCTTAAACTACCTTTAGCGCCTTAAAATACCTTCAACGCCTTAAACTACCTTCAACCCCTTAAACTACCTTTAGCGCCTTAAAATACCTTCAACGCCTTAAACTACCTTCAACGCCTTAAACTACCTTCAACGCCTTAAACTACCTTCAACCCCTTAAACTACCTTTAGCGCCTTAAACTACCTTTAGCGCCTTAAACTACCTTCAACCCCTTAAACTACCTTTAGCGCCTTAAACTACCTTCAACGCCTTAAACTACCTTCAACGCCTTAAACTACCTTCAACGCCTTGAAATACCTGAGTCTGATATCTGAGTCTGCAGAATTTCTCAAAGGACAACGTTTCCACAAAGCCATCGACCTGTCAATCACCTTGTAGCCCCGCCCCCTAAATTATCCCCTGCTTCATGATCTGTTTGACCCTAAATGGACCATAATTTACGAAAGATCTTAAGCTGAATCAAAGACGATATCTAGTCTCATAGCATATTGTTAGATTAATATATTGCTCAGGTCTAATGAAACCCTTTTTAAAATCTGTATTCGGATGTTTTTTTTTTATATTGAACCTCATACTCATTGTTAATAAAAAAAGCACGTAAATAAATACATCTGGCCCTTTGTAGTCTCTTTTCCCACCCACGGATCCTTTTACTATGCTGGTGCTCTAATGAGGGGCAAATATACCCCCTTTTATAAAAATATACAGAAGAATTCTGGTCTGGGGATGTGGTTGTTTCCCTGTGAGCCTCACAGAGGTTACTCTTTGACGCGTCCCATTATTCACGTTCAGCACGTTCACCTTCCCGGTAGCGCCGCCTTGTAAACACCCGACCGGTGGCCGGGAGGCGCTCTGCCGCTCCGTGATAAACGAGCTCAAACAGAAGGAAGATTCCAGGGTAGATAGTGGATTTGTTGCGGAGGCGGTGGACGCTCGGTGGTTCTCATTTAAATATTCATGACGGGGAGACAAAGGGAGGAAATGGAAACCACGTCGGATGAAATCCCAGGGTTCGGGTTTCGGAGGAGGAAGACGTCACGAGAAACTCAAGCTCTCTGGGAACGCTCAGGTGGGAAGGTGAGAGGAGTCTGAAAACAGACTTAATGATTGTTTCTCCTCCTCGACGTCTTCATTCGACTGCGTTCAGACAAGAAGACGTAACACTTACTGAAAACCTTTTTCCAGGGTTTTTTTGCATTTGCGTTTTCCTGATTCATTGTGATGCCTGGATGGAGCAAAAAGGTTGACTGCAGGAAGTGACCATATTAGGACTGAGGAGGAGTGACGTATACGTCGCTCGTAGAGACCTGTCAATCACCTTGTAGCCCCGCCCTAAAGCATCTCCTGCTTAATGGTCTGTTTGACTCTAAATTAACATCATGCTGTATTGAAGAAGACTTGAAACTAGAGATTGAGACATAAACTCATGTTTACAATGTTTACTGAGGGAACAAATCAAGAGGGAAGTAGAGTCATTTATATAGACTTCTATACAACCAGAGGAGTCACCCCCTGGTGGTCAGTAGAGAGAATGCAGCTTTAACACATGAAGCATGGACTTCTATACAACCAGAGGAGTCGCCCCCTGGTGGTCAGGAGAGAGAATGCAGCTTTAACACATGGAGGGACCATGAGAGTGTATCCGGTGACATTTGGGCCTTTAGAAACACATTAAAACAGAAGCTCTCTCTTCATCAGCCTGCCACCGTTGCGGAGCTAACACCGAAGAATGACCAACCGCCGACCCGGGAGATCCATGAAAATAGAAGGGCATGTAGGAGGTAGAGGAGAACGTGGGTGGGAGAGATGGTATAAGAGTGGCAGGAAAAGGTAGAAGAAGAAGAAGAAGAAGAAGAAGAAGAAGAAGAAGAAGAAGAAGAAGAAGAAGAAGAAGAAGGGTAGGAGGACCAAGAGGGAGTTGGGAAGGGAAGCAGGAAAGGAGGGATGGATGGAGGAGACGAGGCCGGTCCTCCAAACGATGGAGTCCACTACGAAGACGATATGATTTCAGATTTATCGACCAAGATTTTTTTCACTGAGACGGTTTCAAGAGGATCGTTAAAACCTTTCAATGCCGGAAGAGGAATTAAGAAAAAGCTCAGAGCTTAGACTGATAAAACCTGAAGCTGGTGGGCGTCGAGGGGGGAGGAGACACAATTACCTGTCTAAGCCTTTTCATCAATGGGGGGGAGGGAAGGAAGGAAGGAGAGGATTTATCTGAAGATTCCTCTTCATAAATCCTCAGAGAGCTCAGGGACCTTCAGCAGATGGAGAATTGTATATTTTACTACTCGGGTCATCTCTTATCGCGGCTTCACGGTTGCACTGAAGAGCAAAGAAGTTCATGTTTTATTAAACCGGATGTGGCAAAAACAAACGGTTTATTTGAGACATGAAGAATGAAATGTCCAGATTTCAAGCTTCGATTTGGTTGTTTTCTTTTCCTGAGGGAGCGTATGTGTGAGGTCAGGTTCAAGGACCGTTGGACACCTGAACATTGTGCTCATTGTGAACCAGCTGAGTGGAAGCTTTGGCTGGAGGTATGTTCTTGTTATTTAGAGAATTCTTTTACTACAGAAGATCTGTAAAGTTCCCAAAGCCCAACGATTTACAACCCAAAGTCACAGATTTAGAACCAAAGTTCTCACATTTACGAAGTTGTTCAGAGAGAAACTTTCCGTTTCTGTAAAAGTCGTGAATTGATCGCTGAGACGTTCCATCTATGATCCATCAAAATTAATCTGTAAAAGGTTTCTCAGATTCCAGCTTTTTAAAATTTGAATATTTTCTTTCTGAAAGTTGTACACAAAACAACTTGTTTCATCCTTTTATAGCGCAGATGAAATATAAGAAAACTATGTAAAGATTAATCAAAAACAACAACAACGCACAAATGATCTGGTTAAATTAAATTAAACTGCTGAAAGGCGAAGAAACAATTCACAGTTTTTGATTTTGCAATTTATTCACCACATTTGACTTAACACTCTGGGGTCTGGGGTCATTTTCTTGATTTTACATCATTTTTAAATTTCCCGTTTTAAAGTCACTTGCATATGATACATACATGTGTTGTATATCAAAAATTAAAGAAGAATCTCAGCTATCTATAATGAGGCACCATTGTCCCAAGGCACAAGAGTAAAGAGAAAATATGACTAAGGCTGAAAAATGTAATCTTGATTTTGGAAATTGTTCATATTTGTTGTGAAAACATAACTTTATATCGGTGGTATAGCGGTTTTGGTGATGAAATTGGTTTACCAAAGGTCTTAGGTTCACAAAAGCAGTGGAATATATGAATACAATGATAGACACATGTAAATAAATGTCTAAAACCAAACGTATTATTATATGGTGGGGATGATGAGCTGTGGCTGGCTTTGAGGCCTGCTATGGTGATGTGTTGGCAGGCAGACGGACAGGGAGACTGCTGCAGCTGCATGTTGTCCTCTGGACCCTCGCAGCTCTGAATCCACTCTGTAAAATACATTAATACAAGTCAGTAAGAGTTCACTGAAATAAAGTTAACGGTGATAGAGACAACAGTTGATTACCCACCGTTCATAGCTGTAGTCAACTATCTCCGTTAGCTCTCGTTAGCTCTCGTTAGCTCGCGCCGTGTTAGCATAAACAAATATACATACATACATATATAGACATAAACACTACTGTAGTAACGATTAACGGAGATCCAACGCTACTAGGCTTACTAAGTTCACTGTAAGAAAGTTAACGGTGATAGGGACAACAATTGAGTATGCACCGTTCAGTCGTAGACATGTAAGAGACATCCAAAATGGCGCTTTGTAGTGACGTGCAAACGCTAAGCTATCGTCAACAAACGCATGTTGGTTACGGTCTTACAAACACATAATGGAGGTCCAACACGACTAGTCGTACTAAGTTCACTGTAAGAAAGTTAACGGTGATAGGGACAACAGTTGATTACTCACCGTTCAGTCTCACAGAAACGCTGTAGCCAGCTATCTGGCCCGTTAGCTCCGGCTAGCTCCTTGTTAGCGAATCCTTCAGGCACTGAAGCTGCGCCGTCTGTCCCCTCCAATATAGCTTTGCTCAGGACTCTTTGCTTGGCATCTTCTGACTCACACTGAAGCTTTGCACACGTCGTAAGACACGTCCATGTTTAGATGCTCAGACGCAGAAGTGGAAACCATATCCGCCAGATTTGAAACCATATCTCTGTGACGTATTATTGCTAAGATATAATTTCATTAAAAACATAAACACCTGGTTTAACGCATCGACGCGGGCCCCGCCCCCAAAGGGTTAAAAGAACCAAAACACACGTTCTCCCTAAATACCACAAACTAAACAAGTATGACGAATCATAAAATCTGCAATCAATATTTCGTGGAATAAACCCTGATTGTTTATGGTGTCTTTGCTGGATCTCGGCCTGCTCGATCGATACCTGATCAATACCTCATCAAGTTTCAATAATAACCTGTTCTGTCTTTCTGAGGATCAGATTTTGACACAATCTGCTTTAATAAGTCATTGCATCATAAAACAGCTTGTGTCTTTAAAACCGGAGTGAATCCATTTAACGGGGATTGACGATCAACTCTTCTGGATCTGAAGGAGACGGAGTGGATCGATTAGTTCAGAGAGACTTCAGAAACAAGTAATCCCGATCTCAAGATCAGGACTCGGCTTTAAAAACATTAGACGTCAGAGAAGCATGCAAACAGAGAAAGTGTGTGTGTGTGTGTGTGTGTGTGTGTGTGTGTGTGTGTGTGTGTGTGTGTGTGTGTCCGAGTGTGTTTGTTTCATGCATCATACTTCTGCGTTTCCACTCCTCAAGTTAAAGTTAAAGGGTTACACATTTAGTCAGTCCTCACAAGTGTAGAAGTACAAACACAAGTATGTGTGTGTGTTTGACTTAATTGAGCGTGAAAGGCAACAGATGACCTTCTGCGCTGCCGCCAATCAAAACATCTGCCGGTTTGAGGCTCAAGGACGAATGCACAAAAATATGCAAAAGTCCAAAACGAGCGCGGGCGCTCCTTCATGCTCGGGTTCACCTGCGGACGGCGCCCGAGTCTCCGACAGTGCAGCTTTAACTTTTGTGCCCGCAGTAACGTTTATAATACTTCAACACTACTTCAATGTTGAATTTAAAATTAGGCGCACTTAAGGTGGACCAGAGTTATTCTCCTACATTTGGCGATCAGAGGTGCAAAAAACACACTGGATTTTACTAGATTACATGTGAACGCATCATGAGAACATTACAATTGACCTTCAACCAGTACTCATTTTCACAAAGCGGAGCCCGAACGCATCATAATGTAACCGAATGGAACCACCTCCGCCTGTTAGCCGTTAGCCGTGGTGCTAACGCTACGTCTGTACGGACGGACAGCGGCCCGTTACACCTTGACCGCGTTACACATCCTGAAGACAGTAGGGGATGATGAGCTGCAACAGCTGCTGAGGAGACTCAGCATGCCCTGCGACTCATAAAAGCAACAACAACAACAACAACAGGAGCAATGAGCCGTCTCTCCCCCCCACCGGTTACGGCAACGTGAGAATCAATGTGTGCCGTTTGGCTCTCGAGGTGCAGGCAGCTGATTGGACGGAGAGCGGATCAATGGCACAGACCTGGACTCTGTTTGCCCGGCCTTACTCTGTGTCACACACTCATCACTCGCACACAGGAAAGTAACAACTTAAAGCCTCCTACCCGACTCGTTGTTCTCTGAATCCATCTTGTCGGAGGCGATAGTTGAGGACAGACTCTCTCTCTCCCTCTACCTCCCTCCCTCTCTCCCCCTTTCTCTCTCCCTCTCTCTCTCTCTCTCCTCTGACCTTGCAGTGTTTATGTTTCCCCTCGCCGGCAGCAGATCTGCTGGAGGCTGCAGATGCACCGCCGAGTCCAAGCGGCGGAAAACCTCCTCGGTATGAGGTCACACACACACACACACACACACACACACACACACACACACACACACACACACACACACACACACACAACTGTGTTGGGTTGAATGTGTTATAATCGTCCTGATTGGAGTGCAATTATGCAGATTGACTGAGAGCTGTTGAAGGAATTTAGGAATTAAAAAAAGCTCTCTCTGAGTGTGTGTGTGTGTGTGTGTGTGTGTGTGTGTGTGTGTGTGTGTGTGTGTGTGTGTGTGGGTGTGTGTGTTCATGCTTGAGCTTCTATCTCTGCGAGGACCAGTTTGGGGCTTTTAGACCTCGGACGTGAGGACATTTTTAGCAAGTGAGGAGAGTTTCTAGAACAGTGAGGACGGTTCGTTTCATGAGGAGGTGGGTTCAGGGTCCAGGGGTTCAGGGTCCAGAGGTCCAGGGTCCAGGGGTTCTGGGTCCAGGGTCCAGGGTCCAGGGGTTCAGGTATGTGTCCTTCACTCATCTTCCACTACTATTCCAACCACGACAATGTGCAAGCATTTGTATTATAGTTAGTAAAGCTGTAGTGGAGATGCATGTCGTGACGTCTTCAGAAGCCCTACGTTTGATCAGCTCACCTGAACACAACACTAAGAAAAGGCTTCATAAGTGACTCAATTAACCAACATGTACAGCTGGGAAATATTTCTATGGATTAGCGTCATATTTATCAATAATCGAGGGGCTGAAATGGACTTTTCTGCCGAGTACTTCTCCGACAATCTACTGGACGAATTGTTGCAGCTGCAAAACATCAGGAAGTCGAATCTGGAGCTCAATGTTCATGTTATCAACATTCACAGTGAATCTGCCACTGGGAGACAGATGCATGCTGGGGGACTGGGGCTCTCATCGGCTCTTTGAGCTACGGCCTCGCTACACATTTTGAAACGTGAAAATCTTGGGTTACGGCCGTCGCCATCTTGGTTTTATTGCAACCGGTGAACAGGAAGTGACCATATATGGACTGAGGAGGAGCGACGTAGAGAAGCTGTATACGTCTCTGGTGTTGACCTGTCAATCATTTTACTGAGGGAATAAATCAAGAGAGAAGTAGAGTCATTTCTATAGACTTCTATACAACCAGGAGTCACCCCCTGGTGGTCAGGAGAGAGAATGCAGCTTTAACACATGAAGAACTGGAGGTTATCTCAGACATTTGGCCTGCACTATAAATGAAGTGTCACTTTAACTGCCCATTAGACAGTTCTGCAGTGTCCCACCGGGGGAAACAGAGACACCGCTTCCAGATGGAGATGAAGACAACTTGTTCCCAATGAGGAAAACAATAAAGGGGTTCCCAGCAGGCGTCCTTCCATCCCGTTTATCTTTGCACATCGAACCGTGAGCTCATCAGAGCTTCACTCAGTCTGAGGAAAGAGGAGCGGCAGCCGAGCGGCGGGTTTGTCTCCGTAATGACTTAATTAAGGTGGTGAACACTTTGAGGATAATGAGAGCCACCAGACCACAACAGACCCAGGAGTGAGCACCACACACACACACACACACACACACACACACACACACACACACACACACACCTCAATCAGTGTGTGCTAAACCCTGTTTTAATCAGTTACCCAGGTAACATTAGTGTCTTAGTATCAGTGAACTCAACGAAAAGGTTTCTTTTTTTTTTATTTTTATTTTTAAATGGGATCAAAAATGTATTTTCAGTTGAGTTGTTTAAGGAAACATTTATAAAGAAGTATGTTAAGTGCAAAAGAAAAAAGGAAATCATGACGTCTACATTCATGGTGCCCATAATAAACAAGACAAAAAAAAAAGTAAATTCAGAATCGTCGCGTGATCTGATCAAAGCACATGATCAAAATACAGCAACAAGAAATAAAGATGAAGCACGACATTGAAATCGGATTAATGCGCTCAGCGAGTCAACGGAGAGCCGAAGTAACAGAAACGCGCTCGTCGTATTTTACATCAGTTTGTGTTCTTTTCTTTAAAATGTATACAAGAGATGTCGGGCTATCGAAAGCAAAATCACAGCGAATCAAAAATGTGCATGAATTTTTTATTTAGCACAATACTTTGTTCTGTTTGTTTTGTTACACGTTTGTTTTGTAGGCTATTTAAAAAAGTTAAACATTCTTTTTTTTTTTTTTTTTTTTTTACACGCTACCTTTTTTAACAAGCTACCTTTTTTTTTCTTTTTACAATGTGCTTTTGCTTTTTTTGTTTTTACACGGTACTTTTTTAAATTTTTATTTATTTATTTTTACACACTGCCTACGTTGCTGCAGTACGTTGTTACGTTATTATTTGAACACAATGTTCCCAAGTAGACAATTTTCCTTAGATAACTGTGGCTCCCAGATCACAGTCAGTTCATAGCGTCTGCAGTGTGTTTGTCCACCACACACACACACACACACACACAGTGATGCATCGGCCCATCAGGGATCGATGCTGAACGTGTCACATTACCGCTAATGTAATCAGCAGTTTACCACTGGGAGTAATTAAAGAGCGGACACGAGGCCTAGCGGGCTGCAGGGTTCTTGAAGCCCCGCCCACAAATATTCTAAAAATGACAATGATACACTATGTCTTTTCTCATCCTATGAACTCAGTAAGCAGCAACTGGTTACCCCAAATAGAACACACACACACACACACACACACACACACACACACACACACACACACACACACACACACACACACACTTTTTGAAGCCTCTTTTCTCGTGTCTTTGCCCTGCGCTCCACTGGGCGTGTGTACAAGAATAAAGGGTTAAAACCCTGTGAACCCCCAAAATCTGCCGGCACGAATGAAAAAGCATGTTTTCAGAGCCGCTGTTAAAACTGTTTTACAGATTATCATTTTTCCGATGGTCTTTGAACACATCATGTGTGACGAACAACAGAGAACCCGAAACTAAGCTGAAAACTTCATCAGGAACGTTGTATTCTCATTCACGGAGCTGAAGTACCAGCAGTAAAAGTACACAAGTATTATGGGCTTCATGTTGTAAAAGTGCACAATTATAATAAGCTTTATGTCGTTAAAATATTGGTAGTAAAAGTACAAAAGTATTATCGGCTTCATGTGAAAAAGAGAATCAGTAATAAAAGTGCACATATATGATTGGCTTCATTTAGTTAAAAGTACACACACACACACACACACACACACACACACACACACACACACACACACACACACACACACACACACACCTGGATTTCCTTCCCTCTCAACATGAACCAAGTGAGTCACTTTTTATTTTTTATTTCAAACTGATTGTACCGACCTAGACTGACCTCTAGTTCAAGTTCAATGTAATTTACACACACACACACACACACACACACACACACACACACACACACACACACACACACACACAGTAATGACAGAACATGTTCTTGCTAAAATCCTTCAACAAGCAATCATCAACACATTCTTGATTAGTAATGATATTGGCACTATTGTAACCAAGTACTACTCCTCAAGGACTACTTTGACATACTTGTACTTTACGCGAGTATTTCCATTTTATGATACTTTAAACTCCACTATAACAAAAAAAATGACTGAGCAACTAAAACATAAAAATGGACGTATGTGTATTTATTAGTGATGAAAAAAACAGAATAATACAATATTTTATAATAAAAGGCTCAACGTTAACTTATAAACGTTGACGCTTCAAGTACATTTGACCGAAGCAATACTTGTAATATCTAGGACGTAGTACTTCTACTTCTACTCAAGTACCCCTCTCTTCCACCTCTGGACCAAGAGATCAGGAGGCTATTCTCAAAAGTAGGTTATTTTTTTACAGAAGACCTTGAACGCATCACTGCCCAACTTCATCCGTGTCTTTGTTTCAATGAGCCTCAAAAAATGCCCCCCCCCCCCCCCCAAAAAAAAACGACAATGAACACAACACACACATGCACAGCACACGCACACACACACACGCACACACAGCTTACCGGCTGGCATCCTGGCGCTAATGTGCCGCAGTTCTTCTGTGCGCTGATTGGTCCAGGGGCTTCAGTTAGCCGCCATGTAGCTTCTCCGCTGCTATGACGTCACACCTGGCATCGGAATTGACGAACTCGTTAAAACACTCTCGAGAAACCCCGTTAGCGACACTCGTTTCAAACCGCCGAACCTCCGCCTTTACGTCACAGCCGAGACCCGCGAAACGCCTCGTTTACGGTTAAAGCTGTGTGTGTGTGTGTGTGTGTGTGTGTGTGTGTGTGTGTGTGTGTGTGTGTGTGTGTGTGTGTGTGTGTGTGTGTGTGTGCGCTAGTGTGCGCGTGTGTCCAGAGGGGACACGACATTAAAGTGAGACATTCGCCGGGGACATACCTGGAAACAACAGCAGGGCAGATTAACTCCTACACATTACTACAGTGCTTCCTGCTTTACGGTGACAGACAACGCGGAAGTGTGTGTACGTGTGCGTGTGTGTTTGTGTGTGTGCTGCTGCTGCGGCGGCGGCGGCGGTGCGTTCAAGGACCGCGGAGGAGCCGAGAGACGGCTAATTATAGCAGCCGCAGTGAGGCTCATGAACTGCGGATAGTGTGTTTTATCCGTCGCAACATGTACTTGTACATGTAGAGTACACGAGAGTACCACAGGTTACAGATACAAAATTAATAAAAAATCATTCATTATTTTCATATCCATTTATTTGATTTTACTTTATTTGTATTATATATTTGTGTGTGTGTGTGTGTGTGTGTGTGTGTGTGTGTGTGTGTGTGTGTGTGTGTGTGTGTGTGTGAAACCTGTGAGATGTAGTTCAGTAGAAGTATAAAAAAGTATACAATGGAAAATACTGAAGTTAGGTAAAAGTATTTCAAGTTGTAAGTACAGTACTTAAGTAAATGTACTTAGTTAAACATAAATGAATAAATATAATACATTATATATCAACATATGTATTATTATTAGCATTATTATTAGAATCATGAGGATTATTTCATGTATTCTTATGATCATTAATATTACATGTATTATTATAAAAATATTATTATGAACAATTACCATTCTTCTTCATCTTCTTCTTAATCAAAAACATATGCATGGATTTTTAATATTAATTGGATTATAATGATTTCATGTCAGTGTCTTTCCTTTATTGAATGGAGGGTCAAATGGTTAACGTGTAGTTCAGCGAGTTGACGCTTCACTCGTGCTGCACTTAATCTCGTTAAGGCCACCGGATTGCATCACACACACACACACACAAACACACACACACACACACACGCACACACACACACACACACACACACAATGAGTTTAATGAAGTAAACAAATTGGCATGTGACACCACTAATGACGACACGAGGGAACATGTTGTCATTTAGTTCCCCAAAGAGGCCGAAGAATGAATGTGTGTGTGTATGAAAGTGTGTGAAAGTGTGCGGTTGTGCTTTTTAAAGCTCTTAAGGACCTTTGCTGCGGCCTGAGAACTGATTAACAGCTTTGGCCCTCAGATGGCGTGCCAAGCGCCCGCTGGTCACATGACCATGATGCCTGACAGACGGTCACATGACCGTGATGACTGACAGACGGTCACATGACCGTGATGACTGACAGACGGCGGCACCACGCCCGAATGGAAGATCCTATTTGTGTGTATACTCTAATGTGGTGACACACATGAGTCATAAGAGTCCAGACACCAGTCAACAGAGGGACTGGGGGGAGCTTTAACTGGTCCCGAACCAGTCTGTCTAGTCCTGGTCCTCTATAGACCTCAGTGTAGTCCTGGTCCCTATATACCTCAGTGTAGTCCTGGTCCTCTATAGACATCAGTGTAGTCCTGGTCCTCTATAGACCTCAGTGTAGTCCTGGTCCTCTATAGACATCAGTGTAGTCCTGGTCCTCTATAGACCTCAGTGTAGTCCTGGTCCCTATATACCTCAGTGTAGTCCTGGTCCTCTATAGACCTCAGTGTAGTCCTGGTCCTCTATAGACCTCAGTCTAGTCCTGGTCCTCTCTAGACCTCAGTCTAGTCCTGGTCCTCTCTAGACCTCAGACTAGTCCTGGTCCTCTATAGACTTCAGTGTAGTCCTGGTCCTCTATAGACTTCAGTGTAGTCCTGGTCCCTATATACCTCAGTGTAGTCCTGGTCCTCTATAGACATCAGTGTAGTCCTGGTCCTCTATAGACCTCAGTGTAGTCCTGGTCCTCTATAGACCTCAGTGTAGTCCTGGTCCTCTATAGACATCAGTGTAGTCCTGGTCCTCTATAGACCTCAGTGTAGTCCTGGTCCTCTATAGACATCAGTGTAGTCCTGGTCCTCTATAGACATCAGTGTAGTCCTGGTCCTCTATAGACCTCAGTGTAGTCCTGGTCCCTATATACCTCAGTGTAGTCCTGGTCCTCTATAGACATCAGTCTAGTCCTGGTCCTCTATAGACATCAGTGTAGTCCTGGTCCTCTATAGACCTCAGTGTAGTCCTGGTCCTCTATAGACATCAGTGTAGTCCTGGTCCTCTATAGACATCAGTGTAGTCCTGGTCCTCTATAGACCTCAGTGTAGTCCTGGTCCCTATATACCTCAGTGTAGTCCTGGTCCTCTATAGACCTCAGTCTAGTCCTGGTCCTCTCTAGACCTCAGTCTAGTCCTGGTCCTCTCTAGACCTCAGACTAGTCCTGGTCCTCTATAGACCTCAGTGTAGTCCTGGTCCTCTATAGACCTCAGTGTAGTCCTGGTCCTCTATAGACCTCAGTGTAGTCCTGGTCCCTATATACCTCAGTGTAGTCCTGGTCCTCTATAGACATCAGTGTAGTCCTGGTCCTCTATAGACTTCAGTGTAGTCCTGGTCCTCTATAGACCTCAGTGTAGTCCTGGTCCTCTATAGACATCAGTGTAGTCCTGGTCCTCTATAGACTTCAGTGTAGTCCTGGTCCCTATATACCTCAGTGTAGTCCTGGTCCTCTATAGACCTCAGTGTAGTCCTGGTCCTTTTAGGAACATTAATATTGTTGAAGCAGCGAGTCGTTCTAATTAAAGGCTGTTAACGTACAACACATCATGTCGGGTCTTTTAATCATAGCCACGCCCATGTCAGCTGCGTGGTCCGCCACGGTAAGCCTTTAAATCCAGCTTAAAGGAACAGCGCGACATTCTGCAGAAGATCAACACCACTTTCATGCCCGTGCCCCTCTGAAGCTCACTAATTAACATGTTGCATCGTGTTTGTTTAATCCGCACACATACATACACACACACACACACACACACACACACACACACACACACACGTGTGCCAACTGAAATCTCCGTTTGTATAGAAGTCTATGCTTCATGTGTTTAAGCTGCATTCTCTCTCCTGACCACCGGGGGGACTCCTCTAGTTGTATAGAAGTCTATGCTTCACGTGTTAAAGCTGCATTCTCTCTCCTGACCAGCAGGGGGCTACTTCTCCGGTTGTATAGAAGTATATGCAGGAACCCAGTAATCAAGGCGTTTGGGACTCTTTACGAGAGAGTAGCTTTGTATCCTTATATAAGGAGGGATCTTTTACTGTGTTCAATACTGTGCATCTGTACTTTACTCTTATAACCCTTGACATTGTAATCAAGCCACTTTATTTTCATGAATAGTGTGACATAAATCCGAGGGCAGAAAGGGAAATTAATCCCTATTATGTCAGAGCCGCTATTCACTCTCTTATTAAAACACTGTACGTTCACAGGTTGAAAGAACTCCTCGCCTCGTCGTTCACGTGACAGATAGTAGATTTTAAAGCATCACGCGTGATATGCACTTAACCTGTCTCTCACACACACACCTTCACACACTCCTCTCTGCTGCAGTGGCCCAGAGGTGGAGGTGAAAAGTGCTCGGTTTGCACTTCACAGGCTCTCACCATCTTAGTTTTTGACTTTCACCATCTTAGTTTTTAGCTTTCACCATCTTGGTTATTTGGTTTCACCATCTTGGTTTATGGCTCCCACCATCTTGGTTTTTAGCTTTGACCATCTTGGTTTTTAGCTTTCATATATATATATATAATATATATATTATGAGACTGACTGCAGTATCACTAACAAGTACAGCATTTACACCCGGACCATCATATCTATTTTCATCATTGATTTATAATTTTTCTGATTCAACGTATAATATATAAAAAACTTTTTTTATTTCATAAAAATACCCTTCTCAACGCCAGATGACAAATGTCTTGTTTTCTTCAGCCTAAAAAAACTATGAACTATGACAATGAGAAATAGCAAATCCTCTAATTGGAGAAGCTGAAACCATTAATATTTGGCTTTAAAAAACAACAACTAACAAACAACTAACCAAAGTAGATTTGATTAATCAACAATCAACAATTTACATAATGTTCAATGTTCAAAGATACAGTCAATGAGGGATAACTATTCCCACATTTACTCTGTTTCTAGAACCCAACATAATTTACACAGAGGCTCAATAGAATAATTGGTGACAGTTAACGACTCTTGAATTGGTCTTAAAATAATATCAACTGACTGTAGTTGGAGGTAGAATTTGATCTTTTTTCCATCAACTTTTACACAATAAGGTTATTTGGTATCAGTGTCTGGTGGCCATTTGAGGAACTGCTCCTGAAAGATGCGTTAATACATTCTTTACCACTAGAGGGCAACAACTCTCCATAACAATCACGTATAACGCTAACTAAGTGGTTTTGCATCACATGCAAACAGTTCTTTTGGACTCTTGTTTGTTGTCGTCAACATCCACCGGCTCTTTGCTCGGTTTTTGGTCTCCACCAACTTTACGGTTAAATATCCTATTTTGCTTTTAGGTGTTCCACTTTTACTTTCATCCACAAACAACTGCTGCTGGAAACACTGAACCAGAGCTGCAGTTTTGGCGACAATTCTTATTTTATATATTTCTGCACAGTGAGCACTTTTAATTTAAAACTCGTGTAAAGAGAGATAACTTTTCTTTCTATTTCTATCCGCTCGAGCAAGAAGTTTCCGCTGGGAAAATGAATGACATGAGAAGGAAAGTGTGGAGCGCTTGTCGGCTCGTTGCTGTCGGAGGTGAAAGGTGTATCAGCACCGTCTCCCCGCCGTGTTCCCGTCAGACGGCTGGGAAGAAAGAACTGGTTCGGAGGAGGGAAACCTGTGACTGAGATCAGAGAACCAGCGGAGTTTTACTTCTGTTTCCAGCTGCAAGGAAGCCGAGACTCAAGAAAGCATTGATCAAGAGGAGCTGCAACCAGGAGCCTCATTATTTCAGAGGTTCACGTCCCACCTGTTATCACTGCTGCCATGTGATCACATCTCAGCCAACATGACACTCATGCAACTAAACTACATTCAGAATCAGAACCAGAATCATTTATTGGCCAAGTACGGTGCACATACTAGGAATTGGACTCAGTGAAACATAGACATATTTTAAAAAAAACATCTAAAAATAAACACATAAAGAATATAAAAATTTAAAATTAATAAATAATAACAAAAATAATAAACAGAAAAAAGATTTAAAAAATCGAACAAAAATAATAAAATAAATAATAAAATGTATAAAAAACAACAACATAAAAACGTTTTTTTTGTACAAATTATATATGTATTATATATGTATATATATATATATATATATATATATATATATATATATATATATATATATCAATTAAATAATAATAAAAAATAAATAACATCACATATACAAAATAATTATAAATAAAACATAAAGAATAAAAAAACATAAAAAACACAAAAATTATATACATTTTTTAACTGTTTTCAAAGTCAGGGTCAAACTTTCAACTGCTTCCCAGTTCTGTTGAGGATTTCACCAGATAAATGAAACCATGACAACACCAGACTGGTGTAAGTTATGAGACCATGCGTTGCGTATTCTGGCACATTTCATTCACTTTGTGATGAAAAAGGAATTAAATAGGAGAAACCACCAGCAGCCCAAAGAACGAGCACTATGGAGGACTCCGGTTCGTGTCGATCGAACAGGAAACAATCAACTCTTTTCTTAGGAGGCGATGTTCAAAAGCCTAGACGTGCGTCAGCTTCGGTCTGAACTCTCTGCACGAGTTCTGCTTTTAGACCGCTCAGCAGATCGGTGACGTTACGGCTGACGAGTCGAGGAAACTCTGAAAAGCAGTGAGTCACCGTCCAGAGGGAGGAGACGGGAGAGAGAAGTTCCTGAAGCAGCCGGGTGTTTGATTTCCTGCAGAGACTTCAGAAGGAGGACGTGGTGAGACGATGCCGTCAGGTGACTATACAGACAGACACATATATAAAGGGAAGCTGCTACTCCCAAAAAACTAATGAAACAAGAGGCAGTGAAGAGAACATTGATGGATAAATCTAAATAAATGCCCTGAAATAAATAAATTGTATCTCTTTCTGTAAACACTGCTGGGAGACAAAAAACAAACAAATCTTTTCTGACATTTGTTTTCTTAAAGCTAAAACCATGACTGTCATGTACAGCGAGCCACCCATTGGTTTTCAAACTACAGTTTTGGAGCCTTGAATTTGGCATTTTAGTTGCCGCCATCTTTGTTTTTGGGAGCCAGGTTCCGCAGGCATAGCAAACACTAAGTCGCCAGCTAAAACTAGCTAGCGGGAGGTACCGCGGGCAAAGCAAACGCTAAGTCCCCAGCTAACAATAGCTAGCGGGAGGTACCGCGAGCTAAGCAAACGCTAAGTCACCAGCTAACAATAGCTAGCGGGAGGTACCGCGGGCAAAGCAAACGCTAAGTCACCAGCTAACAATAGCTAGCGGGAGGTACCGCGGGCAAAGCAAACGCTAAGTCACCAGCTAACAATAGCTAGCGGGAGGTACCGCGGGCAAAGCAAACGCTAAGTCACCAGCTAACAATAGCTAGCGGGAGGTACCGCGGGCAAAGCAAACGCTAAGTCACCAGCTAACAATAGCTAGCGGGAGGTACCGCGGGCAAAGCAAACGCACAAACCAACGGGTGACGTCACGATGACTACGCCCACATCTTATGAACATGGGTGCAAAGTTGAAACACTTGTAACTGAAAACAATCTATACGTTTTTAAAAATGACTTTTTCCATCTGGAAAGTGAAGGGAGCCCACAGAGTGACGGCACAATGGCCGACAGTCCGTCAATACCAAAGATTCTCCTCCGGCTGCTTTCCATTGACTCGTCGCCGCGCTGTCTGCTGGAAGCAAAACCAATGAATCAATGAGCTGTGTTTTCCCTGCTTCTCCTCTTGAGTCCTCAGTGGTTTTCAGACTCTTCTTGCGCTATCGGCGGGCGCCGAGGAGCCGCTTTGATTCCTCGTCCTGGAGCTCGTTGACATTTATTTCACAAACACTTGACATTTGGAAATGGGCTCCGTGTGTGAGTGCTGTGGGGGTGCACACACACACACACACACACACACACACACACACACACACACACACACACACACACACACCATTAGCAGCCTTTCTGCAGAGCAGCTGGATGTTGGGCCTGTTTGAGTTCTGATGGATCGTGGCCTCAGAGACGAGACCCTCTGCTCCACGTTTGGTGGTATTTCAGAGGCTTTACATGAATTTAGTCAGCAGGAAAAGTTATTGTTTATTCCAGTAATTAGGTTTAAATTCATGATTTGCACCCGTGTGTAAAATTACTTTTTCTATTTTAGTTTCTCGGCTCTGGTGTTACGATCACTTCTTATATACTTTGTATATCAACCCCCGACACCAGACTCCTTTAAAGGGACCCTGACCCCAGACCCTGACTCCTTTAAAGGGACCCTGACCCCAGACCCTGACTCCTTTAGAAGGACCCCGACACCAGACTCCTTTAAAGGGACCCTAACTCCAGACCCTGACTCCTTTAGAGGGGCCCCAACACCAGACTCCTTTAGAGGGACTCCGACCCCAGACCCAGACTCCTTTAAAGGGACCCTAACTCCAGACCCTGACTCCTTTAGAGGGACCCCGACCCCAGACCCAGACTCCTTTAGAGGGGCCCCGACACCAGACTCCTTTAAAGGGACCCTGACCCCAGACCCTGACTCCTTTAATCAACAAAGATAATTTTAATCTTTGTTGTTGTATTTTACTTTTTCTATTTTAGGAGATTGTTTTACTCCCCTTAACTTACTCTTATTATCTTGCAATGTTCTCAGGATTATTTATTTTACACTTAATAATTGTTATTCTATTGTTTATATATGTTCATATTTATAATCTTTGTTCATATTTTTGTGCTATTCCTCTGTTGTAATCTTTAATGAAACTCTGGTACAAGAACTTCCTTCAGGATTAATAAAGTTCTATCTGATCCCACTGATCTGATCATCTCTATTCGGGGATGTTGTTTCTTTTCCTCAAGACAAATCAGAGAAGGACCGACGAGACCCGATCAGCAACATGTGCAACATGTGACTGGGGATTCTCAGAGAGGTTTTTATTGAACTTCAGGTGAAATCGATGCTCTTCGGTCAAGAATAGCCTCTCGATGCTTCGAGCATGTCTAATAAATATGTGCCAGAAGAATATGTGAAATATATTTGAATAACATCCCAATATATCCACTGTGATCTCAGAGACCTTCCTGCTTCACTGCAGCGAGCTCTCCTCACATTTCTCCTTCCGAGATACGATCTATATATATATATATATATATATATATATATGTACATATATATATATATATATATACATATATATATATATGTATTTATATGTATAGGAAACCCATCAGCCCCAGTGGTGTGGCTGCATGATTACGTAAACACTTTTGATATCATAAATGCATTACAGCAAAAAAAAGGGGGAAGAAACACTTTTTCACAGTAACGCTCAACATCTCCATGAAAAGAAACAAAAATCAAAACCCGGGGAGTCGACTCCTCGAGCGCTGTGGGGATTTCAGTTATTTTTCACATGTTTTTGGAACATATTTCATGGAATTGGTCAGATGTTTTCAGAATATTTTTTAGACAAATTTCAGATATTTTTCAAATGCTTTTGGGAAATCTTTAACACATTTTTCTGATGGTATTCACATATTTTTGGGCACATTTTTCCATTTTTTGTGTGTGCATTTTCTTTTGCATTCTCTCTACTGACCACCAGGGGGCAACTCCTCTGGTTGCATAGGAGTATATAAACTTCATGTGCGAAAGCTGCATTCTCACTGCTGACCATTAGGGGGCGACTCCTCTAGTTGTATAGAAGTCTATCCGTCATGTGTTAAAGCTGCATTCTCTCTACTGACCACCAGAAGGTGACTCCTCTGGTTGTGTAGAAGTATATGCTTCATCTGGTTGTATAGAACCTGTTTGGTCCAACTGGTAGGAGGCCACGGGGAAGACCGAGGACACGCTGGAGGGATTATATCTCCCGGCTGGCCTTGGAACGCCTCGGGATCCCCCCGAATGAGCTGGAAAGTGTTGCGGGTGAGAGGGAAGCCTGGGTCGGCCTGCTGAACCTGCTGCCACCGCAACCCGACCCCGGATAAGCGGTTGAAAATGGATGGATGGATGGATGTATAGAAGTCTATACCGGCGGTACTGGTCGCCGACGTCAAGCCCCGTCAGCTGCAACCTGGAACCACATCCTAATTTATTTATTTTTTCTTCTAAGCGCTCCCGAGGCCCAAAAAAGAAAAGCTCTGATCTTCTGATTCAAGGAGAAAGTGAATCTGCCTCCTGGCAGAAAAAGAAAATGGCATCTTGAATCATGTCAGAAGGAAGGGATGAAGCCGAAGAGCTGGAGGCTCGAGCGTATGTTTATTTTCTATATGTTTGCATTGAGTGTTCGGGGTCGTGCACTAGCGGAGGACGTATGCTGCCGTGTGAGTGTCATATTGTTAAGAGCCGCCTCACACGCGTGTGCTCGTTCCAATCTGGATCACGTTCGTTACGGATGAGCACCCGGAGAGAGCTAACGGGCGGCTAGCAGCGGCACATTGCTAATGAGGCACCCGCCGATGCAGAATGTATTCATTTAAGTTAATAATGTTGTTTGGCTTTGAAATTCAATGCATTTGTCCTCGTCCACTTGACACTTAATGGATGTTGTTTTCAGTAATAACTGGGCAGCAGTTTAGGGTTTAACGCAGCGTGAACAGATCGTGGTTTGGTTTAACAGAACTACTCAATGAATTACATACATTTTATAGAAGTATATGCTTCAAGTGTTAAAGCTGCATTCTCTCTCCTGACCACCAGGGGGTGACTCCTCTGGTTGTATAGAAGTATATGCTTCATGTGTTAAAGCTGCATTCTCTCTCCTGGCCACCAGGGGGTGACTCCTCTGGTTGTATAGAAGTATATGCTTCATGTGTTAAAGCTGCATTCTCTCTCCTGACCACCAGGGGGCGACTCCTTTGGTTGTATAGAAGTATATGCTTCATGTGTTAAAGCTGCATTCTCTCTCCTGACCACCAGGGGCGACTCCTTTGGTTGTATAGAAGTATATGCTTCATGTGTTAAAGCTGCATTCTCTCTCCTGACCATCAGGGGGCACCTTACCATCATTAACATGGTGAGTATATTTTCAGTTTCAAGACACATGGAAATGTAAATAAAATACTTCTTTCAGTCTTTTCATGGGTAGCAGCCCGTCTCTAATCTCGCTAAAGACAACCCGCCTCCCCACTCACCGCCGCGACCTGACGGATGCCCTTCACCTTCATCTTCCTCTCTTTATCCTCTCGACTGAGAGTCACACATTCCACCAGTCGAAGCGATGCCTCACACTCATTTCTTTCTTTTCTTTTTTTCCTCTCCTTTCTGTGGATGCACATGCAGCACAGCTGGCTCTTCAACGCCGAACACAACAGCACCCATGTTTTTGCATCAGCCTTCAACCAACCGTTTTTCCTCTCTGGCTGGTGTACACACACACACACACACACACACACACACACACACACACACACACACACACACACACACACACACACACACACACTTTGCCGCGTTGGTTGTGCTGCCACGCGCCATCTGCTCCCGTCAGGAGCGGGTTTGTGATTGATGCATCGCTGTATAAAAGCTACAGGATGACTCATCGACACCCCACTGTGATTGGCTGCTGCAGAGAAAAAGTGTGTGTAGGTGTGTGTGTGTGTGTGTGTGTGTGTGTGTGTGTGTTGTTTAAGGTATCTTCTTCTCCTCCATATATAACTGCTCAACGCTAAAAGCTTTTCAGCTGCTGAACGACGTCTAAAGACATGACAGGAGCAATGTAGAGACGCCGTATATGTCTCTGGTGTCGACCTGTCAATCACCTTGTAGCCCCGCCCTAAAGCATCCCGTGCTTTATGGTCTGTTTGACTCTAAATGACCATAATTTACTAAATGAACATCATGCTGTATTGAAGAAGACTTGAAACTACAGATTGAGACAAAAACTCATGTTTACAATGTTTACCGAGGAAATAAATCAAGAGAGAAGTAGAGTAATTTATAGAGACTTCTATACAACCAGAGGAGTCACCCCCTGGTGGTCAGGAGAGAAAATGCAGCTTTAACACATGAAGCATAGACTTCTATACAACCAGAGGAGTCACCCCCATGTGGTCAGTAGAGAGAATGCAGCTTTAACACATGAAGCATCAGCTTCACTCTGCAGAACCGGCGGTTGCATCCTGTATGAACGTATTTCCTTATATAGAGAGTTGGGCGTGGCAGTTTGTTGATTAGAAACAGTTACGCGTCTGTCAATTTAATTAATTCTGCTTCTATAACGTAAGCGCGGTGGTCAGAACAAAATTGTCCGGTGCACACGTTTCATGCATCCTGCTGTAATTATGCATATGCACTTATTTCCAGTAGGAGCGGCAGGTGCCTCTGCGGCAGGTGCCTCTGCGGCAGGTGCCACCCATGCCTCCCGTGGGACCTGCTGCAGCAGCTCGGGACCTCCTGCCGCGGCAGTTCGTGACTTGCCGGGAGCTGCCACTACTTTAGTGGCAGTATTTACGGTGGCACGTCAGGTGCCGCGAGCTGCCACTACGAGCTGCCGTGCCGGAGCAGCACGATTTAAAAACTAGCAGCCACTAGTTTTTAAATCGTGGCGCACCTCGTAGAGCTTGTGTCAGACGTTTTCAGTGAGTCACGGGTCTTTTATTTTGAAGGGGATTTGTAATGCTGCATAGTGCCGTACTCACACTCCTCAATACTACGTGTTTACACGCCGGACTATTTGTGATAGTTCGCTTCATTCCGGACTTTTTTATTTATTTAATATTAGCTTCAGCAGTTTAGAACCACTGCCCCATAATAACGTGTGTGTAATCTTTGTCTTTGTTATTTTCTTCTGTTTTAAGTTTTTTAAGTAATGTGGGTTTCTTAACCCTAAATTAAATGGATTCATGTCATAGTAACAGAACAATTTGCTTCGATATATTTTTACATTTATATAAATCCATGTACAATATTTTTACACTTGAATAAACAATAATCAAATACAAAGAAAAAAAAATATTTTTGGCATCTGATGAGATGCCCAGATGCATAGTTTAAGGATGTCAGTCGTCAATGTTGTACTCCCTAGAAGTAGCATTTCCATCATGTGGTTTTTGCATTCATTTACAAGGTTTCCCTGATTATTCTTCATTATTATTTTTACAACTACCAACAGTCATACCTTCCGAGACCTTAATGTGTTGTCACAAATTATATTTACCTTCCAGGACCTTTATGTATTGTCACATATTATACTGTAGCGACCCTGGGTCAGGAAAGCTACGAGACGTTAGATGGCTTATAGTGTGTTTATTAGGGCAACAATAGAACAGGCTACTGTGGGCCGCAGCCTACGCCAAACAACAGTAGAACCCCGTGAAAACCTCTCAACAAGTTTCACCTCTGCTCCGGGTCATAGACTCTGCTCCGAACGGCTCGTAACACACACACAACACCCCCCCCCCTCCCTCGCTCTCCAATCACAGGCACGATTCACAGCTACCCAGCTCATGAGACGCTCACTGACCTCCTGAACATAACATTCATAACATAACATTTCCCTCAGTCTGTTATAATACCTTCCAGGACCTTAATGTATCGTCACACATTATATACCTTCCAGGACCTTAATGTATCGTCACACATTATATACCTTCCAGGACCTTTAACAAGTTGCGGCACCACTCTCTCAAACACAGGCAGCTGCATCAAAAACTAGTGGCACATGTGTGGCAACTCGTAAGTGCCCCGCCACCTGAAATGTGCCACCGGAAATGCTGCCTCTAACGTAGTGGCAGCTCGTAGAGGCACTTCCCGCACCGCGGCACCTGCCTTCGCTCCTGCGGCACCTGCCGGTGCCACGATTTGAGCTTGCCCTCTCTCCTTATTTCTGTACAAAAAGTAAGAACATTTATACGTAAACATTAGTGGATGAGGCCCAATGTGTTCTGGAGCGTGACATGGATTATGTAGATATACATTGTCCGGGGTCCTGAGGAAATTGATGCCAGGGGACTCAGAATTTCAAGCAGCCCTGCTTTCATTTTGAATGGCATCATTATCATCTGGAAAAAAACTAACTAACCAGGAGGGAAAAACACAGAAGATTATGAATCAAAGACAGCAAACATCCGGATTTTATTCCTTCTTTCTCAGACGTATTTTTCATATCTGAAAGCGGCGGTCGCCTCACATCTTGCCGTCGCCTCTGAATACTGAGCTGTGATCAAATTCCTCATTGAGATGCAGATGAAGGGGCCAACCTGCTTCAGGCTTTAGATCGTGGCTTTGGAGACAGCCGCCGCAGGGGAGGGGTTGTTTGTTTGTTCTCCCCTCCACGATTTTTCAAGGCGTCATCCGGAGCGAAGCCATAACAGGATCTCCTCCTCCTTTTCACAAGCAGCTGCACAGCCACTTTACCTCTCAGTGGCCTTATTGTGGTGTGAAACCTGTGTTATGCCGCACTCAGAGGAAGCTCACAATGCTACATCACCTCACGCTCATCAGGGTGGACGAGCACAATGCAACTGCAAAAATATAACACGCTCAACTGAAGTGTTTACACAGGTTAAAGCACATTATAGTGTATAATTATGATGTTAAACAATTAGAGGTCGTTTAGAGGTCTTTATGGGTCCACTTTGTTCCTGGCTCTGGTTCTGAAAATGGAAAAACAAAGGTTGTGTAGAAGTCTATGCTTCATCTGTTAAAGCTGCATTCTCTCTCCTGAGCACCAGGGGGCGACTCCTCTGATTGTATAGAAGTCTGGTTTCTGTTTGGGTCAAGCTTATTTTTGTTGGGCTTACTAATAATACAAATCCAACATGAAATTTGGAATTGGAGCACAAGATGTATTAATTAGGAGCTGTTTGACGAGGCTAAATGTTCAACCTTGTGAAACTGATTGAAGATGTCTATTCATTTCTATTAATATCTGCAAATGTTGCAACCACTACTCTCCTTTTTCAGTCCTTTGTTTCTTTGTGCAAAAGAGACAGCAAAAAACTAATAAGAACACACAGTATATTACATAAACATAAAGTGTAATATATAACATAAAGTGACCATAACAGGTAAGAAAGCACAATAAAAGAAAAGACCATGAAATAGGCAGTAAAATTAAATTAAATACACAATAAAAGAAGACGCAGTAAAATAAAATAAAAAAAAATAAAAAAAATAGATAAAAGCAGGCCGTAGAGCTTTTATTTACCCAAACGCCGTCTGAACAGGTTCAGTTTGTATTCAGTTGAGGCCAATTGTTACAAATGAGAAGACGTGTTCAACACATTCTGATGGAGAAGATTTTAAAGCAGGAAACCAGAAGATGAATGAAAGCTCGTACTCGGTGGTTTGGACCGGGTCGGCGCCGGTCCGACTCACGGGCAGCACTTGGTCCGCTGATCGCTCTTTAGTGACGTCGTTTGTTGGAAAGGGAGACGGGACGTAAACGGCTCCCAGGGCCTTTTGGAGCAGTAGCATATGCTCCTCTTTGGAGGAGGATAAGCCGTTTAGTGGCACATGCACACCATTAGCCCGGCACAATGGAGAGCCCTCCGGCTGGAGCGCTCGTCCTATATATGGAGAACTGAGTCTGAGCGGCATGATTTATTATGGGCTGTCTGTTTGTTTGAGCCGCTACGTCCTGCTGGAGCTCAGAGTCCCGAGGGAACGATGCGGAGAGGCAGCCGCTTAACGCACGACTCCCTCGGCCAGGTCTACAACGCCGAAGACGGCTGCCAGGACGGCGCATTCCTATCTGATCATTGCGCAACTGGTGTTTTGGGGTTTGTCTGAGTGCAACCTTTTTGTCGGACGTGATATTGAGATTCAAGACCTTCGTGTTAGCTGAAATGATTGTGTCACGTTTTGTGCATTTTATTTATCTCGTAAATCAACGTTGGTTTGCTGACGACGTTAGCGTAGCGAGCTAACGATAGCTGACTAAGCTAATGTCGTCCATGTTAGCGGACAGGATTTTATTTAGGTTTAATAAGAAAAGAAAAACATTAGTGAACTTTAGACTTTACAGATAAATCTAAAAAAAAGAAGGTTGTATTGTTCATCTTGTGTTGTGGTTATTTAGCTCGGAACGTGTACAAAATAAATATTCTATTTCTAGGGCAGATAAACAATTCACATGCGATACAATACAAACGTGTAAATGTTGTTAACGAATAAGGAAGCACGAGAAACCCTGATGCCAGCTGATGTTCCTCAGAGGAGCTCTGCAGCCTGTTGGCAAGAAGCAGAAGACTCCCCGAGCTCTTATTTTGAAACGACCTTGAACGTGTTGGAAAGTGATGTCAACATCTCCAGCGCCGTTCACAAGGGACCACACCACAGGACTGGGCGACAACCGGACCCGGCTTGGACTGCGGCACGGGGGCAGCAGCGGGAACCCAACGCTGACGAGGCCCTGAGGTTCGGGCCTCCGGGTCAGGAGCCTTAGAGGCAGGAACCTTGTCCCTCAGGCTACGGGGCCCACCATAAGCCCGGGGCGGCTCCGTACCTGGGTCATGCTCATGGTCCATGTGGCGGTCAACGTTCTCCCTCTGGTGGCTAAGGCGAACACCAAAAGCCAGGCGGGACCCACACCATGGGTCACGCTCAAGGTCCATATATTGGTCGTAATGGCCCAGGCTACGGCAATGAGAGTCACACAAAAATCAACCATTAAGTATTAAACTATTAAAGCCATAATTGTTTCTTTGTTCATCTGGAATAAAACAAAATCAGGTCCATTTGAGTTTATTGCAGATTGGGTCAACAGGCTAACGAAGTATTAGCACCCAGCTAGCGAGGTGTTAGCATCCACCGGGAGCATTTAAAACGTGTCTTGCACGTTGATCTCTCACGTATTCATTCGCTTTGACCGCTGACCTCGGCGGCCGTTGGATGTTGATAACGCCACGCTAATCTGTGTGTGTGTGTGTGTGTGTGTGTGTGTGTGTGTGTGTGTAGGGCTCAAAGAGGAAAAAACACACAAAGACGATCGGATTGTCTCCTCTGTGTGTATTCACAAAGAAGAGACAATCACACTGTGACGGTGATATCCCCTTCTCTCCCACCACACACACACACACACACACACACACACACACACACACACACACACAACCCTCCTGGATCACTACTATCACATCTGGCCCAGTAAATCCTCTCCATATTTTTATCAAGTGAGAGCGAGAATGAATGAGAAAGACGATTAGCGTCCATAAGCCACTGTGTGTGTGTGTGTGTGTGTGTGTGTGTGTGTGTGTGTGTGTGTGTGTGTGGCATGCCTGTACGCTGCTGTCTGTGCCACTGTTTGTGTGAAGTCGCCTGTGTCAGTGTGTGTGTGTGTGTGTGTGTGTGTGTGTGGCATGCATGTACGCTGCTGTCTGTGTCACTGTTTGTGTGAAGTCGCCTGTGTCAGTATGTGTGTGTGTGTGTGTGTGTGTGTGTGTGTGTGTGTGTGTGTGTGTGTGTGTGTGTGTGTGTGTGTGTGTGTGTGTGTGTGTGTGTGTGGTACTGAGGCTGAGATCATGGCAGCTCTCCAGGAGCAGCTTGTCTCGCTCGACTGTAGAGAAGAGACAAAAATGAATAACGGAAAAACTAAACAAAAGCCGACGTCTCTTTCTCTGTCATCATATCTAATATTAACACATGAAGCACATACTTCTATACAACCAGAGGAGTCGCCCCCTGGTGGTCAGGATAGAGAATGCAGCTTTAACACATGAAGCATAGACTTCTACACAACCAGAGGAGTCGCCCCCTGGTGGTCAGGAGAGAGAATGCAGCTTTAACACATGAAGCATATACTTCTATACAAACAGAGGAGTTGCCCCCTGGTGGTCAGGAGAGAGAATGCAGCTTTAACACATGAAGCATAGACTTCTATGCAACCAGAGGAGTCGCCCCCTGGTGGTCAGGAGAGAGAATGCAGCTTTAACACATGATGCATATACTTCTATACAACCAGATGAGTCACCCCCTTGTGGTCAGGAGAGAGAATGCAGTTTTAACACATTACTTCTATACAACCAGAGGAGTATAGACTTCACTCTGCTGTCTCCTGCTTTGACACTTGTTCTACTGTCCGTTAAAAATGAATGAAAAGAAGCGTGTCTCTATGCATTCAGGTTTCTTTTCCCTTGGTACTGAACATAGAAACGTGACCCCTAAACCGGAGTAAGAACCCAACCGTGACCTCTGTACCCTTAAATTCCAACCTGAGCCGTAAAGACGTGTTGATGTCTTGAGTACCCTGTCAAGCAATGGAAAACATTTGCTGCTTATAAATAAAACAAACTGTGTGCGAGTAAAAAGGTGGATTCATTTACAACCCCGCTGTGGCTGTTTTTAGCCTCGTCCTCGTGTTGTCCAGATAAAACACACGGCTCATCAGATATTCTCTGAGGAAGATCAGCAGCTTTGTGGAGCTTCATTTAACCTCCCATTGTGAGAGCGCTTAGAGTGTATGTGTGTGTGTGTGTGTGTGTGTGTAAGGTCGTCACCCAGCAATCATTCTGCATTAACACCACCTCTGTTTATTCAATTAAAAATCCCATTTTCATTTTAAGCTTCTTGTTTTTTTTCGTTGCTAAAAATTTCTTTTTAATGTGATTTTTTGGGAACTTGTTTATTTCTTCAGCATCTTGATCATCATCATCATCATCATCATCCTCATCACTGTATGTACATAACGATAAAGGGGAACGACACGTGACAGTAGCACAAGGAAGAAAATATACATACAAATACTAATTATTGGGGAAATAAAATATGAGATTAAAGAAATGTGTGTGCGTGTTTGTGTGTGTGTGTGTGTGTGTGTGTGTGTGTGTGTGTGTGTGTGTGTGTGTGTGTGTGTGTGTGTGAGATAAGACACCAAGGTCACAGCCTTCTAAATGATCCGCTGCATCGATAAGCAGACAGACGAGAGCGTTGGACTCAATTATTCATCGCCAGCTCTTTTGTATCCCGTCTGCGGATCAATAACTTCTATACGGAGCTCTCTGATGAAGGAACGCTGGACACACAACACGGATTGTGTTTCCTTTATTGTGTTTTCAAACATATTGTGTTTCTGATCCAAATGTGTCGCGTTAATGACGGGAGAAAACCCCAAACAGGAATTCAGCCGATTCTCCTTCCACAGATTTACCATAAATACATGAATACATGCAGCTGGACTGATGGGGATTATGAAGTATGTTATTTAAAGGAATAAAGCAAAGGACAGGCCAGTTGGTGGCGATGAAATGTAACAATCACCAGTTGGTGTGTCTGTGTGTGTGTCTTTACTATATATATATATTTATGAATATATAAATATGTATACATATATTTAGACTTAAACTGCTGATAGAAATTATGTCAATTCATTATTTTTAAGGGTATCTTTTTTATGTCAAAAGGATTATTAAAAAGTAGAGCATTGAAGCGCATAAAGAACATCAGTGATTAAAAGACAATTATATAAAAAAATTTAATTCCAGAATGTTCATTTCTTTTTGTGGTTGTTTTCCGGTTTGAGTCGGGATATCAGCTCCGAGGAGAGAAGGTCAAAAGTTGGGTCGTGATTTAGAAATATTCTGTTTGTGATATAAACAAAGTTGCATGTATAGAATGAGACTCCAGATCTTTCCAATATTTTGTTATAATGTAAAGGTACAAAAAACTCAACGTGCTAAACTTTGTGATACGATAATTAAGGTCTATTTGACGTAAAGTTCTGAATTCTTGGCAAGGACCAGAAATAAAAGTCACATTGACCCAAAACGATCCTGTTTGTTGCCTTCTATTCAACTAAAATAGACATGTTTTTTTAACATTTTGACATTCTTGACCCCCTGTTAATGGTTTCACTGGTGGGCCAACATTCCTCAGCCACAGGGCATTTAATCCTATATATTCCCCCCAATAGCTCTCCAGCCCTCTATTTTCCACTAGATTGGGTAAAGTCTCCTCTCTATAAGCTGATGATCCGTTTGCTTAATAAAACTCAAGAGAATGATACTTGGCCAGAAGTTAAGCTTCTTAACCAAGAAGCAAAAATATAGAATATGTCAGAGGGGAAAAATAGTGACTTAAGTTCCTAAGGATAGTTTTGTTCTGTAAATATTCATGATTTTAATGTTGATATAAATAAACTGACAACACACTTACCCAACTGTCTCCTCGTGTTGCCTAATGCCCTTTGTGGTTATTATATATTACTGTAAAAGGTCACACGGCAAGCATAAATACAAAAATTAACGTTTATTTACGTATACGTAACCTTTAAAGAGATGAAAGCAAATGACAAGAACACGTAAACCAGGTTTTATTGTAAACTCTTTTTACAGAAATGTTCCAAAACACAGACAATGAGGTCAATAATACTGATAAAACACAGTAATTACAATTTAAAACCTATGTTCCAATGTCTTTTTTCTGAAGGGACTAATGTGGATAATGGTATTTTTAATTGGTCCTGAATTAAGAGACAATACTTTGTCTTTAAAGGTCTTCTTGAGGATTTAATAATACTTTAATGTTATTTGACTCTGAGAGGGAAGGACCTTGTTTCTTTTTATTATTTAATGATAATAATTAAGTACACATTCAAAGAATATATCAAACTCTGGGACCGTGGGACCATATTTGGTCCAACGGGGCGTTTGTCCAATCGGCATTTTGGTCCAATGAGGGTTTTGGTCCAATGGGGCATTTGGTCCAATGGGGCATTTTGGTCCAATGGTGCATTTGGTCCAATAGGTCATTTGGTCCAATGGTGCATTTGGTCCAATAGGTCATTTGGTCCAATGGTGCATTTGGTCCAATAGGTCATTTGGTCCAATAGGTCATTTGGTCCAATAGGGCATTTGGTCCAATGGGGTTTTTGGTCCAATGTGGCATTTTGGGCCGATGGGGATTTTAGTCCAATGGTGCATTTGGTACAATTGGGCTTTTGGTCCAATAAGGATTTTGGTCCAATGAGGCATTTATCAGACTATTGGGGTTTTGCAATAATGGGTCGATGGTCGGGGTGTCGTGGTTTCTTTCACTGTCACAACTCAAACCTTGAATATAACAGAAAGGGAACCGAAGCCTCGGGTTTCACTGCTCTGTTTAACTTAACTATCCAGTGGAAATAAAACGTTCTGGGCTCTCATCCCCTTTCAGGTGTCAGTAATCAGTATTCCTTTTGTACTCCGGCCACCGGATCCAATTTGAGTGGCGGCATGATGTTCAAACTGAGCCGCACCTTAATCCACCTGACAAAAGCCCACAAAGAGCCGAGCTCCCCTTCGGCTCTTTAGAAGAAGAAAAAATCTGTCTTACTTTTAATTGGGCCGCTCGATCAAAGAGAGACGTCTTCCCAATGAAACACGGTGTCGTTTTAATTTTCTCTCATTAGCTTTTCAATTACTAAGCAGCCCTTCGACGGGAGACCAGTCATTTTTTAGATGAATGAGCAGCGAGCGGTAGAGGAGGGGCTGCTATACGCCTCCTGATACCCAGACTGGATATGCAGTCATTCTGACCTTTGAGCTCTCCGATGGGAGTCAATGGCGTCAGCAAAGAAGAGGGTCTTGAATCTGAAAATTGAGTTTTTTTTTAGCTTCTCATGATGTCACCGGAATGAAATCTGCAACTCCTCCAAAAATTCTTTACATAGATATATTTTGCCTCATCAATAAGTTTAGGAGATTGTGTTCACGCCGTCTTGATCGATGCCTGAAGTTGTTTTGCTGCGTAACAATTGTTAAAGTATTCATGACAAAAAATATAATTTGTTGTCCTTTTTAAAATGTCGGATTTTCACTGCAACAATTATCGTGGACTGACTTTGTTTATTTTACATTTTGTGTCTTTTTTTTGGTAAATGAATAACCCAAATACGGGTGAAGAGAGATGGAGTCTGGAATTATAACTGTACATAAGAAGCACTGAATTATTTACTCAATTATTAGTATTATATGTATTATTAACATGATATCAATATAATTTTTTTTAAAGTTTTTTTGTCAATTCTGGGATATCACAACACGCCTAAACAACATAAACATGATCACGGACCCACTTAAAGAGATTAAATGATAAATCTATGATAGACATTTTTTCTATGCCACCTAAAATATGTATGAAAAATGTACTGATAAAAGCATAAATTAAGAATCTGCCAACATCAAAGAGTTTGATAATCACATCCTTTAAATCGTCACCTTTTAAAACACATTTCTAAATCAGTTGAGTTTCTTTCTTTTTACTAGGAAGTGTCTCCGGCGAAGTTTCCCTGTGAGAGCAGCGGAGGATGAGTCAGCGTCTCCTCTCAGCTCTCAGTTCAGATTTAGGGAGACATTTTTTGTTCTATTTCTTTGCTTTACAGCGAACGGTTATTGTCAAGCTGTTAAAGGTCCTCTCTTCTGGCGGCGACCTCGTCCTCTCTGCAGGTTTGAGCGGCTCGTAGCATCAGATTCACTTAGAAAGAAACTCGGCTGTCGAATCACAACTCTGGTTTAATCCCTGCCTAGGGATTGTTATATAATGATGTCAATTATAGCTTGTTTTATGAAAAAAAGCCCCAAACTGCTGTATTTGGATGTATTGAACACCTTAAGTAATATACAAGTAAAAATACATGAGAAAATTCAAATGTCACAGAACAATGTAAATTGTTTAGTCCTCGCCTGAATGTTCTCTGTTCTAAACCCTCTCTAACTTTGTTCTGCTTCACTTTATTAAAGTCAACCTTTGCAGAGAGAATGTTCACATATTGTGTTATGATTTGGGTTAGAGAATGTTCACATATTGTGCTGTGATTTGGGTTAGAGAATGTTCACATATTGTGTTGTGATTTGGGTTAGAGAATGTTCACATATTGTGTTGTGATTTGGGTTAGAGAATGTTCACATATTGTGTTGTGATTTGGGTTAGAGAATGTTCACATAATCTGCTATGATTTGGGTTAGAGAATGTTCACATATTGTGCTATGATTTGGGTTAGAGAATGTTCACATATTGTGTTATGATTTGGGTTAGAGAATGTTCACATATTGTGCTATGATTTGGGTTAGAGAATGTTCACATATTGTGTTATGATTTGGGTTAGAGAATGTTCACATATTGTGCTATGATTTGGGTTAGAGTTAGACCTTACAGCTGCATCATTTCAAAGAAATAATCATCCTGAAAGTGATTTTTTCTAGGCAGACCTGAAACCTTTTCATTTTTTTCTGTCATCTTCATTTACTCTTAACCAGTAACATATAGACTGATATCTACTGAACAAAAATGTGTCTGAACAAAATCTTACATGTGTACCTTTTATTATAAAACCAAAAGTATTCAAATAGCTCTAGTGGTTGCAGAGATACACTCTTTTTAGTTTGGCTATGATATTTTCGAGGAAAGTGCCTAAAAATAGGGTTGTTTCCAAAAGGTTAAAGCGTGAACGTCCAGTTTCAGCCAAAAACAGGAACTGTTTACACGCCATTGAAACCATTTTCTACAGGAAGTAGTTTTTACTACCAAACCGTGTTCTCCAGCAGTGATTGAGATTCCTCGACTCTGATTGGTTGTTCTTCTTGTAAATACCGTTAGTGAAAGATTATCTGTCTCATGTTCGACTGGATGGACAGTTTGAGCAAATATGAAAACCAGTTATTCTCATAAAGTTACCGGCTGTATCTTTAAGCTGTGATTCGACTTAATGAGAGGATTCAGAGAGTTTCTGTTCTTTAGAGATTGACTTCCAAACCATGACTCCAAAGAAATCATTTCATTAAAACACACAAAAATAAGTTCATCAAGGGTTTAGTGAATGTTTGAACAGGAAACACGTGATTACATCATTTATAGGACTATACACAAACAATACTTTAACTTTTTTTAATATAGCGCTTTTCTAAATACTCAAAGACGCTTTACATAGGGCAGAGACAAACAGAACAAAACCAAAAATAGAAAGACAATGGAGCAAACAAAACAAACAAACAGAAAAATGTTGGTACAAAAGAAAACTGGAGAAGCTGCAAACACTACAGTGTAAATGATAAATGACAAAATGTAAATGCTAAATGACAAACGCTACAATGCAAATTATATCGTTTGTGCTTCTGTTCGTGGAGCTGCTTTAATGACTTCTAATCAGATCAATCATTGCATTTCAAATGTTCATGTCGAGGTTTCGTCTTCTCCTATGGATTATGTGATTTTTACTCTGCATGATGTGAACGTTTGGTGGACAGAGCTCATGGCTGCTTATTGATCGCGTGACGCTCGTGACGGGTCAGAGGAAGGTAACCCGGATTGATCCGTCTCTGATTGAGCAGAAAGGTTGTAAGAGTTGTTAAAGTAAGAATCCATATCCTTCAGGTTGTTTCCTGCTGATGGAAACTCAGACGATAATTAGTCTTGTTCCGTTGGCAAACGTAGAAGCCGTGATATGAACGCAGGAGTCAAACTGTGCCGGAGCCGACGAGCAGCGGCTGATTGTCAAACATACAAAGGCGACAGACTGCACGGAGATGAAGTGGAAAAAAAGGGCATATAATGAAGGACTCGCCGTGGAGGTAAAGAAAAGAAAGCAAACACGGGGGTTTACATGTCACAAAACAAAAAGTCACAAAACAAAAAGTTTTTTTATGAACTTTTTGTTACGTAAATTCATTTAATAAATAAGAGTTTAGAGTGAAGATGTAAAAAATAGCATAATTTAAATTTATAAGTTGCAGATAAATTGCTTATTTACATGATTTTACATGAAGAGTCTTTGAGTCCAAATGTTCCCGAACAAATTATGCAGATTACATTTTCAGGAACAAACGTTTTTCTCCTCGGACTCATTTGAAATTAATTTGGAGCCAAATACATATAGTTTCCCTCAAACTGTAATTCCCGATGAAGTTTAGTTCTATGAAAACTTAATATTTCGTAGACGGCATTACCTGATGAATATAAATGCAATGTTCTCTCTCTTTTTGTTCTATTGTTGGTCTCCACCACCTTTTTTAGGGAAAGATTTGGCTTTTTAGTTTTTAGTAGTAAACTAAAAGACTCGACTTAAGATATCATCTAAACTGCAGTATGAGGATCCGTTGCTTTAGTTGCAACAACAACAGCAGCAGCCGTCTAGTTTTCTGGACATGCAGATAGATAAGAGACACAATGCATCTTAAAGGCCTGATATGCATTTTTAACATGGAAGTACTTGCGAAGCAAAACCCTAGTAAGTTGACTTTTAATAGTTGAGACTATTTTGTCACAACTCTTCTCACCATTAGCACAGAGTGGTTTAAATGGTTAAAGTAGCCCCGCCCACTATGGTGAGTCTATGGTTTCAGTCTGTGGATGATGTCATGTGACGTGTTTTATTTGGCCCTGATAAACGTCTGATACTTAAGATATCTACTGTTATGCACCAAGACTCCAAAGCAAAGTCTTAACACGTGAAAACCGACTTCAAAGCAATAAGTCGGTGCAGGATTGTTGTGATGTTGCATCTTTTAATAAACAACTCACATGGTTTTTACTCCTCAGCCCAGAAATGTGTTTGTAGAGAATTACCAATGATTTCCTCTTGAGCATTTTCTTTATTCTAATTGGAGATAAACAAGTGAAAAGCATTCTGTTCAAACCAATTAAAGTTGAGTTTGAGACGGATTAAAGACACACATGCTATCCGCAAAGTGAGATTAAAATCATGTAGCTCAGCAAAATGAGATTAATGTCGTGGCTGGAAACACTAGCCCCGGCCTCGCCGCAGTAAAGCGTGTGTCGTCCTCTGGGCCTCACGCTCCTGTTCGTCCCTGCAGATCGCCGTCGCAGAGATTTACGGCGCAGATGTTTTGTTTTTCGGCCCTCGGTGTACCGCTGTCACATCCGTCACCACCCGGCAGCGTTCATGCAGGTAGCGAAGCTGCAGCCATTTTAATTCTGTGGGCCAATAAATCTGCTCTTGAGGTGTAATGTAAGTGAACAAAAGACACAGAGGGAGAAAGACGGGACGGAGAGCATCCCTCTGATGCAGGGAAGAAAATGAACTCGGCCATTTTGAATTCTCGTGTTGTGTTCACACCAAACGCTGAATCATGTGTGTTTGTTTGCATCTAGAAGCACCGCAGGCATGTGCCGGGTTTCATCAATCACTGAGATAACCACTGTTTCTGCTTCGTCCACGTCGTGTCTCAGATATCACGGGAAATTAAACGCCGTCGTTTCACCTAGCTGTATTCCCTGGTTTACCGCAGCGGAAACCCCAACATAAACAGTTTTGATGTGTTTTAATTGCAATAAACGGATAAAAAGCAATGCAGAAATAACCACACAAGGATGCAGATGTGTAAAAAGTCTGAATTCATGCTTTGTCAGGTCTGTCCTCAAGAAGACAAGTGAATATCTCTTAAAACGCTTGTTTTCGTTGTGTTTAATCCTATTGGGCATGAACGCAACCTTATAAACCCGACGCCCCTTTTTTCCCTTCTCCCGGAAATGAGAATTGTTTTTTTTTCAAAACTAAAACTGTGCTATCTCCTCATCGACAGCTCTGATTTAATTAATTTATAATTGCTAAAGTACCGTAACCCTTGTGAGTAGAGACGTGTGGTTTTTTTTAATTTTTTTTTTAAAGATTGTTAAATTTGAATAATTCCGTAAACTCCTTAAAATGACTGAGTGATAATAACGTTTCACTAAAGTATTCGTAATTCCCTCTTACAACAGTGCAAGGAAAAGCTCAAAGTAGGTCATTTTTCAATTTCTGAACCGAAAAACGCGGTTTTTGGACTGAATATGCTTCCTAACATGTCAATGCTTGTGTTTATTGTGATTAGTATTGCAGATTTAGATGCTTTGGGTCGTAATCGTTCTAAAGATGTGCAGTATTACTCTGTGGGATGATGGGAAGGCACCGAACAATATAATTAAAAAACTCGGGGAGCAATCAAGGAGTCATTTTTGGGGAATCTTGCTGAGACTCTTGACTTTTGATCATATTTATGCTGAAAATAAGTTTAAACATACTTTTTAATGAGGTGACCCTATAACAAAGGGGGGGGATTGCCGGTATGGTTCGAGGGTTAAAGACATAATTTAGGGCGATGAAGAGCAGCAGAGCAAACTGAAGCTCTTCCTGCTCTTCGTGATCTCAATTCTGCTAAAAGCGGATTAGCAAAGCTCCGAGCTCTTCTCTGATTGTTTTTAGAAATGGAAGAGATTCATTTCGTGACATATTGCGATGTCTATTTTTGGGAGCAACGTCCCCACAAGTTAACTTGAATGGTATCCCTGAAACTAGCTGCAGGAGCCGGGCTGTGAGGAGGACGAGTCATGGCCATGTTGTGGGAGCCCTGTGAGCTCTTCCCATGATTATAGCGTTTAAAAACAGAATCAAGGCTGAATGGAGCTTCGTGGCCTGGAAGGAAGGGAAGTTTCACGAAATCAATCTGATAAATGGAGCCAACCACAAGTATCAGTTACGAGCTTATACTAACAACAGGATTGCACAACGAAAAAGCTGATTTTACAAAGAACTGCTTGGTTTCTTCCAATAAATTAGGACAAACTATTTTACCTATCAGCCTCTTAGTAATACTGTTCATAAGAAATGTAAAATATCAATCTCTTTAATGATTACTTAACTTCACTCAACCAAAGCCAAACTTTGCATAGATACTCTTAACATATAGAGCTCAAATATAGCAAATACAACTTTTAATTATAATGTTTTTGCAAAATATGTATTTCTTTCCTTTTCTGTGCACTATCATAAACCAATATACCAGCAACACATATATGAACTTAGTATATATGTTCCCAAGGGATTTCTGTGCATGATACCTTTTTTAATTATTCGAATAGGCCTTGTGGTTGAGGAGGTAATCGGAATTTAGTATGAATACATAAACCATTTGGATTTTCTGAAAACTGGGCTAAAGGTTAATGTGCATGAATAAATCAGCATATAGACTACATTGAACTATCCCAAACTTTGCGGGCTGATCAGAGCAGCATCTTGGCGAAGCCTCAGGAGACGAAGGAACACAGAAAGTCTTTTTTTATGTCTGACCAGCAGAGTGCTTCCAGTGTCCTCACAGGATGCACTCAGGCGCGGCGTCGAGCAGAGGTCACCTGTATTTACAATCACTCCCAAGGCTGGAAATAGATGCGTACAAATAGGCCTTGGGTCGCGGTGAAACCGAGTGAAACGTGAGTCTATGTCGACGGCTGTGTGGATCAAGTTAAAGGGGGACGGACGACATTCACAACCGAACGAATCAACGTTGAGCAGCAGCCTCCTGGCCGGAGGGCTGATGCGACCGTACACTGTAAAAAAGAAGCCGTCGCCATGTTTTTTTTCTTTCAGAACCAATAAATAGAAGTGACCATATTTGGAATGTGTTGGAGCGACGTGTCGACGTGTCAATCACCTTGTAGCCCCGCCCCTAAAGCGTCCCCTGCTTTATGGTCTGTTTAACTCTAAATGACCATAATTTACTAAATTAACATCATGCTGTATTAAAGAAGACTTGGAACTAGAGATTGAGACATAACCTCATGTTTACAATGTTTACTGAGGGAATAAATCAAGAGAGAAGTAGAGTCATTTATATAGACTTCTATACAACCAGAGGAGTCGCCTCATGGTGGTCAGGAGAGAGAATGCAGCTTTAACTTAAACTTAAACTAACTTAAATTTAAAAATGTAAAGAAAAATCACTCAAAAAACACACACACACTTGCAGACTCTGAGCTGCTCGACGGCTCCAATGTCCTTAGAACCTTAGAAAACAATGTCTGCACCGGTAACAAGCTTCAGTTCAGCGGCAGAGAAAGAGAGAGAGCTGAGACCTCGGTGGATAATCCATTCATCATATGCATGCCAATCAGGAAACTTGTTCTCCTCAACATATTAATTCCACAACTTCCATAACAAGGTCGGCGGCGGCGCGGCCTGACGGAAGCTTTGTTCTGAATCGGTGCGACTGCATCGGCCGAATGAAGCGAATGTAGCGGACTGAATACAGACCGATTACATGGCTACATCACATTTGCACATTCAACATGGAGCAGAGAGTACGCATACATACATTACACGTAAAAGATGCATTATAAAGTCACACGTTGAGAATATTTAGGCAAACAAGCAGCTACTGTACAGGAAGAACAGTGTGTTTTCATAAAAGCAGGAATTTGGACGAAGAAATTACAAATATTTTAGTTTGTACGATGAGATTTTATGTCTGAATCTCAGTAAAATATTGTAATGAATCAACATTTTATTTTACGATTAAAAAACCGTTATATTTAAGATTATGCTTTGTCCCAAATACTTGTCATTTGGCATGAACAATAGTTTTTGTGGCATTTAATTATACATCAAGAGTCTTCGTTTTGCGAGAAGTTGTTGAATTTCACAGATTTAGCGGTTGGCTAGTTAGCTAACAAGATAGTTTGCTAGTTCCACCAGCTTTACTGCTACAGTGGTGAAAGAAAAGGAGCCGTACAAATGTACCATTCATCTCTCCTACACTATGTCAAGAGTGTGTGGGTGAAGCATTACGTTGTTGAATTGCACTCATTTAGCGGCTAGCTAGCTAGCTAGTTTGCAGTGTTGAGGGTAACGAGTTACAAAGTAACGGATTACAGTAACGATATTACTATTATAGGTAACGAAGTAAAGAAACGCATTACACTCAAAATATTGGTAACTACACTACTTTACTAGACCTCAGGAACACGCTTTCCTGCGTTACCCAAGACATTTTTACCAGTCTGAAAAGTTCGGGAGTCACACGACACTTCCTGCATGAACAATCTATCACAGAACTCCGATCTGAGTGATTTGAGTGACGTAGCTGCTGGTGCGTAGAAGGAGGGAAGCAGGAAAATGGATGAGACGGAGACGGAGACAGGAGGGTTCAACCAGTGGCGATATTCTCATTATTTTAACTTTGTTGCTCGAAAGGGTAAACATATTAGTGTAAAATGCACTCTATGTCCAGGCGAGAGGTGTCTTTCAACTGCTGTCAACTGTCCAGTCACAGAGTTTTCCTACACGGCAGAAACAGAACTCATGGAGTACTTAAAAATGCCCGTATCCAACTGGGAGGTTCTCTCCAGGTTCCTTAGGATTAAGGATATTGCAAAGCAATACAACACTCAATACCATCAAGTGCACCTGTCTGTAATGAAGTGGAGCTTCTAATGAGGACCAAGACACGTCTGGTATGAACGGGATCACTCTACTGGTGAACTGCAGTATTACAACTGTTAAAGCATTGAGAACGCGCTCTTGCACCAGACATGTATATATTTTCCACACGTAACATCAATATTAGTTAGCGTCAACAAGCACGTATCATTGTACTTTCTGCATTCAAAGTAAAAGCACTTCCTGTTTACATGCTCTTCACAATAAGAGTAAATCATGTAATAAAACAAGTTACAACACTGTGGAAAGGCTTTTCAGCCTGGGCAGTATTGTTGTGACCCCAAGGAGGAACAGGCTGTCGGATAAAAGATTCAAGAGACTTTCACTCATGCGATACAATCGCTATTTTGAAGAATAGAGAAAAATGATAAACTTCATAGGATACAGTGCACTTTCTGTTTATTTAGGCAATGATGAAGTGGATTTTCTGTTTATTTAATTGCATTTTCTGTTTCTATTTTTTGGGTTAAGAGCATTTCTGTTTCTATTTTATGGGAAAAAGTGCCATTAATTTTTCTATTTTTCTTAAACCACTACAATGATTCCTATAACAAGCTGGTTTTGTTCTTAGGAGTCGGCCCCCATTTGGTTTAGTGGGGTCTCATGTTTCCAAAAGCCTGTTTTCAATGTGTTATGCTGTTTGACCTGAATGTCCCCACCATACACAGCCTCTTGTATCCTGTTGTCTGTGGATTTTAAAGTGAGGCATATTTCTTTGGTCAGACAGTGTGAACAGGGTTAATGTTCGTTCAAGTTAATGGCTGAATTTTATATGCCATTTTGTTTTACATGTTTACAATTACAGTACACTATGTGGAAAGGCTAAGAGATGCCCTTTATTGAACATTGAAAATAAAGTGATGAAAGGGCCATGATGTTTGTCCATGTATCTTTGCGGTTAATTTGGACATTTGCTTAAAAAAATGGAAAGTAAAGTAACTAGTAGTGAAGTTACTTTTCAAATGAAGTAACTAGTAAAGCAACATAGTTACAATTTGCAGAAGTAACTAGTAACTTGTAACTAGTTAATTTTTCTGAGTAACTACCCCAACACTGCTAGTTTGCTAGTTCCACCAGACTTTACTGCTACAGTGGTGACAGAAAAGGAGCCGTACAAAGAAGCCATTGATCTCGACCCAGCGATGTGCTTTCATACACTATGTCAAGAGTATGTGGATGAAGCTCATTTAGCGGTGAGCTAGTTAGCGGCGAGCTAGTTAGCTAGCCTACTGATTCTGCTTTCATGCTTCATTGGATCTACCCGATTGGATCCTCATTGTTTGGGTGTCTCTAATTAAAGACGCCTCCTTCTCGACCTCGACCATTCTTTCCTCCGATATCAAGCAGTGGGCATCAGTCGCACTTTAACTCCCGGGTCTTCGTTGGCGCCCCGACGCTGGATGTCAGACGCTCTGGTAATGAGTTGTTATCGTCCGACCGTAATGTTTCATCAATTGTGTGATCGATTGCCCAGAGGGTGACTGGGTGGAAAATAGTCGTGGATCCAGGAAGAGAGAGGGACCCAACTCTGCCCTCGAACATTAATAGTATTACATGTATTTGCTTTTCTCATGTCAGTTATCACAAAAACTGATAGTACAATACGACAGCAATGTGTTTTTTCTGCCAGTCGTTCTCTTTACATCTTGATTGTGCAATCAATGCAGGGACAAAAACATCTTAAAAAGTTAAACTGTTATTGCGACACAGTATGAGCGCTAATTTATGAGGTTATACTCGACATTAATAGACGTGTTTGTTGTATTTCTTCTCATTGGTTGTGAACAAAATGAGACGTTAGCTTCGGGCTTGGTCGCTAAACGAGGATCTCAAAACAAAGATGGCCGTTCATTATGGATTTTCTGTTTTATTTAAAGGAACAGCGTGTAAGAGTTAGTGGCATCTAGTGGTGAGGTTACAGATTGCGGCCGACAACGTGCTCCTCTGCTCCTTTCCAAGCGTGTCGTGAGGACAGGTACATTTAATTTAGAAAACAAATACATTCAAGAACAGGATAAGAAGTTATTCATGATTTAGGTTTTAATGAATCATTACATCTCTTAACTTCATAATCAGCCTTTTCACTCATGTTTCTCTAATCATTTTTATTTTTACAGATTTTTTTTTTATAACATTGTGCCATTACAGTGATGGATGTTATTGATAACATATTCATTTCATGTTGACAGCTGATAAAATCTTTTGAATTCAGCAGACACAAATTGTCATCATCATAGAAAAAGGAGGCCTGCTTTTTTTCTGCAAATGCATTGTTTTTTATTCTTATCGTGTGAGAATGGAAAGCTTGATATTTAAAGCAACCGTCACAAGTAGGTTAGTTGCATTTAAATCCATTCTGCATGACATGAACATAAAACATTTAGTTCTCCACAACTACAACATATAACACTCTAGATTACATTCAACAGCTTTTTCAAGGACGCTTTTTGTAAAAATGAAAAAAACTGACAGAGGGCAAAGATGAAGAGGAAAAAATAAAGCGTTAAATATTAAAAATGTCAAGATCGACAGTACGAGCAGGAGCAGAAGTGAAGGCCTGGCAGACATTTAAATACGGTTGATTATATTTTTCACGCAGCGTTTGCCGCTTCAGATGTGAGAGTTTATGAATTCCTCTGATCCCGCTGATCGAGGTCGTCTCCCAGCAGGACGCCGACACTCGCCTCCAACAACAGAGCGTCAAGTTAGAAACACTTTGACAAACGGCTCGCTGGAGATGACGGAGGACCTTTTCATCAAGTACGACATTTGGTAATTTTCCTGACGAGAGCTCAAACTGGCTGATGACGACCTTTCTGTCACAAAGAAACAAGACGACAGCTGAGTCTTTGATGTTTGCATCAAACAACCGCCTTTACAGGAAACTATACAAATATCTCCACATTGTACTTTAAATTACCAGAAACAAATTAGATGTTTACTTTAAGAGCCTTTTACGACATATTATATATTAAATTAATCAGCAAGATTTTAGTTGAAACTTGACAGTACAAATGTAGAAAGAGAGAATTCTCTCTCCTGACCACCAGGGGGCAACTCCTCTGATTGTATAGAAGTCTATATAAATGACTCTACAGCATGGTGTTTATTTAGTAAATTATGGTCATTTAGAGTTAAACAGACCATAATGCAGGGGATGCTTTAGGGCGGGGCTACAAGGTGATTGACACGTCGACACCAGAGACGAATATAGCGTCTCTGGTGTCGACCTGTCAATCACCTTGTAGCCGCTGATAATTACTCAGATCACATTCATGTTGAAACACGGGACCGTTTTTAAAACATTAGTATTGCAAATGTAAAGTGCAAACATGACATTTTTTTTATTTTAACAAAGTGGAGGAAAAATTATTGGGAAACGCTCTTCTTTTTGTTCGCTATGTTATCTTATTTGCAACAGGAAGTGACGTAGAGATGCCGTATACGTCTCTGGTGTCGACCTGTCAATCATCTTTAAGCCCCGCCCTAAAGCGTCCCCTGCTTTATGGTCTGTTTGACTCTAAATTACCATAATTTACTAAATGAACATCATGCTGTATTGAAGAAGACTTGACTAGAGATTGAGACATAAACTCATGTTTACAATGTTTACTGAGGGAATAAATCAAGAGAGAAGTAGAGTCATTTATATAGACTTCTATACAACCAGAGGAGTCACCCCCTGGTGGTCAGGAGAGAGAATGCAGCTTTAACACATGAAGCATAGACTTCTATACAACCAGAGGAGTCACCATAGGAGTAATTTTCTATAGACCGTTAAACAAAACAACACCAGTGTTTTTGTTTATTTAAATGTTTTCGTGCACAGCTGACTGTTCCGTGTGTCATTCTGTGTTTTTCTTCTCCTGCAGCTGCCACTCCGGGTCGAGATGTGAGAAAAGAAACTAAAAATAAGCTCAGAACATTGTGTGAAATCACACTGGGAATCCTGTTTGCTTTTGTAAATTACTATTGATGTTTAAAGACGCACACACACACACACACACACACACACAGAAGTGCTGTCTGAATTTCGAAGGCTCATTAAGGGTCCGTTTCTTTTTGCGTTGGTTTGATGTGTCGTCGCAGCAGATACGACATCCTGTCCTGGAGAAGGTCGAAAATAGCTGCTCATTAACTGGCTCCTCCACACACACACACACACACACACACACACACACACACACACACACACACACACACACACACACACACACACACACACACACACTCGCTCACACATACATATGCATGCCGCATGCTTCTACCCACATGCTCATGGGTTCATGAACGCACCACAACAATTTGTCTCCACACAGATGTGACTCATCCTTCACTGACAGGGAACCTTGACTTATCAATAACCTGTTAACACACACACACACACACACACACACACACACACACACACACACACACTTGGTTCTTCTCACACCTGGGTTGACTAAAGAGCTGAAGTGTTGCTGAACATTTTGCTGAAAGCTTCCTCTGAACAACGTTCATCTCAACGCTCCACACCAGCACATCCACTGGTTTAAAACCAGCACATCCACTGGTTTAAAACCAGCACAGCCACTGGTTTAAAACCAGCACAGACACTGGTTTAAAACCAGCACAGCCACTGGTTTAAAACCAGCACAGCCACTGGTTTAAAACCAGCACAGCCACTGGTTTAAAACCAGCACATCCACTGGTTTAAAACCAGCACAGACACTGGTTTAAAACCAGCACAGCCACTGGTTTAAAACCAGCACAGACACTGGTTTAAAACCAGCACAGACACTGGTTTTAAACCGTCCAGCAAATGCTAGGACAGGTGCGTTGGTGAGGCAGTGAATTATCCTTTTGAATGCTGCTGTGCAGGATGAATCCCACCTGTCCCCAAAGGGTTTACTCACTTGGTAGTAGGTTTTATCAGGTACCTTGGCTGCGTTTGTCTTCTTTGGGTCGGGGGATAACCCTTACAGGGTTCAGTAAGGGGTCCGACTATGATGGAGTAGTTCATGATGAAGCGACGGTAGTACCCACAGAATCCTCAGAAGGACTGCAAAGCTTTAAGATTGGTGGGCTGTTCCTAGTGGGCTACCGCTTCAGCTTTGGCAGGGTCGGTGGAAATCCCATTCTCCGACACTATGTGTCCCACATAGGTGACTTGTGGCCGACACAACTGGCATTTGTCTATTGACAACTTCAACCCCGCCTCTTCTAGTCGGTCTATCACCTTCAACAGTCTTTGCTCGTGCTCTTCCAGGGTTTTCCCGAATGCTATCAGATCGTCCAAGTACACTATGACCTCAAGCAGGTGCATGTCCCCGACCGCTTTCTCCATAAGTCTCTGGAAAGTTGCCGGGGCTCCGGTGACTCCCTGGGGCATTCTCTCAAACTGATAAAATCCTCATGGACATATGAAGGTGGGTTTTCTTTGGAGTCACACCCACACCTCCTGGAGAAGAGCAGCTGGATAACTGGATAGGACAAGCTCTTCTGATGATAGACGAGTGTGATCGATCGGACAGAGACAAGAGACTCGTGGGCCCACCCTCCACCGCCTGGGTGAAAGTGGATGGAAAACCTTGTACTGCTCTGCTGGATAGCGGATCCCAAGTGACGATAATCTTTGACAGCTGGTATGCCAACCACCTGTCCCATGTGCCATTGCAGCCAGTCAGTGGGTTAGACATTTGGGGCCTCAGTGAATCAGAGAGCAGCTATCCCTATAGAGGACATCATGCAAGGCAACGACATGTTAGAGAGTGTGTTAGTGTGTGTGTGTGTGTGTGTGTGTGTGTCTGAAAAAATATGAGGGATGGATGAATATTGTGAATCTACACAAAAAAGGGTGCTGTCCAAGATTTGCTTGATTTTTAATTCCAATATTTAGTTTTGAATGGGATAACAGCTGCATTACATAACTCAAGGAACACACAAACACATGAAAACCTGTTCAAGGAAATATATCGAGGATTCAGTTTGTTATTGTGCAATTGAAAAGCAAAGTTCTAAGCAAACATTTGGAGAAAATAAAATATATACATATTTTATTGTATGTTAAACACATCAAATCAAATATAAAATCAACACTGGCACCATCGATACTCAAAACACAAGTGAATAGACAAAGAGAGCAACCTATAAGAACATGAAAGGTAAATGGCTTTAGAGCCCCGCCCACATTGACTGATTGACAGGTGATCATTGCCTCCTCAGCCATCGTGGGCTCTTCGAGCCCTCCGACAGGTATTCAGGCTTACGGGAGCTTGGCGTGGAGGTCATCTGTGTTGCCCGTAATTAAAAGAAGTGACCCGTGGGAAACGGAGGTGAATGTGGTGCTGATAGACATCGTTACGCGACCTCGTCTAATAAATCACACAGGAGTGAGTCCTCTGGAGGCCTCGTCTCTCTCTGAGCCGCCCAGTGGGAAGTCTGTGCCTCGAAATGTGCTTTACTGCTCCTGAAGAAATACATCTAGAACTGTCTTCTCCACGAGCGAAAAATAACGTGTGTGATTTGGATCCCCTCCAGAGTCTGGGTTCTTGCTCCGCCTCACAGGTGCTGTGGTAGAACCGTGTCATATTCAAATGATTCTAATGTTTATCATAATCTGGTTCACTCCAGTAGTTTGAACCCCAAATGAAAAAAAAAAATCTGTGATTAAATGGCAATACATTGGAAGCTGATACACAGGGTTCTTACGGTCATGGAAAACCTGGAAAAGTCATGCATTTTAAAATGGTTATTTCCAGGCCTGGAAAAGTCCTTGAAAAAAATAAAATCCCAAAAGTTTTGTAAAAGTCATGTAAATGTGTTATATTCATGTGTTCATGTCGTTCATTTATGCTGAGTTTGAAATAAATAACAAACTTAACTAATACTTAACTAATACTTAAATAAAACGTAACTAATACTTAACTAACTAGTATTAACTACCTGAATTAATCATGAATTTCAGTATTAAAACACATTTATAAAGTGCATATCTAATCAATTAAATGTTTTAATAAATGCATGAATAAATTACATTTAAGTAATTTATTTATCATTTACATTTATAAAGTCTGAAAACCCAATCATAAAACGCATTATAGTCTATCTTAATAATGAAGAATAAAACATTTATAACTGTTCATAACTGTGTTCATGTTGGAACAATGCTTTATAAATGATGAATTAAGTGTTTACTCATGCTTTATAATGCTAAATAGTGTGTAGTTTTTATAAAGTGCTACCTATGTTAGTTATTGTGGATTCTACACAGTTTTTTTAATTATTATTATGTAATTATGTTTTGCTTATTTACAATGTTTGTTTTGACCTAGTTTCTTGCTGCTGCCGGGTCACAGATAATTACTGCTGCTGTAAATCCGTAAATGTTCCAGCTGCGGGACTAATAAAGGATTATCTTATCTTATCTAATATTAACAGTCAGCAGCTTTTATGTTCGTCTACACGAGGCAACACAGACCTGTAGCACTGATTGCTTTATTGTATTTATAGAACCTATAACTCAGTAAGTGTTGAAAAGTGGGAAAAGGCGACAAGTATGATTGTATTATCGTCACTAAAACAACGTATGAATGATTAAATAGATGTTCCTGTAACGATGACTTTGAAGCTGCAGTCAACGAAAAGAAGAAGCTTCTCTGTGCAGAATACATAGAATACTTCAAAATAAAACTTTACATATAAAATAAGATAATCCTTCATTAGTCCCGCAGCGGGGAAATTGCAGGATTTCAGCAGAAGTGCACACAAGAGACACATAGTAAATAAATAAAACAATAATATAAATAAACAGTAAAACAGTAATGAAAACAGTTAAGAAGAATACAATAGCAATATTAAATATACAGACGGAGTAAAAACAAGTATATGAAAAGTATTTAAATGTATTTATACTGCACCAGATGAACGTAATTAAAGTGTCCAAAAGTGTTTAAAGTGTTCTTAGTGTTTGTGGTCTACTGTGAGCTCAGCTGGTTGTGCAGCCTGACAGCAGCGGGAAGGAAGGACTTTCGGTACCTCTCCCTCAGACGGGTGGGAATACTTTCCTCCTGAGAGCTAAAAACACAGCCGGGAGTTTCCCATCAGGCCGTGCAACACTTTGACTCTTCTGATGTCACGGAGGAAGTGAAATAGCGGAACAATCAGTTTTACAGAAATAAACGACAAACGGCAAAAAAAAATAGGAAAAATCAAATTAAGAGAAATTGATTGCGACACACTGAGAGAAGAGAAGACGTGTTAGTCAGACGTAATAATGAATTAAAATGTTTCTCCTGCGTCTTCAGCTCAAGTGGACGATCAGAGAAGAGGATTGATCACATTCCAGATTCCCTGATTACAGACATGATGATGATGATGATGATGATGATGATGATGATGATGATGATTAAAACGCTGCAGCTGGAAGCCAAATGGACGAAGAGCCGAGCGCAGCAGATTACAGGAGAGAGAGGAGGACGAGGAGGAGGAGGAAGATGAGGAGGAGGAGGAAGAGGAGGAGGAGGCATGAGGAGGAGGAAGAGGAGGAGGAGGAGGAGGAGAAAGAATAAAGTCGAGTATTCTGGATGACTCATCCCTCCTCCTCTCAGATCCGATGCCAGGCGGGTTTTTTTCCAGCGGGATCAAACCGCCGTGTTTCAAACATGATAATTCCTTCTCAGTCTCCGGGACACAAACTTGAGTGTTTTCCATCTCGTCCAGAGGATTAAAAACTTCCATCACTTGGAACACATGACGGTGATTTCTGTGTTTTCTTCCTTTTTTTTACTGCAGATCAGCTTACTGCGCGACTTCATTTTTTTTAATTACGTTTTTTTTTCAGGATTACTTGGAACAAATGTAAAACTGCTCAGACTTCCAAAGATTCAGAGTTCTGGTGATTTCTGGCGATGACGTGAGATTAGGACATTTAAAGTGGCTTTGCATGTAAGGCGGCAACCAGAGGACACTGACGTCGTCTCCTCTACTATTTTTGGCATTTCTTCACCAGAAATGTAGTCCTGAAAGTGTGGAGAATGAATTGAAACAGCGTTTAGATCTTAATGTTGGGGAATAAAACTGTATTGCTTCACTTTTTACCGACCCTGCCTCAAAGAAATTAGGTTACTTAAGTGTCTTAAAACAAAAGCAAACAGGATTCCCAGTGTGATTTCACACAATGTTCTGAGCTTATTTTTAGTTTCTTTTCTCACATCTCGACCCGGAGTGGCAGCTGCAGGAGAAGAAAAACACAGAATGACACACGGAACAGTCAGCTGTGCACGAAAACATTTAAATAAACAAAAACACTGGTGTTGTTTTGTTTAACGGTCTATAGAAAATTACTCCTATGGTGACTCCTCTGGTTGTATAGAAGTATATGCTTCATGTGTTAAAGCTGCATTATCTCTAGTGACCACCAGGGAGTGACTCCTCTGGTTGTATAGAAGTATATGCTTCATGTGTTAAAGCTGCATGATCTCTAGTGACCACCAGGGAGTGACTCCTCTGGTTGTATAGAAGTATATGCTTCATGTGTTAAAGCTGCATTATCTCTAGTGACCACCAGGGGGTGACTCCTCTGGTTGTATAGAAGTATATGCTTCATGTGTTAAAGCTGCATTCTCTCTACTGACCACCAGGGGGTGACTCCTCTGGTTGTATAGAAGTCTATATAAATGACTCTACTTCTCTCTTGATTTATTCCCTCAGTAAACATTGTAAACATGAGTTTATGTCTCAATCTCTAGTTCCAAGTCTTATTCAATACAGCATGATGTTCATTTAGTAAATTATGGTCATTTAGAGTTAAACAGACCATAAAGCAGGGGACGCTTTAGGGGCGGGGCTACAAGGTGATTGAAGATTAAATAATCGGGTTTTGTGCATATGTTGTTAAAGGGTTGAAAAAGCATTTTTCTTTTAATTTCAACTTTAAGATCTATACATCTTCAGCAGCAGATTACACTCTATACATATATTTCATTTAAATTGTTTTTTTAATGCAGTTTTTTGAACTTGACTTTGGAGGGACGTGAACAGACAATCGGAATGTTTGGAGGGAAGAAAAAATAGTTTGATTATTTGACATTTAGAAGCTAACACTGACTTCTGAGACTTCTACCGCTTGTTGAATAGAGCCTCTGTAGCGCAACCACTGAAGCCAAAGTCAACTTTTCCCGTATGTTCATCCACACAGGGCGTAAGATGTTTAAGGGCTTTTCTCTAATTCACTTCGGTCTCTCCACTTTCCCGAAGTCTGATTGCATTTTGGCTGAGATTGATCCGGAAAACCTCAAACTCAGCAGGTTTGAATTAGCTACAGCTGTCAGCCAATCAGAGCGCAGTGATGTTTCCACTCACTTATTCAGTAAATACCATTTTAAACACAACTTCATTCATTCACAAGAAGCCAGAGGGCTGAACAACCCGATACCTGACGTTAAGAAGAACATTAGTCGCTTTCTTTTCCCCATTATATAACATTTTCAACTTCTTGGACAAGGACTTTTGTAGAGCAGTCATTAGTGTGGCAGACGTTGCTTTCTCGCTACTTTCCCAGCATGCACCGTAATCCATAACAATGGCTGTTTGTGGGCTGTCGTTACCATACTTTTGCTAGCCACATTTTGAGTCTACATCATGCTAAGCAGCCATAAGGAGGACCTCGAAGTGGTTCGATGATAACAAAGGACCTTCACCCAGGAGGCCAGTGTTTGAGTCCCGTATGAAACCACATACCAACTTTGACTTATTAAAGTTACAAAATGTTAGGTCTTTGCTCACATAATGTAGCGCAGTTACTTAAAATGCATAGCGTTGCTCCGTAACACAGCCTGTGGAACTACGAACAAACACAGGACCTTCACCCAGGAGGCCAGTGTTTGAGTCCTGTTCATCGTACCTTATTTTGGGGCTTTTGCATGCTAGCATTTGCTAATTAGAACTAAACACAAAGTAAAGAGTGTAGAGGATGAAGAGTCTTCCTCTGTGAATAATTCAATAAATATCAAAGTGTTGGACTGATCCACCAAGCGGGAAACTAAAATAAGCATAAACAAAAATGAGCGACATCGTGTTGACTGATGTATTTCTTTCACGTGATGATCTGTCTGTATGTGTGTGGCTGTGAGGGTCATTTGTGCCCTCAGTATGTCTTCACAGGCGTATTCTCTCGCCTGAAACACCTATTAACACACACACACACACACACACACACACACACACACACACACACCACGCCTCCGGCATGCTGATGGCGCCGTGTGATGTGCAGGTGAGCGTGGCGACTGCAGTGCGGGACGATCAGACTCCTGCAGACGCTCCTATTTCCCAGCATACATCTGATCCGTCAGATAATACTGCAGCTAACAGAATGTATACAGCATATTGGCTCCTACTGGTAGGAATGAAAAAACGTCCTGCTGCGCAAAGCTCAACCTTTATCAATCGATACTAAATGTGGATACTAAATGTAGTACATCGTGGATACTAAATGTAGTACATTGTGGATACTAAATGTAGTACATCGTGGATACTAAATGTAGTACATTGTGGATACTAAATGCATTTGACAACACTTCCAAATACTGGTGAACTATTGGTCACTATGACTTTCAATTTCAAGATCGTATTAAATATCTTTCAATATTACAAGAAAAAACGCATTGTATTCTTTCCTTTTATATTTAAAGTTACATTTCTAGCATCTACTGTCACCGAATCGAAGCCTCTGATTGGCTGAGCTGTGTCAGAGGCCTGGTCGCCGGCTGACCGCGTCACAAACAGAAACTAAATCCAGGTTTCCTTTTGCGATCCGTCATATCTGCCGATGACTCCGTCTGAGCCGACGAGCCAAGGGTTTGTCCTGGTTTCACCGTGACCTTAATCTGAAGCATTGCTCTCCCTGCCGGGATCACAAGGAGTCTCTTGGCTTGGTGTCTGACCCAGATTCAGAGTCAGTCAACTCTGCACAGAATCAGCATGAAACAGGACTTCTCTTCTCTGGTTCCTCCTCTGAGTTTCCACTGAATTGGTTTCTGTTGCAGAGCCTCTGCGTTTAAACCCCTGCTGGGTCCGTAGCACCCAGAAGCATTTATCTGTGTAATTATTAACCTTTATTGAACTAAAGAAGGGTGACTGAGCTTTTACTCTAATTTTCCACCAACTGCCTCCTTCAGTCTGACGTGCACAGCTGGCAGCCGACCAGCAGTTTGCTCTTATTGGAGCTGAATTAAAGGGAATGAGCTGGAGACTTTTTGCAGTGAGTTGCAAATCCCTTTTAATCGCAGACAAGCCGCGTTAAAGATGTCAGAATCAACATATGTTTGGTAAGAAGAACACAACCATGAAAAATAAGCAACAGAATCAGAAGCATTCTTACATAAATAAGAAGATTCCAGAGTCTGTTGGTGAGTCCTTTAGTGCACATTTCATTGCTGTTTATTACGTTATCATCATGTGGTTTATAATAAACAATAAACAACAAGACAGTTGGTTGCTTGGCGAGAGGTTCTCATCCAGAGGTACAAAAAAAAAAAAGACTTTGAATGTTTCCCACTTAACATGAACGATGACCTCCAAAGCACACACGGGGTGAGAAGAGGAGGCCGAAGGTCAAACAAACAATCTTTGCTCCATCGTTCCCCGCGTGAGACCAGAAGTTGATGATCTACAGAGGAGAAGATCAGAGCTTCTATACAGCCTACTATATACACACTACAGGACAGTATTCAGGTTATTGATCCAGAGGGAGCGTAGTTTCATTTGGGAAGCACATGCAAACACAATGGAACAACTTGCTGACTGAAGACTGAAGCAGAAGGCTGTCTTTGACTTGTATTTATATAAATATATAAATTAACTTTCCACTCAAATTAAGATTGTGATATCCAACTTGTGCTGGAGAAAAGCCCTGTGTGGGTCTTCAGTGGGTGGAAACGGACCATAAAGCGCCTGCCAGAGGAATTAATAAGGTTATTACGCACGCTACTCATGCTACTCACGCTACACACGCTACGCACACTACTGACGCTACTCACACTACTCATGCTACTCACGCTGTTCATGCTACTCACGCTACTCATGCTACACATGCTACTCACGCTACTCACGTTACTCACACTACTCATGCTACTCACGTTGCTCACGCTACTCACGCTACTCATGCTACTCACGTTACTCACGCTACTCATGCTACTCACGTTGCTCACGCTACTCACGCTACTCATGCTACTCACGTTGCTCACGCTACTCACGCTGCTCACGCTGCTCACGCTGCTCATGCTACACATGCTACTCACGCTACTCACATTACTCACACTACTCATGCTACTCACGTTGCTCACGCTACTCACGCTACTCATGCTACTCACGCTGCTCACGCTACTCATGCTACTTACGCTGCTCACGCTGCTCACGCTGCTCACGCTGCTCACGCTGCTCACGCTACACATGCTACTCACGTTGCTCATGCTACTCACGCTGCTCAAGCTACTCATGCTACTCACGCTGCTCACGCTACTCATGCTGCTCATGCTGTTCATGCTACTCATGCTACTCACGCTACTCACGCTACTCATGCTACTCACGTTACTCACGCTACTCATGCTACTCACGCTACTCACGCTACTCATGCTACTCACGCTGCTCACGCTACTCATGCTGCTCACGCTGCTCACGCTACTCATGCTACTCACGCTGTTCATGCTACTCACGCTACTCATGCTACTCACGCTGCTCATGCTACGCTAACAACAACAACTCACTTTGAGCAAAGACAAATATATAACATTGGAATAGATCATTATGAAAGAGTGAGTGGTGAAGAAGGAAACTTGAGGACAAATGAAGTGGTGAAGAATGAAACCCGAGGACAAGTGAAGTGGTGAAGGATGACACGTGAGGATAAGTGAAGTGGTGAAGAATAAAACATGAGGAAAAATGAAATGGGGAAGGACAATGTGAACAACTGTATTCTTAATTTGTGCATCTTTAAAACACACACAGTGCAGCCACCATCGTCCATCTCACAGCATCACCGTATTCAAGAGGCGTGTAGGAGCCAAATGAGATCAACATTGTTCCTAAATGTGTACACCGGGTGGCGCTGTGTTGTGTTCTGGGAGTGGCTATATAATCAATCAGTCATGATTGACGGCAGGTGTTGGACCCGGAAAGGGCAAAAGGTTTTGGCCGCTTCGACGGTACAGGTTGGGCAAGGGTAATTGTTAGGCATCTAGGAAGCCTATCCATGTCATAATTGAAAGACAATAAATCATCTTACTTATACAACTTGCTTAGTGGATCACTAAAAGAGGACAAAGGAACACGTTTGATAGCGCGTCAGCCAGACCTACCCGAAGGGAAAAACACCTCAGTAGCCCAGGTATAGGACCGGGCTCCTTTAACAAGGCGTGAGTTTTATTTGTATAATAACAATTAACGGATTAATTATTGTCTGACTCGCGTGGATTCTGTTGGACGTCTCTCATTCTAATGGATCTTCCAGTTTGTTGAATCATGCCAGCAGAAATCATCCCGGCTGGCTGATCTGGGAGCAGTCGTTGATTATTCACCGTGAAGTGGAGCTGCTCCAGATGACATCATCGCTGTCTCCCCGCTGCTTCAGACTCACACCAGCGATACGGAAATATCGCTTTGCCTCTCTGAGGCACGAGTGACTGTTATTCTTTTGGCAGGGATTTTGAAACTTTTAAAGATTTTGTAACAGAAAAAGAAGTGGCCTCCTTAGTTTGTCCCCACTGCATCCAATCAGGGCCAGAATCAGCAATATCGTGCTGGATTCTTTTCATGTTTCGTGTTGCTTTCCAGTGTTTATTACCTGATAAAATAGGATATATAAAAAAAAATCCTTTATTAATCCCACAGCGGGGACATTTATTTAATAAAAAAAGGTTACAATTCAATATAATCAGAGAGTGGTTGGATGTATATTATTGCACATATGAGGTAGGGAATATGAAGTATATTGCTCATACATATATTGATAATGATTCTGATATTGCACATGAATGAATGAATGAGTGAGTGAGTGAGTGAGTGAGTGGTTTGCCAGTCTATGGGAGCAAAAACAAATAACAAAAAAGAGGGAGGCACTTATATACAAGAGGGAGGAGCTTGCATGTCAAAGGGAGGAGCTTGTATATCAGAGGGAGGAGCTTATATACCAGAGGGAGTCGGTGCAGCAGAGTGAACAGGTGAGAGTGATACCTGAACTGTGACATATATATATATATATATATATATATATATATATATATATATATATATATATATATATATATATATGTATATGTGAACTGTTGAAAACCTCAAATGGACTAAAACACAAAAAGAAAGTAAAGTAAAGTAGAAGCGACATCAGGTCCTGCAGCTTGTGACCTCCAGCGGGGACAAATAATGAGAATAGAAGCTCCTGCAGAGCTAAAATAAACGTCCCGTGTCGCTCCATTCTTCAAGGTAAGACCTATTTCCTGAGTCCCTCCACCTCGCTGCGGGGCTCGGCGAGGTGGAGTGACGCGGTCTTCACAAGTCAGGTGACTCGCCGTTGAGCTGTGCACTCCTGAGCCGCCACATCTTACGGCCACGTGGAATAGATGAGCTAGATGAGCTGTCAGCGCCCAGCCACGGCGAGCTGGCGGGGGACGGGAGGAGGTCCGACACCCTGAAATGAGCGGGAAAATAGCAAACGGGTTCACGTCTGAAGGGGCCGTGACATTTTGATGGCCGCTGGGAGCCGCACAGATAATAATGCAGGCAGCCTTTAATGCCACAGGAAGAAGGAGGCCTGCTCTCTCGATGGATACGCATCCATTTAAATGTAACCTTTGTTAGAAAGTAAATGCTACATTTGTAACAAAGTAAATGTTACATTTGTGACAAAGTAAATGTTACATTTGTGACAAAGTCAATGTTACATTTATAACAAAGTCAATGTTACATTTGTAAAAAACTCAGCGCCGTATGTCTATTCAGGAATGAATACCTTCCAGACATGAAGCCCATAATATGTCCAGCCTAATCATAAAGAAGCTTTGGAAATGTGAGGACGGCTGTTGAAGAAGATAATGATGCTGTTCGTATCTCTTTTGACGTGATTTATTTATTTTTTAAATGTCTAAGAAATCTATATTTTTGTGCGTTTAACCGTTGTTTCATCGGTTTGATTTCCTTCCCGGTATGGTGTGAACGGCCTCCTTGAGTCCACAACATTCATTCTTTCCTGTATTTCATGAACCACAAATAAAGACAAATACGATTTCATTGAAATATGCGACGGTTTTATTATGCCAACATATTTAATAATAGACCGGAGACGTATTTGTACCTCGTATCCCCTGAAGCGACGAGGAAGCTGCAGCTTTACGCATTCAATATTTCCCCCTTATCAGTTTCTGAGGACGAATAAAGGACACGGCTCTTTCTGGGGCTCGTAACTGAAAGATATTAGTTCAAGATCCTGGGAGGTGTTGTGGGAATAAGGTCCGGAATCCAAAAGAGTTATAGTAAAAGTATATTTAATAAAAATGACAGACAGCTTATGCTCTCGATCGGGGTCTTCAGATCCACAGCGGACCCCAGACCACAGGTCTGAGGGGTTCGCTGAGCAGACGGAAAGAGAACGAGCGTTTGAATTCAAGTTAGTTTTCTACTCATTCACGGGACTTAGAGCCCTTCCTATTGGTTAATACCTATATCACCTCTGGGTATGACCATGTTATTGGGCATGCAGCTTCAGGGGCGGAACTATTCTTCTTCTTCGTCTTCTTCTTCTATAGAAGGGTAGAGTCTATTGTCTCAAAAGTCAAACTACAATTCCCTAAAGCGGCAGTCCATGCAACATGCAGCATGCAATATTTTTCTAACATCTATTCACACGTCAATCATTCTACAGTAATAAAAGTGACCTTCATTTGCGTACAATTACAAATCCTTCATAATAATATCCCTTATTAATTATCATTTTTCATGCATTGTAATGTACACATAAACAATTTATTTTACATAGATGTGCAAGTCCAAATGTGACAAACTCAGCTTAACACTACATAACGTTCAGGTTCAGTTTGGGGGAAAGGATTCCAGTAATTCTTCTTTCCTGGGAATCAGCAGAAAGAAAAGAAGCTTGAGTGGAGACCCGGCCGAAAAAAGAGGAGGTAAAAATAGACTGAATGGCAATGAGGCAACGTTCCTCTCGCCCGGAGCCACGCGGGAGACCAAGTGAGGGTTGGCTTCCCGTCATGAGGACCTCTTGAGCTCCTCCAGGTTTAGGAGAGAACCATCTTACCGAGTGGCCTCGGCTCTGCGTCTCTCTCTCAGATAGAGAAGCAAAAGTGGGACAAGATGCTCGTGCACAGCGCCGCCGCCATCTCCGTGCACATTTCCTCCTCCAATATTCTGTCTACATTTTGGATGACACTCTGAATTAATCTGAATTAATCTGGATTTAACCAGAGTCCCCCGGGCGAGCCAGTGAGTGGAGATGTTGTGAAAACCTCTCCGGGGAGCTCTGCTTTCATGATTTAGTTCAAGTTTACCGTTTGTGCTTAATATGTGAGGGCCCGCCGAGCCTCGGATTACAGTCACCATCACGATATTTGCGTCGTGAATATTGTTTACATTTCAGTGAGTAAGCCGATGCTCTTCGGCTGAGCAGCCCAATGAGCCGCATGCTGAAGATCACCGGCACAGATCTGAAGTCTGCAGCAGCCGGAGCCTCGCGGCCTGAAGACGAATGTACAGCGAGAGCAGAGGGAGCGCTGGAGAATGTTAAGGAGAATGTTAAGAGAATGTTAAGGAGAATGTAAATGAACATTTCAAGAGAATGTTAAGGAGAATGTTAAGGAGAATATTAAGGAGAATGTTAAGGAGAATGTTAAGGAGACTGTTAAGGAGAATATTAAGGAGAATGTTAAGAGAATGTTAAGGAGAATGTTAAGAGAATGTTAAGGAGAATATTAAGGAGAATCTTAAGAGAATGTTAAGGAGAATGTTAAGGAGAATGTTAAGAGAATGTTAAGGAGAATATTAAGGAGAATCTTAAGAGAATGTTAAGGAGAATGTTAAGGAACATGTTAAGGAGAATGTAAAGGAGAATGTTAAGGAGAATGTTAAGGAGACTGTTAAGGAGAATATTAAGGAGAATGTTAAGAGAATGTTAAGGAGAATGTTAAGGAGAATGTTAAGAGAATGTTAAGGAGAATATTAAGGAGACTGTTAAGGAGAATGTAAAGGAAAATGTTAAGAGAATGTAAAGGAGAATGTAAAGGAGAACATTAAGAGAATGTTAAGGAGAATGTAAAGGAGAACATTAAGAGAATGTTAAGGAGAACGTAAAGGAGAATGTAAAGGAACATTTTAAGAGAATGTTAAGGAGAATGTCAAGGAGAATATTAAGGAGACTGTTAAGGAGAATGTAAAGGAAAATGTTAAGGAGAACATTAAGAGAATGTTAAGTAGAATATTAAGGAGACTGTTAAGGAGAAATGTTAAGGAGAATGTTAAGAGAATGTTAAGGAGAATGTTAAGAGAATGTTAAGAGAATGTTAAGGAGAATGTTAAGAGAATGTTAAGGAACATGTTAAGGAGAATGTTAAGGAGAATGTTAAGGAGAATGTTAAGAGAATGTTAAGGAGAATGTTAAGGAGACTGTTAAGAGAATGTTAAGGAGAATATTAAGGAGACTTAGAATGTTAAGAGAATGTTAAGGAGAATGTTAAGAGAATGTTAAGGAGAATGTTAAGTAGAATGTTAAGAGAATGTAAAGGAGAACATTAAGAGAATGTTAAGAAGAATGTTAAGGAGAATGCTAATGCTGCGTTCACACCAAACGCAACATGATTTATTTGCGCGACCAGATTACATGCAAAGTCAAAGCACAGACGTGACAGGTTGCGAAGGCGCGAAATTTCCGCCGGGCAGCGCGACTGACGCGTTTGACGCGGGGCGAACAGAGTGAAGGACGCTGGGCGAAGTCGCACGAGTTGAAATATCCCAACTCAAGCGACAAAATCGCGTGAGTCATAGTTGCGTCAGCCAATCAGCGTTGGGAATCAGCAGCATGCGGAGAATGTTAAGGAGAAGGTAAGGAGAATGTTAAGGAGGCACAAAGTCAACTGGAAGGAGATATTACAGAATCCTAACCGGCTAAAATAATAGATATATAGAGAAATGTTGCTATTAGGCTAAGCTACAAGAGATGGACCATAACTTACTAGATGAACATAATGCTGAAACTAGAGATTGAGACATAAACTCATGTTTACAACGTTTACTGAGGGAATAAATCAAGAGAGAAGTAGAGCAATTTATATAGACTTCTATACAACCAGAGGAGTCTCCCCCTGGTGGTCAGGAGAGAGAATGCAGCTTTAACACATGAAGCATAGACTTCTATACAACCAGAGGAGTCTCCTTCATTCTTCTCTGGCGATGAGAGTCTTCACCAAACGGTTGGAGGCAGACGATGATCTTAAATGTAATACATCTTCTATAAATGTATTTGGTAGTATTAAGATGCATCTTCATTGAAACTAAGGGGCAGATACCTCACCAGGAAAAGCAAAGGAAGACACATTTGGAGAAGGAAAGAAGGAGGTGAAGTAAGAAGGGAACTGGGGATAAAGAGAAAGAGGAGAAGAAGCGTGTGGGATGGGGAAGACGGTTAAGACGAGGAGGGGAAAGAGGACACACAGACACACACACGCACGCACGCGCACAGAGGTGTCTGTGACGTCAAACCGGAGCCCAGCTGACTCGCTAACCAGCCTCGCGCTCTCCGCACATCAGTCCTCCACGCGGCTGCTGCTGCACCGCCTTTAAAACCGCCAAGGAGGAGAAGGAGGAGGAGACGAAGAAGAAAGAGCCGGCTCACGGGAGAGGCAGGAGGAGAAGGAACCGAGGGAGGAGGAAAGAAGGAAGGGAAGGAAAGGAGGCTCCGCTCTCATCCTCGCGCGCATTTTTGGACACACTCTGCGCGGACACGAGCCGCTGGTCCTCGCGCGGTGAGATTCCCGGGCTGTGACGGAGCGTCTTTGTGCGTCTGGGCTAAGCCCCTCCCCCTCAGCCAGGTGTTGCGTTCACGCGCGAGTGCCCCTCTCGTGTCGATGGAGAGGCGCGAGCAGGAGGGCTGATCCGCACTTGACTGTGATCTCCTGTCCGCGAGCCTCTCGAGCAACAACAAGTTGACCAATTATCGTTTTGTTTTTGCTCACGCGCGAGACCACGTTCAAGGAACCGGATTCTACTCACGGATTTTTCGCCTGTTGACTTTACCGGATTTATCTTTTTATCAACGGGAATTAACGTGATTTGTGTTTTTTTTTAACATTTTAATTTGTTTTACCTACAGCAGCACGCGGGAGGATCATAACGGCAGAGTGAACGGACCCAGCTGTGCCAACGACGCGCGAGACAATTTGCATTTTTTTTGGGGGGAGGTGGGGGGTTCTTAATATCTCCGGACTGACGCCGCGTGCGCCCCGGAACCAGCCGCCTTGTTCGCTCCCGTGGCGCCGCGCGGCACCCTGATGGTGCGGACGGCCAGCGCACGGGGGCTCGCGCTGCCGCGTGGACACGCGGAGGCACGGTGTGTGATGATGATGATGATGATGATGATGATGATGATGATGATGATGATGATGATGATGATGGTGCACGGTTAGTCTGGGAGATGCTTTTCCACTCGAGTCGGATTTACGTGCTGTTTCTTCAGTGGAATCGTTCGCGTGACGATGACCTCCAACCGCGCGCTTTCACCCCGCGCCGCGCGCGCCGCCGCCGCCGCACCCCCGGATCTATGCGCACGATGAGGACGCCGTCTCCCCAATACAAATCGATGCGATAACTCTCAACCTGGGAGAAGAGGGAGGGGGTAATAACAACCAACAACAACCGACAGAGAGGACACAACAACAGCGGCGATGGAGCTGTCCGAGGTCCGCTGCTCCAGCGCGAGCGAGGAGCTGTACACCATCAACAAGACCCCGAGCGGCAGCAGCGGCGGTAGCGGCAGCAGCGGCGGTAGCGGCGGCAGCGGCGGTAGCGGCGGCAGCGCGCGACCCAAACGGCTGCTGTGGCAGAACGCGGTGCGGCACATCACCGAGCAGCGGTTCATCCACGAACAGGGCGGCGGCGGCGACGGCGACGGCGGGGTGAAAGACGAGCCTTACGACCCGAGCGGGGATGCGCGCAAGCAGTCTGCGGGGCGCGCGTCGCTGGGGGACCGGCACAACAACGGCGGCACCAAGGTGTTCCCGGAGCGCGCCAGCAGCGACCTGGGCTTCCTGCAGATCGACTGCGGTGGCGGCGCGCCGAGCGGCAACTCGGACTTCTTCCTGAACTGGGGCTACACGTACCGGGGCGTCATCTTCCCGACGCTGCGCAACGCCTTCAAGTCGCGCGACCTGGAGCGGCTGTACCAGCGCTACTTTCTGGGCCAACGGCGCAAGTCCGTGGTGGTGATGAACCTGCTGGACGTGGTGACGAAGCTCACGCTGCTCGCGCTGCACCTCGCGATGGCCTCGCGGCCCATGGACCCCGTCAAGGGCGCGCTGCTGGGCTTCTTCGCGGGCGTGGAGGTGGTGGTGTGCGCGCTGGTGCTGGTGCGCAAGGACAGCACGTCGCACAGCTACCTGCAGTACAGCGGCGCGGTCACGTGGGCCGCAATGGCCACGCAGATCCTGGCCGCCGGGCTGGGCTGCGGGCTGCTGGGCGACGGCGTGGGCTACGTGCTGTTCACGCTGTTCGCCACGTACAGCATGCTGCCGCTGCCGCTCAGCTGGGCCATCCTGGCGGGGCTGTTCACCTCGGGACTGCACGTCATGGTGCAGATGTTCGTGTCCCAGAATGCACCGCTGTCCGCCAACCAGGTAAGCGCTCACCTGTAACGCTGCTCTTCTGCTCTTTACCTCCGTTTCTCCATCTTCTTCCCTCTCCTCCACTCATTGTCTTCTCCTCTTTTTCCCCAATCTCCCTCTTCCTCCTCACTCCCTAATCCTCTCCTACACACACACACACACGCACACACACACACGCACACACACACACACGCACGCACACACACGCACACACACAGACAAAAGACACACACAGACAAAAGACACACACACACACACACACACACACACACACACACACACACACACACACACACACACACTATTTTCCAGTTGCTATCTTCCTCTCATTTCTTCTCCTCTCTCCCCTCTCCTCTCTTCTTCCTCATCACCTTCTGAAATCCTAATGATCTCTCCTCCTCTTTTTCTCAACCTCCACCTTCCTCTCCTCCTCTTCTTCTCCATTGTTGACCTCTTCCTCCTCTTCCTCCTCTTGGTTTCTTCCCCTCTTCTCAACCCTGCTCCTTCTCTTCCTCCCATGTTGTTCACACCTCCTCTCCTTCTTTTTCTCCTCCTTCCTCCTCAGCTTTCTGCCCTTCCTTTGTTTTTCCATCTCCATCTTCCTCCCACTCTTTCACCTCCTCATCCTCTTCCTCCACCTTTAACTCCGTTATCTCCCTCTTCAATCTTAATTCTCTCTCATCTTCTCTACACTCCTTCTTCTCCTTTCTTGACCTCCATTTCCCTCTTTCTCCCACAATTATCTCCTCTTCTTTTCCGGTTTCTCCTTCCTTCCATTTCTTCTCCCAGACTTATTTAATCTTCTCCTCTCGTTCTCCCTCCTTCATCTGCTCGTCTCCTCTCTTCCTCCTTCACTTCCCGTTGCCTCTCTCTCCATCTTCCTCCTGTCCTCTCCCTCTTCTATTCTCTCTCTCCATCTTCCTCCTCTTCCTTTTCTATTCTCTTTC
>NC_136589.1:43269594-43437094 GCF_910589615.1 Taurulus bubalis | reverse complement strand
TTTAGACAACAACAACACCAACAGTTAGGTTTAGACAACAACAGTTAGGTTTAGACAACAACAACACCAACAGTTAGGTTTAGACAACTACAACACCAACAGTTAGGTTTAGACAACAACAGTTAGGTTTAGACAACAACACCAGCAGTTAGGTTTAGACAACAACAACACCAACAGTTAGGTTTAGACAACAACACTTAGGTTTAGACAACAACACCAGCAGTTAGGTTTAGACAACAACAACACCAACAGTTAGGTTTAGACAACAACAACAGCAACAGTTAGGTTTAGACAACTAAACCAACAGTTAGGTTTAGACAACACCAATAACAGTTAGGGTTAGACAACAACACCAACAGTTAGGTTTAGACAACAACACCAACAGTTAGGTTTAGACAACAACACCAACAGTTAGGTTTAGACAAAAACAACACCAACAGTTAGGTTTAGACAACAACAACACCAACAGTTAGGTTTAGACAACACCAACAGTTAGGTTTAGACAACAACAACACCAACAGTTAGGTTTAGACAACAACAACACCAACAGTTAGGTTTAGACAACTAAACCAACAGTTAGGTTTAGACAACACCAATAACAGTTAGGTTTAGACAACAACACCAACAGTTAGGTTGAGACAACAACAACAGTTAGGTTTAGACAACAACACCTACAGTTAGGTGTAGACAACAACAGTTAGGTTTAAACAACAACACCTACAGTTAGGTGTAGACAACAACAGTTAGGTTTAAACAACAACACCTACAGTTAGGTTTAGACAACAACACCTACAGTTAGGTTTAGACAACAACACCAACAGTTAGGTGTAGACAACAACAACAGTTAGGTTTAGACAACAACACCAACAGTTAGGTGTAGACAACAACAACAGTTAGGTTTAGACAACACTAAAAGTTAGGTGTAGACAACAACAACAACAACAGTTTGGTGTAGATAACAACAACAACACCAGTTAGGTTTAGACAACAACACCAACAGTTAGGTGTAGACAACAACACCAACAGTTAGGTGTAGACAACAACAACAACAACAGTTAGGTGTAGACAACAACAACAACAACAGTTAGGTGTAGATAACAACAACAACACCACCAACAGTTAGGTTTAGACAACAACACCAACAGTTATGTTCAGATCAATAAAAGCTGTGATATCTGATGGATTAAACACAACGGTGACTCAGCTGGTTTCAGCCATAAAAGCTTTTCCATCTGCTCTAAACTGTTTGCTCTTGGTCTGTTTGTTGAAGTGAGCAGCGACGCCATGACCTACGTCACCATGACCACCAGCAGACAGTAACCATCGTAATGCTAGAATATACTCAACTGTATATATGTATCATGTCACTTCTTCAAATGGTCAAGAATTATTCCAGCGAATGAACTTAATTAACTCAAAGTAATGCATACACAACCCTTTTCTTTCATTTAATGACAGAATGAAGTTGAATAATTACAGTTTTCATCCAATAGCAGCACAATATAAAACTGTAAATCATAGCTGTATTTGAACACTATACGTAATATGCAAGTGAAATATATTGTTTCGGTACATGAGAAAATTAAAATGGCCCCAATAAGACATCGCCTGAATGTTCTCTGTACTAAACCCTCTCTAACTTTGTTCTGCTTCACTTTATCAAAGTCAACCTTTGCAGAGAGAATGTTCACATATTGTCCTATGATTTGGGTTAGAGAATGTTCACATATTGTCCTATGATTTGGGTTAGAGAATGTTCACATATTGTGCTATGATTTGGGTTAGAGTTGGACCTTACAGCTGCATCATTTCAAACAAATAATCATCCTGAAAGTGATTTTTTTCTAGGCGGACCTGAAACCTTGTCATCTTCATTTACTCTTAACCAGTAACATATAGACTGATATTTACACTTCTGAACAACATCTCACATGTGTACCTTTTATTTCAACACCAAAACGATTCAAATAGCCCTAGTGGTTGCTAGGGGTGGGGGAAAAATCGATTCAGCATAGTATCGCAATACTTTGCGTGGTGATATTGTATCGATACACGGAAGCCAAGTATTGCTTTTTTATCATATGAATGATACACTTTTTGGTCCAAAATCAATTGCTTTTTCAGTCTGTGTTATTTTCTGGTGAGGTCAGCAGAGGTCCCGGATCAGCGTGACCCGTAGGGAGGAAACAAAAATGGCGACACCGGAGAAAGAAGTTAGAAATGCGCCATACGTCTTGACTTCCTGCCGCCCGTAGCGCCGCTGCTCACACAGCTGTTGCTCGACACACAGGACAACACTCACAAGACTGCGGCGGTCAAAGACATAAAAAAAGCATGAATCAAACCGGCTGCTGGTGCTCTAGTAGCGCTGGAAGCGGACGCCATTCAGACGCATTTCCTGGTGATGTCGATGAAATTCACCGAGCTGTGTGCGTCTACGGATAATATTATGAACCCATATAAAGCAGAACTAGTGGTTATTTCCATGGTGGATGCCGTAAATGAAAACTGTTTTCGGAGATAAGCCCCGCTTCCTCTCCGGCGCAAATGACGCGACTATGTAGACTGTAATAAAAACAGTAATAAGCAGTTCAGTTCGTCAGATGCAACATTTATGACATGTTGCTCAGTTTATCACATTTTTCTGCAATAAAAATGATTGAAGTGAGATGAACAGACTGAAAACGGTATCTTATTAGATCAAATATGTTGACAAAGTTTTCATTTGGGGACAATTTGCAGTTGGAAAAAAGGGAATCAATTGATGGTGATTCCCACCACTAGATACACCCTTTTTAGATTGGGTATGACATTTGAGCCCCAACGCCTCCTCTGGTCACGAGGGGAGAATAAAATAAAAAAACTCAATTAACACACTTGTGCCGGAGCCGGAACATCTCCATCGACCCGTCTCCGTCTCCTGAGGCCTCCGGCTCTCTGCCGGCTCCCTGCCGGCTCCCTGCCGGCCCGCGGTTTTTGTCTCTGCCCAGCGAGGCTTCAGTATCGGCTGAAAGTCTTCTGTCCTTTCTTTGCTCCTGAAATCTCGGCTCTGGTTCCATCGATGTCTTTGTGCAGAAGCCTTTCAGCCTTTTTTATTTTATTTCACCTGCTGTTGAACGAACAAAAGTGTCAGGAAATAACAGATCAGCTGCTGCTGGTTTATGATAATGTGTTTTATGTAGCTGAGAGCATTATGCACACTGTCAATAGCACTGACACACACACACACACACACACACACACACACACACACACACACACACACACACACACTTCAAGGTCAAACTCGGCTTACCTGGAGCGCCGGCTGCACGGAGGAGATAGAGGAGAAAAAAAAGAAAAAAAAGGGCGAGTGTTGATTCATAAGGAGGCTGCATGCATCCATGCTTTTCAATGTCTGGGCCTCTGGGTGCCCTGAACATATTATTTAGTGCATTTAAAGATTAAAAAAGTTTTTACTAGCAGCCAATCACGATAAAATACATGCTTTTATTCACTTGTGTAGCGAAGTAGTAATATTTTTTTGAACGTTTTTTACGTGCACATCTCTCTGAAACGCAATATTTAAAGTTGTGTTTTGCAAGGTTCTTCGTGGACGAGCTCAGTTTCACAGAACTCGATTAAAAGAACTTAAGACGAGTTTTAGGCGATCACCAGTTATTGGCCTGTTGGCGGGTTGTATTGTTTTGGTGGATAACGAACGGGCTCTCAGACAAATGGGATTCTTTTTGGGCTATTGGGGTAAAACTTCAAAAGGGTGATGACATCATTGACTCACTATTAAGCAGCTTCATAAATATATATTGTAGAGCCAGACTTCTCCGGCTCCACACATTCTCTTCCTGGTCTAGAAGTGAAACCACTCGGGCCTATTTGTCCTTTCGTGAACCAATGGCAGCGGTCGTAGGCGGCTATGGCCACACACACACACACACACACACACACACACACACACACACATTGCGATGCAGACTCATTGGACTAGAGGAGCGCAGCAGATGACTCGTTACCGGACTGAACTTCTGCTTCTTAATAAAATACACCGTGACTACTACGTCACCGACAGGCAGCCGGTTGATCCTGACACATTCGATTGTCTTTGTGACCTTTAAAGTGTCCGTCACTCGGCTCGCCGCCATCTGTCTGCAGCTTTTCCTCTTTTTTTTCACAGTTTTTATCCCACCAGGGAAGAGCATTCACACATGTCTGAGGACAATTACAGATTGAAATGTAAAACCTCATTCCAGTCCCTAAATGTAGGGTTATGGACTATGGAACTTATACATTCAGGTGACGGAGATGTAGAAAATCATATCAAATAATTGCATTAATCGATCAGGCAAAGTAAAAATAGAAAATAGAAATATGCTTTTCCTCTTTCTTTCCCCCCAAAATACATTTCTCTCTCTCTCCTCACTCACCTCCCTTTCACCCTCCTTCTCCTCCTCTTCCTCCTCCTTTATCTGGCTGGTGTCATGCGGTTGATCTCGGTCCATCTTGCCGTTACCAGACACTGCACTCAGCCGCTCTTAATATTTAATGAAGGATCGGGGGCTTTTTCAGCTTTTTCATGGTTAAGTTTCTTTTTTCCCGGTAAGGTTTTTTTTTTGTTGCTCTGTGACCTCTGAAAGCATTTTCCAAAAATTGCCATAAACGTGAAAGCTTCTACGGTCCTTCACTCTTATTCTCCTGTCGTGAATGAACCCCTAAATCGGGGCAGGAAATGAACACTTTCCATCCATTTGGAAATCAGCGAGTGTTATTAAAACGTAAACACACAAGGAGAGAAAAGTGTATTTTAGAGATACTGCAATATTAAAAAAGCTTCCTTCAAATATGTTTTCATTTAGTATGTGTGAGTCTTTGGTTCCGACTTGCTTAAACGTTGGTGATCATCTGCCTTTTGCAGGGTTCACAAGGTCATTGAAAACTTGGAAAAGTCATGGAATTGTAAAATGGTTATTTCCAGGCCTGGAAAAGTCCTTGAAAAAAATAAAATCCCAAAGGTTTTGTAAAAGTCATGTAAATGTGTTATATTCATGTGTTCATGACGTTCATTTACGCCGAGTTTGAAATAATTAATATGCTTTTAAAAGAAAGACACTCAAAATATAAGCAGGCATACATACAGGCATCTATATAAATGGTTATTCTTTTTATCAAACTATTGTCTCTCATTCATTTGTGTTATTTAAGGTTTACTGTATGCTTTGTATTCTCATTGTTACTTTAAATACTACATTTTCTTACTTTTTCATGTTTACACCCAGATTTCACTAAATGTTTGGTCATGGAAATTTGTTTTAAAGTCATAGAAATGTCATGGAAACCCACTGGTCAGAATGTATATGAACCCTGCTTTTCATTGGGTACAAAACTGACATCGCCAGCAGCCTCAACTGTTCTTGCTAATAATGCTAACACGCTAAAATATATTTGGTTATCACGCTAAACAAAAAGCAGAAAGCGACTGACCAACAACATCCTGTTCTGAAGTCAATGGCACATTGTTTTCCTGCTTCATTGACACAGTGAGATGCGGTGGGATTGTTCCTGTGAATGTATGATTTACAAAAACACCAGAGAGTTGTATAGTCTGAAAGTCAACATTCATTGAAATTAATTAATTCATTTTAATTTCATTTTCATTTTCTGCTTCAATTCATAATTGTTGGCGTTAAGCATTTCAAAAAGAATAGTTCCCCTACCAGTTCCTCTACGGGTCCTCTAAGTGTCCACAAAGTGTCCTCATAGTGTCCTCATAGTGTCCTCTGTGTCCTTATAGTGTCCTCAGTGTCCTCATAGTGTCCTCATAGTGTCCTCAGTGTCCTCATAGTGTCCTCAGTGTCCTCATAGTGTCCTCAGTGTCCTCAGTGTCCTCATAGTGTCCTCAGTGTCCTCATAGTGTCCTCTGTGTCCTCATAGTGTCCTCAAAATGTCCTCATAGTGTCCTCTCTGTCATCATAGTGTCCTCAGTGTCCTCATAGTGTCCTCAGTGTCCTCATAGTGTCCTCTGTGTCCTCTGTGTCCTCATAGTGTCCTCTGTGTCCTCAGTGCCCTCATAGTGTCCTCATAGTGTCCTCTGTGTCCTCAGTGTCCTCATAGTGTCCTCAGTGTCCTCATAGTGTCCTCTGTGTCCTCATAGTGTCCTCTGTGTCCTCATAGTGTCCTCTAAGTGTCCTCATAGTGTCCTCAGTGTCCTCATAGTGTCCTCAGTGTCCTCAGTGTCCTCATAGTGTCCTCAGTGTCCTCATAGTGTCCTCTGTGTCCTCAGTGTCCTCAGTGTTCTCATAGTGTCCTCTGTGTCCTCATAGTGTCCTCAGTGTCCTCATAGTGTCCTATGTGTCCTATGTGTCCTCATAGTGTCCTCATAGTGTCCTCAGTGTCCTCATAGTGTCCTCAGTGTCCTCATAGTTTCCTCATAGTGTCCCCATAGTGTCCTCTGTGTCCTCATAGTGTCCTCTCTGTCCTCATAGTGTCCTCAGTGTCCTACAGTGTCCTCAGTGTCCTCTGTGTCCTCATAGTGTCCTCAGTGTCCTCATAGTGTCCTCTGTGTCCTCATTGTGTCCTCATAGTGTCCTGATAGTGTCCCCATAGTGTCCTCAGTGTCCTCAGTGTCCTCATAGTGTCCTCAGTGTCCTCATAGTGTCCTCAGTGTCCTCATAATGCCATCATAGTTTCCTCAGTGTCCTACAGTGTCCTCAGTGTCCTCTGTGTCCTCATAGTGTCCTCAGTGTCCTCATAGTGTCCTCAGTGTCCTCATAGTGTCCTCATAGTGTCCCCATAGTGTCCTCTGTGTCCTCATAGTGTCCTCAGTGTCCTCAATGTCCTCAGTGTCTTCATAGTGTCCTCAGTGTCCTCAGTGTCCTCATAGTGTCCTCCGTGTCCTCATAGTGTCCTCATTGTGTCCTCAGTGTCCTCATAGTGTCCTCATTGTGTCCTCAGTGTCCTCATAGTGTCCTCAGTGTCCTCATAATGTCATCATAGTGTCCTCAGTGTCCTCATAGTGTCCTCAGTGTCCTCATAGTGTCCTCAGTGTCCTCATAATGTCATCATAGTGTCCTCAGTGTCCTCATAGTGTCCTCAGTGTCCTCATAATGTCCTCAGTGTCCTCATAATGTCATCATAGTGTCCTCAGTGTCCTCATAGTGTCCTCAGTGTCCTTATAGTGTCCTCAGTGTCCTCATAGTGTCCTCATAGTGTCCTCTTAGTGTCCTCGGCCAGCGGTTGTCACCTTGTTTATTCCTGGTAGAAGGACAGACTCTGAGCCTGGGCTCTGGAATCAGTGACAGACCCTCGTCGTCGTGGCTCATTTCCTCCCGTCTCCGCTTGAGGCTCTTCAAGTCGAGTGCTAGAGCCAAAGGAGCGTCCTGATCCGATAAATGACACTTCTGGAAAACTCCTTCAGGGAACGTGGAAGCTATTTTACACCTCCTTCTCCCTGTCACTGAAGTTTATTCCTTTGCTTTTTCTTAATTCAAACGTCACATCTCAACACTGAAATGCGTCCGTGTGGATCCGGTGTTTTTTCAGCGGTGATGACCGACCTTCACGTTTACCTGCAAGTCATCCAGGTTCCGTTGCCAAACGCTGACTTGGCACTCAGCTGCCGCTCCTCTTCCTCTAATATTTGGCCGCGCAGCCGGACAGTGATGTCAATGAAAAGCTTCTCTTTTTTGGTGGAGGTTCAGGTGGCTTTTTCAAGTTTTTTGTGTTGTAAAAATCACATGAAAACATACTGTACTACATAATGTATTATTTATGAAAAATTAATATTTCAAAGATCTGAGGACATTGAGGAGAGCAGCTCTTTGAAAACATGAAAGCAAGATCTCACTCTTCTCGTGTCCACTGAGCATCACTTTACACAACAACATGATTTTTGTTTGTTTGTGTGAACGCTCTACGCTGTGTTGACCCCACAGATTAAAAAAACGGGTTTGATATGCAACATTTGTGCTGTTTGAGTCTGAGAACACATTGAGTGAGGTTTTAGGCTTAAAGTGAGGGTGATTTTCGGCTTATTCTTCACATTGAGGATGATTTCAGACGGGATTACCTCCCGGCTGTAATCTATTCATAGCGGCGGGCCGCAGCCAGCGGCGTTCACCGCGCTCCTCTGGGGTCGGCTTTTAATGAGATTACTTCTGGATTACTGTTATCTGTTTGAAATGTGAAAAAAAAAACAGCAGGTACTCGGGAAAATGAACGAACGGCGTCTGTGTTCAACTCTGGTGGTGAAAACAATGTTTGACCGCAGAGGAACAACTTTTAGTTACAAGCTACATTTTCTGTGTCTTTTTTATTGTTTTTTTTAAAACTTTTTGAACTTTACTACTTTGTCAGAAAGTCTGAAATTATAATTAATTCACCATCAACATAGTTTTTTTGTTATGTGTGAATAAAATAATAATAGATGAGTATTAGGTGAGACTATATATATATACATATTCATAAATTATAATGTTATTGTGATGTGTTCAAGCTCTATTTAGTAAAAAAAAAGTTTTAGGCTGAGGTGAACTGTAACATTTTCATGATGCGTTCAAAGTCTATTCAGTAAAAACAAAGTCATTGGCAATGTTAAACTCTAACATTAAGATGATGCATTCAAGCTCTATTCAGTTAAAACAAGTATTTGGCTATGTTAAATTATAACATTAGCATGATGCGTTCAAGCGCTATTCAGTAAAAGATTATAACGTTATTGTACTGCATTCAAATGCAACTAGCTCTAATTGTTTACCCTTCTGCTTTTAGCAGTAACATCATAGATTTTTTGCAGTTTATGACTCCAACGTGAGTTTGGCTTCATCGGGAAAAGTGGCGTTAAAACGCAATTTCCGCTCGGCAGAAGAAGTCGGAGCTGCTTCCAACGCTGGAACCCAAACGCAGCCGTTTGACACTTGTCAATGAAAACTGCTAAGTTCCCTGTGAATTTTCCCCCGGGCTCCGTCTAGCAGGTTGACACCCTGGTATTACACAACAATGACTATCTGTCATGTGTGATATGATTCTGCCAGCGGGAAAAACCATTAGCTTTTAGAAAGTGTTACAGAGTCATCGCGGCCAAACGTGTCCTCTCCAGTGAGACTGAGAAGAGGCTCCCTCGTCGGGAACGGACCTTTTAGGAGTACACTTTTATCAATGTGTGATAGTTTAACTTCCGATGCAGAAGCTGTTCAAAGCAGTTCCGTGAGACCGGAAACATTCATCGTTTACGCTCAATTCAGTAAATATATACTGAATAAACGTGAACGATAACATTGTTCTGATGGGTTCACTTGTAAAACTTAGTTTTTGGTGAGAAATTTGAATAAATCCAGTTGTTTGAAGGAGATGTTTTCACATTAATATGAAAATAGATATTAGAGATGAGTTAAGAGTGCCAGAGGAGAGGAGTCGCCCCCTGGTGGTCAGGAGAGATAATGCAGCTTTAACACATGAAGCATTGCCTTCTATACAACCAGAGGAATCATCCCCTAGTGGTCAGGAGAGATAATGCAGCTTTAACACATGACGCATAGACTTCTATACAACCAGAGGAGTCAACCCCTGGTGGTCAGTAGAGAGAATGCAGCTTTAACACATGACGCATATACTTCTATACAACCAGAGGAGTTGACCCCTGGTGGTCAGTAGAGAGAATGCAGCTTTAACACATGACGCATATACTTCTATACAACCAGAGGAGTCGACCCCTGGTGGTCAGGAGAGAGAATGCAGCTTTAACACATGAAGCATAGACTTCTATACAACCAGAGGAGTTGCCCCCTGGTGGACAGAAATTTATTTTGAAAAGATTGTAATCATGTAACGAGCAGAAATTGACTTGCGTTGCTGCATTTTTGTCGGAAAACACAAGTAAAATGAGGGGTAACCTTCATTAATGTTTTTTCATCCCCCGTTGCTGAAGGAGGAAGCAGCTGACTGTTCTCTTCTTTCTCATGTCTGTTGAGAGTCGGATTGGACGCACCGATCAGACAGCGGCCGATACGTTGTTGTTGTTGTCGTCGTCGTTCCTGTGTAGCGTGAAACGTGATATCGGATCGGTGCACACATGCATTCATGATGTATCGGAGGCTTTTCTGATTCTGGTCTCAGGATCAAAACAACTCTGTGGTATGATGCTGACTCGTGCAGACGGGGTGTAAAGGGAGGACGCCATTAGTGATAGCAATAAATCTACCTTATGAAAACATATCCGCGAGCGAGGAGGCGCACAACGCCTTCCAGTCGGATGCGTGTCAGCACTACGGGACTTCTTGTGCATTCGGTCATCAATCCATCAGAGTTGTTTACAGCCTCGCGGAGAGTCACCGGCATCTCGCCGCTTCCTACCTCTTCCTGCTTATTCCTGTTTCTTCCTGCCGCTTCCTGCTGCTTCCTGCCGCTTCCTGTTTCTTCCTGCTGCTTTCTGCCGCTTCCTGCTGCTTCCTTCCACTCGCTCGGAGGGAGAAGCAGACATGACGTTACGTCCATGAAGTGATATTACAGAGACGAGCTGAAGGGAAATGTCACCATTGCATGCGCGGGAGGAGCTTCCTCTGCCGGGCCTCTCAGAGGGTTTCATCAGGGGTCAGAGGTCAGGTGATGCAGTTATGAAACCACTACGGCTGTCTGGAGCCACACACATGTGACTCCTTCTACTCTCCTGTGTATCCAGGTGACCGCTACTGACTCTTAGAAATGACTTTTTTAGGTTGTTTTATTTTATTATAGAACCATACCATCTTCTCTCTGGTGGTCTGTTTACTGATGGAGGTCTATAGAGGACCAGGACTAGACTGAGGTATATAGAGGACCAGGACTAGTCTGAGGTCTATAGAGGACCAGGACTAGTCTGAGGTCTAGAGAGGACCAGGACTAGACTGAGGTCTATAGAGGACCAGGACTAGTCTGAGGCATATAGAGGACCAGGACTAGTCTGAGGTCTAGAGAGGACCAGGACTAGACTGAGGTCTATAGAGGACCAGGACTAGTCTGAGGTTTATAGAGGACCAGGACTAGACTGAGGTCTATAGAGGACCAGGACTAGTCTGAGGTTTATAGAGGACCAGGACTAGTCTGAGGTCTAGAGAGGACCAGGACTAGTCTGAGGTCTAGAGAGGATCAGGACTAGTCTGAGGTTTATAGAGGACCAGGACTAGTCTGAGGTATATAGAGGACCAGGACTAGTCTGAGGTTTATAGAGGACCAGGACTAGACTGAGGTCTATAGAGGACCAGGACTAGTCTGAGGTTTATAGAGGACCAGGACTAGTCTGAGGTCTAGAGAGGACCAGGACTAGTCTGAGGTCTAGAGAGGATCAGGACTAGTCTGAGGTTTATAGAGGACCAGGACTAGTCTGAGGTATATAGAGGACCAGGACTAGTCTGAGGTTTATAGAGGACCAGCAGTAGACTGAGACCGGTTCAGGAAGTTCCTCGCTGTTCAGAGTGTAGAGGCTTTGGAAGCGTTCTCCTGATGATGAGCATTCACACTCTAAAGACGGCCACAGCCAACGCAACGCTTGATTCTGCTTGTGATCACACGTTGGGAACATATTGGAGAACATCTCAGCTTTCATCCCGTCAGACGGGAGCTGCTGTAACGCCGTCGCTCGTGTTCACAGACGTTCGTCCAATTTACACATTCAGCTTGACAGAAAACAAGCAAGCTGCGATTCTGGAGGTGAACGGCTGCTGGCAGACTGTCGAGAGGAAGTGTGACGAGGCCGTCGAACTAGCTCGTACACCAATAACATCTTTGTACCCTTTTAAAGACTGAGCGATTGCTATATAAAACTGTAAATCATAGCGTGTTTTATGAAAGAAAAGCCAAAAACTGCTGTATTTGGATGTATTGAACACCATAAGTAATATACAAGTGAAATATGTGGTTTGGTACATGAACACATTCAAATAACCCCAATGGCCCCAATGAGTCCTCGCCTGAATGTTCTCTGTACTAAACCCTCTCTAACTTTGTTCTGCTTCACTTTATCAAAGTCAACTTTTGCAGAGAGAATGTTCACATATTGTGCTATGATTTGGGTTAGAGTTGGACATTACAGCTGCATCATTTCAAAGAAATAATCAACCTGAAAGTGATTTTTTTCTAGGCGGACCTCAAACCTTTACATATTTTTTTTTGTGTGTCATCTTCATTTACTCTTAACCAGTAACATATAGACTGATATTTACACATCTGAACAAAATCTCACATGTGTACCTTTTATTATAACACCCAAATGATTCAATAATAATAAGATCGCTTCTTGTCCAGAGAGATCACAGCAAAAAAAGCAAACTATAAGGTTACATTTCATCACCCTTTAATAGCTCCCTTTGCTCCCTCTCCTGAATGACATCAGACATTGCCATGGTAACGAGCCGCATATAGGTCACATGCCACGGGATTCGGAATTTGGGGCGCAGATCCGTGCGGTTTTCGGAAAATTGAATTAAAGAATAAAAAGTGCTTGAACCTTCTGATGTTCACTCAGACAGAAAGAAAAGAGAACCCTGAACTGGGACGCGTTCAGCTGCAGTGGGAGTTTTTATACTGATACCAAAGAGTGTGCCCAAGAAAAGGTCTTTTTAATATTTTATCATATTTTGTCCAACTCATTTAATTAGGGTTTGCTCCCAAAAATTATCTCAGAGTGGCACCAGCTTCCCCTTCTGACAGTAGCATGTTTATTCTATAATAATGCGTCATATTTAATAGCTTGATCGTATGTTTTTAACCTTCTGAACCCCAGATTTCTTCGTCGAGCTCCCTAGCCCAACCAGTCCAAATAGGGCCTCTTTTGTCATACAGCAAAAAAAAAACGGCACATCCTGGCTTTACAAATAAATATAAGTCAATTTTTTCATGTTTATGACACTATTCCACACTAAATATGAACATACACCATAGGTATGACTCCAAGGGACCTTATTATATATATTTATGTTTCCTTTTCTGTGTACTATCATAAACTAATATACCACTAACACATATATGAACTTATTATCTATATTCACAAGGATTTTCTGTATATTATAGCTTTTTTTAATTATTCAAATAGACCTTGGGGTTGAGGAGATATTCAGTATTTAGTTGAATGCAAACCATTCGCAATTTTCGCCATTAAACTGACTGGGCCTAAAGAGGTTTTAAGTCAAATCTGATAAAGAAGCTAAACCTGGAAACCTTTCAAATAAATGCATTGGAGTTAAAATGTAGCGAACTAACTAACGATAGAAAGATTCAGTCAATGTAAGTAACTTACCTGGAAATTCTACTTAAAGCTTCCATTTTTGGGCTGATTTGCGGGTCCAAAGTGGTCTCTTTAGAAAACGTCCACTCCTGGGTTAGGTGGAGGAAGAGATGATGGTTTGGGTTAAAATAAGTATAATCATTTGTTATGTCCCTTTAAATCTTTTCTGTCTGCTATCGCCTTTTATTTATCCATATTCAAGGAGATTGATACATTTCTGCATTTTGCTACTTTTATGCTATCTTTTAGCTTTTTAATAGCGTTTTTCAGACTGTTTTTAATATTTTAATGAATGATCATAATTTTTTTTTAAATCTTCTTTCCTTTTCCTTTTTAATGCTTTTCATGCTTTTATGTGAAGAACTTTGAATCAATACTAATAAACAGGCCTTGCCTAAAGTTAAATACGTTGTACGTCTCTGAACATTTTGATAATCCAGTATGTAAAGTAAGTAAAGTTTATTTATAATGCACTTATCGCAGACAATGGTCACAAAGTGCTGTACAGGAGTCGAAAGACACATACATTAAACCAAATTGACCATAACAGGGGCCAAGAAACATTACAACAGTTTAGAAAACATAATAAAATACACTGTTAAGTAGGGGTGGGGGGAAAATCGATTCAGCATAGTATCGCGATACTTTGCGTGGCGATATTGTATCGATACACGAAAGCCAAGTATCGAATTTTTATTATATAAATTATTATCTTATTAGATCAAATATGTTGACAAAGTTTTCATTTGGGAACAATTTGCAGTTGGAAAAAAGGGAATAAATTGCAATACTCAACATATCGCAGTATCGTGATAGTATCGAATCGTGGTCCTCTGGTGATTCCCACCCCTACTGTTAAGTGTCTATCATATCTGTGGAGTTCTTCTCGAGTAGCCGCTCCTCATGAGCGCCATTAATACAACTCTGAAATGTAAATGTGGCAGCAGCTCTTCAGAGGTTTTCCACCTGAGAAATGTTGCCGTAATATTCTGTCAGTGTGGATTTTTAGTAATTGAAACTGACGCTCATCATTCACTGAGTCGCAGCTCTGTGTTTCTAACCGGGCACAAAGGAGGAGGTTCTGATTCTCATTTCATTATTTTTTTTAGGTTATTTAGAAAGACTGATGGAGCCTCGGTAGACTGAAACATCCCTGTTTTAATACGGCTAATGAGTGAACCCCAGGAGGTGTGATCTCGCTCGTTCTTCATGTGACAGAAGAGATTCATGACGCTCAGATCCGCCTCATTCCAGTTGCGCCGGCTTTAATCCAGTTAAAACAGAGACGCTGACCACAGCTGTTTGCACTGGTGGATTCAATTCTGACAGTTTCTTCCACGGAGAGAAAACACTGAGCTTTAGTTTGTTTTTCTTCAAAAGTCTTTCTGCAAACATCAGAGTGATCAGGAGCCGCAGAATAAATCCCTCTGCTGCTCGTAGCCGGCTGCTTAGCGTGCAGCTTAACAACAACACCAACAGTTGGGTTTAGACAACACCAACAGAGATCCTCCTCCATTAATTAAATATATGTGTCGTCATTGTGCTTTGAGGTAACCGATCGCTCTGAAATATTGAAGCAGGGTTTCTTTCTTGCTGTCAAATCATTTTGCTGTGTTACTTATTAATCACCCCGTCTCTTCAATCTGTCTTCTGTTAACGCAGTGTTAAATCTGGAGTACAGACTTGCGTGTGTTTATTTCCCATGTCACGCTGAACATGTCACTCCTCACCCTTGATTCAAATTGAAAACATTACGATAATTATTGCTATTATTAACCTCCGCCTCATTATTTTCCATGTAGCTGTTTGTAAGCTGCGCCTCTTCCCCGGCCCGCTCCTCTTAATGAGGCCTTGTTAAAAACATCCACATCACTGGCATTTCCCTTTAATGAGTGCACCGGCGGTCTCCATGCTGATGCCCTTTATGGCGAGCCGGTGCCGCTCTTTTTTTCCCTCCAAAAACAACATGGACGCCGCCGCGGCTGCCGCAGCTTATGGGGTTTTTTAATTCCGGTCTCCGTGGGAGGAGCAGAGGCCTTCATGGGAGACTTTGAAAATTGAATCCGGCGCTGATGGCGTCCTGGGAGAGGTTCACAGTAACTCACCGTAATGCGCTCGGTGAGATACCGTGGAGGGCCTCGGGGGAGGAAGACGGCTCCCTGTGTGTTTTTGTATGGCTTAAAGGAAACAAAAAACACTCCCACACATATTCAGTTTCCAACGTGATAGTCACCCCAAAAGATTTATTTTTTATTTACGGTAAAAGGCAGGTTTTTACTGGAAACAACCGTAAAGGCCCAGTCTGTAATGTTCTTCGCCATTTAAACGTCTCGTTGCTGCTACATATGTTAAAAGGGAACCAAATCTTTGACGGCATCAGAAAACATTTAATTTTCTACATCAAAATGTGTCTGTGTTGGAAAAGGAAGCGTGATGCCTTCAGGGTCTCCTGTGATCGGTCAGCGTCTGAAGACTACGAGTTTAAAAGTATGAGAACAGTATGGAGGCGTGGAATACTGGTTTTATTTAGAGAGCAGGCTGCCCCATAAATAATACTGATGTTGTGTTTGATTGCACTTAGAATATTTACCAAAATAGCTGGGCTTAATAAATTAACACTTCATTAACACTTGATCAGACTTTAAAAAGTGTAAACTAAATACAATGTACATGGAATATCAAGATTAAAACCAAAAGAAAGAACATTTGTAAACTTACATGAATAGAAAATAAATAAACAATGTTATTTTCGCGCCGTTTACTGGCTAACTGGCTAACTAGCTTACTGGCTAACTGGCTTACTAGCGTACTGGCTAACTGGCTTACTGGCTAACTGGCTAACTGGTTAACTCACTAACTGGCTTACTGGCTAACTGGTTAACTGGCTATCTGGCTAACTGGCTAACTGGTTAATTCGCTAACTGGCTAACTGGCTAACTGGTTAACTCGCTAACTGGCTTACTGGCTAACTGGTTAACTAGCTTACTGGCTAACTGGCTAACTGGTTAACTCGCTAACTGGCTTACTGGCTAACTGGTTAACTAGCTTACTGGCTAACTGGCTAACTGGTTAACTGGCTAACTGGCTAACTGGCTAACTGGTTAACTCGCTAACTGGCTTACTGGCTAACTGGTTAACTCACTAACTGGCTTACTGGCTAACTGGTTAACTAGCTTACTGGCTAACTGGCTAACTGGTTAACTCACTAACTGGCTAACTGCAGACTTTTGTCAGCAGCATCGACCAACACCAATTATCTCAGAACGGCAACAAACGGGCCGATTAATGGATGAACTACCAGACCTCTGGAGCTGCTCATCTCTGCTGCAGGATGCGTGAGCTGAATCTTTGACCGAACAGTCAGAGACCATGTTGCACTGTGGGTAATGTAGGCGCTTGGCAGAGCTTTTGTATGAATGCAAACATTAACCGCTGATAGCGTGAGAGTTTAGTTTAAGTTTTCTTGAAAGTGAACACAGGAGCTTTTTATCGTCCAACACAATTGAGCCCGTCGCACAATCGTGCCTCGAGTGTTTGAGCGAGAGCCTTTTCTCCTGCCGAAAAAAAGAAAAGAGAAACCGAGACATCAGACGGGGAGCAATGAAACATTTAATCAGCATCACTTTGATGCACCTCTGAAGAGGCTCAGGAGTGAATTAGAAGAGAAGCATTTTAAATACAAGACGCCTTTTTCATTGACCCTTGGAGACGAACGCGAGTCACACGCTCACATTACCGGGGAAACAGAAAGTGTGTCATCTGGACTGCTCGGAAAACACTGCTGATGCAATGTATCACACCATTCACACACACGAGAACAACAACAACAACAACAACATGTGTGTCACTCTCCACCCACCTGACACAATAATGGGGCGCTGAGGTACTACAGGTGGGGCGCGGGGGGAGAATTTTTTATTATTAAAAAAAAATACTAGTTATTTTTTGAACAGATAGAACTTTATTTGCATTGTTCTAACAAAGTGATTGCACATGTTGTTATTATTATTATTTTTTCTGATGGAGCAATCTGATTTACCTGAATGTGATTTAAAATTTCTTTATTCTATTATTTGAAAAAGCAAAGATGGAGGAGTCACACAACATTATTTCAATAAAAATTCAGCGTGGACCATTTTGTTACAACTTTGTTGGGGCGTGAACATTGTTCTTCCTCCAAAGTCCACGCTGACTTTTAGGTCCACACAGGACATGAACAACGGTCTCCTTGGTGAAAGTCCCTCTACTCAAGGGGTGGCCAACCAGTCAGAGACTAAGAGCCACATTTTTTACTGTCTTACTGCAAAGAGCCACATCCCCCCCGTGAGCCAAAAATTAAAATGTCTCTGTTACTACGACATAAATCCATTTAATTTAGGGTTAAGAAACCAACATTACTCTATCAAAGATCAAACTTAAAACAGATGAAAATAACAAAGACAAAGATTAAACACACGTTATTATATTAACTTTGTTCAAAGCTTTTTTGTCACAGTTGAGAAGGACATAACTCTAAGAACATGCATGTGGTCTGGGGCAGTGGTTTAACTGATCTGGCTGCAGGACCCACCATCACCCTGAATGACAAGCCGCGACCAAAGCGAGGAACATTTTCAACTTCTCAATTTGATTTAATGAAAATATGGCACCTAGGTTTGAACCTGAGATAGTATCACAGTATGCCAAACAGAAATATTCCCTTTCACACTCAATTAAAAACCCAAAAGTGCTTCTTAAGGATACAAGGTAATACAACACACATAATAATGTTATAACTTCAGCCTTTTTGAACATAACAAAAAAAAAGGTTGGGAATGAAGCAAACTATCACAAATAGTCTGATGTAAACTCACGCAAGTAAAGTGTGTTGTGAACGCAGCAATGAGGAGTGTCTGAATATTCAATTCAGTTTATTTTATATAGCCCAAAATCACAAATTAAAATGTGCAATCTGTACAAATAACATCCTGTCCCGGGACCTCACATCAGATCAGGAAAAACTCCCCAAATAAAGATAGTAAAAACCCTTTCACAGGGAAAACAGGAAGAACCCTTCAGGAGGGCAACAGAGGAGGATCCCTCTCCCCGGATGGACAGAAGCAATAGATGTCATGTGACCAGAATGAACAACGTAACAGAGTTACAACACATGACATCAATATGACTGAAATTGAATAAATTGCACTCTGCCGCATTAAAAAATCCCTTCAAAATAAAAGCACAGGATTTTTTATTTTTTTTTGCCCATGTAAAATGACCGTCCTGACGGACTGAAAACGTGTCCGCGAATGACTGAAAACGGGTCCGCGATTTCATGGCTTTCAAGCCGTCGCGCCTTGAGTTCGACACCAGTGGTCTAAAGTATTTGCAAAATCAATAAAAAGATTAAAAAAAAAAAAAAAAAACACAAACTTCGATATGAACGCAAGAGCCACATGAAACCAGGCAAAGAGCCGCATGCGGCTCGGGAGCCGCGGGTTGGCCAGGCCTGCTCTACTCCACTAAGTCAGTTGCTCTGACGGTCTGATAATGACTCACCGGGTTGACTGGGAAGGACGTACGTATCTGAATGCTGTTGTTGTTGTTGTTGTTGTTGTTGTGGTGGATCAATGAGCCGATACATGATAACGTGATATCGGTGCAGAGACCTGATCCAGCTAAACCCGCAGCTCTTTTTTCCCCTTCTTCCCCTTCTTTTTTTTTTTTTTTTAAACTAAAATTGTGTCATCCACAGTTCCGATTTAATTCATTTAAATTGCCGAAGTACCGTAACACCCGTGAGAAGAGACGTGTGGTTTTACTTCTTTTTTTTTAAGTTCGTTAAGTTTGAATAATTCCGTAAATGGTGTCGGCATCAGAACAACTCTTTTATTCCCGCGAGGCCTTTTTCATCAAGCTGGTTAGTGTGGTGCACAATCCCCGAAGACCAGGACCCTGGAGCTCTGGAGGCCCTCGGGCCGGTAATCCAGTTGTGCCTTTAAATGCCAGAGGGACACATTTTAAAACCCTCCTCCTCACCTGCAATCGTGACTTATTGATGGACTCCCTTATCAGCCGCCTGCAGATACAGCGACCCGACCCCAGTGACCTTTTCATGGAGACGGTAGCAGATGCTCCAGACATGCCCGGACTTGCCTACAGTCTGGGACTGTATTTACTCTGCAAACACACACACACACACACACACCCCTCCTCCATGAGAGTGAGACAGATGAACACTGTGATTCTTCTAAACTGATCGTTTGGAACACGATAACAGGTCAATGTAACATCTTGAGAGAGAGAGAATGTGGCAGAGTGTTACATCAGCTGCTTCTGCTGCTTTTTAACAAACTCTGATCTCTAGAGACAGGAACAAGAACAGGAAAAAGCGGGAGTGATACCACAGCCAGAAACTACAATAACGCATCACGTGGCACGAACGTCTCCGTCAGAAAAACGCAACCGAAACGAAGCTTAAAATTGTGATATTTCATCACAAACATTTTATTCCAAACGTGTATGTGTGTGTGTGTGTGTGTGTGTCCGTGAGATCTCACCCTCCGTCTCTACGTCCGTGTGTTTCAGGTCGCGGCTCAGGCGGTGCTGTTCATGTGCATGAACACCGCCGGCATCTTCATCAGTTACCTGTCGGACCGCGCTCAGCGGCAGGCCTTCCTGGAGACGCGGCGCTGCATCGAGGCTCGGCTGCGGCTGGAGACGGAGAACCAGAGACAGGTGAGTCCACGACGAAGAGACAAAGAGACAAAGAGACCAAGAGACAAAGAGGATAACCAGCCGAGAATCCTCTTGACGTCGGTCCTCGTTCCCAGAGCTCTTTCCCCGTGAAGCGTTCCAGCCTGCTGAGCGTTGTCGGCCTCCGGCGTCGGCTGTGGACTTGTTTCCGTGTGTGCGTGCGTGACGGTTGGGTAGACGATGCTCTGTGGGGGAGCTACTGCTGTGGGTTTCTTTGCATTTACAACGGATCATAACTCACAGCAGCAGTGGTGGAGTTCGGAGGATTTGGGGAGTTTTAGTCGATTCAGAACTGAAGTTCAGTCTGGTCGCTCTGCTTTAAGAGATCACAGTGACCTCTAAATGACCTTCAAACACAACAGAGTAATGTGTTTTTGACTTCCTGGCGTGAGTGTGAAGACACTTTGATAAAAGGAGCAAAGCGATTGATGGATTCCAGTCGACAGGACTGGATGTTAGCGGCTCGGCTAATGAGCCCGCTGAGACGAGAATAACGTGGACGCTGCATCGATCCGCTGCTGTCACGCACACCCTGCACAGACACACACGCACACACTCAAATAGACACAGAACACATAGTCTGAGTCATACCGGGCTTTGTTTATGCATTGGAGTGGTGGTTCAGGCCCTGAGAAGCCACAGAAAAGCTTTTACAGCGTTGTGTTTCCTGGAAGGGTTTGGGCCGCTCCGGGACGCTCTGGGACGTCGTAATGGAGCGAGATGGGCCCTCGGCCCCGAGCAGAGCTCCTTAATGTGAAACCAATCAGGGTATTCCTGTACTACAGGAGCCACAGCAAAGTGTGACCGATACGAAGGCAGACACAGGTTGCAGAGTTTAAAAGCTGCTCTAATCAATATTTTGATATTAAAATGGATTGTGAAGCGGGTCCTTTAAAATGACGTGACTCTGCGGATCCTGTCAGCTCCAAAGAGCGTTTTAGCATCAGCTGTTTGTTTTTTTTCGGTCCTCAGCTTCAGTGTGCAGCAGCAGCAGCTGTTTGCATCAACCGAGCTCTGATAAACTACCTCTCCACCACCTGCTCTCAGACAGGCACACTGAGAGACGGCTGGTGAGCCCTCAGGTTCTGGAGGAGACCAACATCAGAGCTAAAAGAGAGAGAATATATCTGGCTTGCATTCACTAAACATGTTTACCACATGAACTCGTCAGCGGTGTTTATACAGCTTGTTGTGCTGCCCCCAAGTGGCCAATAAAGTGTTAATGCCAGTTGGGTTTTATCTTCTACAACTCATCCTGTATCCAACATGTTGAATCTCTCGCTCATCTAAATCTGCTTTCTTATGAATTATTATTAATATAAAGCTCGTTCTCACTCCTCCAGTGGTGAAATAACAGCTTCATACTTATAAATACTGCGCGCTTTAATTGGGCGTATGACAGGAGGAACGTAGAAAAAGAAAATGACAGGACCTTCACCCTGGAGACCACTGTTTGTGTCCTGTGTTAAACCAACACATGTAATGCTTTTCCGTGTCCTTGTGTCTTCTTATTTTGACAGAGGTCGGTGTAGAAATAGAGGAGTGTCAGAGGGGTTTGACACGCAATAAAAGACCCAATGCCCAAACTATTGTACCGTAAAGGTCGGCTTATAGGCTGCTACTACCTTTGGTGGTTGTCCCCGCTAGCTCCCCGCTGTAGCCAGCTAGCGCCGCTGCTAGTTCCCCGCTAGCTCCCAGACAACCGTCGAAGGTAGCGGGATCAGCCCCGACTTGACGCCAGACTTGGGCAGCGGGGACGCAGGCAGTAGCAGCAGCAGCGGGGAGCTAGCAGCAGCGCTAGCTGGCTACAGCGGGGACAACCACCGAAGGTAGTAGCGGCTTATAACCCACACTTTTATGGTAGTTATACGGCCACCCGGCCTCCAAGGAACCGTAAGGCTATGTTGGCCCGTTGGGTCATAACTTGTCTAGTTGACGACATTACACCACGATGCTTTCCTTAAACTAACCACAATGTTTTCCTGTGAACACGAACGTTCATGTTAAAAAGACAGAAACTGAAAAAGTACAAAAGTGACGCCTGAGTGGAACGTAGAGCACCATAGTTGTAGAGCACTTTGTAAACTCTGGTTTGAAAGGTGCTATATAAATAAAGTTGTTCTTTTTATTATAGTTCACGACTTGTATATCATATACACACATTTTCCCGTCACTTGTATTGCTTCCGGTTGATTTAGTTACTGGAGTCCCTCTGAATCGTGTCATCTTACTGGTGCCAATTATATTAGTAAAGAAAATATAATATAATTCTTGGCGGCAATTATGCATCTTTTAATAAACCCAAATGTTTTGATGGGCAGGAGCACAGATTATAAATGTGGGTCAACTTTAGAAGCAGGAAGAAGGAACAAAGTGTTTTTAAGTGACCCTTCAACACGACCCGAATGAAATATGAATATGGAATCGTCCGCGAGCGGGAGGGGCTTCAGCCCTCGGCTAAAATCAGGCTGCGATAACGACTCTCAAAGCTAACGTGACACTGAGGCCGCCGGCTCTCAACTGTCCAAACCAGAGGCCGAGTCCAGTGGAGCAAACTGTCTGCAGCCAACGTCCACTGCAAAGAATGTCACCTGGGAAACAAGACCACAACACCATACAGGGAACCAGCAACAACTAGACTAGAACATGAAAGGCATTGACTTATTGGGATTTGTTTCTTTTTTTTATTTGTTACATTTTGTATTTGTTACTTTTTTCATTTGTTAAATATATTTTTTCTCCCATTTTTTTTCTTAAAGTTTTTTTTATTTGTTATTTTTTTAATCTTTTTTTTGTATATATATATATATATATATATATATATATATATATATATATATATATATATATATATATATAGTATATATTTTTTAATTTATTTATTTAAATTATTTATTTATTTGTTTCATGTTTTAAATGTTTCATTTTTACATTACATTCATTTTTTTTATTTTTTTTTATTTGTTACATTTTTTATTTGTTTCATTTTTTATTTGTTACATTTTAAATTTGTTTAATTTTAAATTTGTTTCATTTTGTATTTGTTTCATTTTTAAATTGCTTCATTTTTCATTTGTTACATGTTTGTGCAGAGGAATAAAATTTGTTAAATTCTAGAGTTTAAGAGAATCAGAATCAGCACAAACATATAAGGCATTTCACTTCTATTTCTTCATCTCTCTTGATGTACCTCCACAGAAATATAAATAAGGACAAGAGCTGACATAAAGGTAAAGAATAAACAGGACTGTAAGGAGTAAAAAAGTAAAAAATTTTCGTATATATCTAAAAGCAAAAATGACGAACGTCAAGTGTAAACCAAACAAACATGGATTGAAGGATCATTTACAGCATGTGAACGTAAAGATGTCTTTATATTGTATATACAGCTCGTAGGATTCATATTTACAGTGACAGATGATGTGTACGTATATTATAAAACAAATTGTGCATTATACAGTGAAACAACGATTAATGTAGAACGACAGCAACGGAGAACTTGGGAACCTGTGGGAAGCTTCTTGTCTCTTTTAAACACTGATTAAACACCTTTATATCAACTGTGAAATGAAAAGATATGCAGTATAAAACTGTTAACTTATTAAAATGATTGTCGGAGTTATTTTGTGGATAACAAAATCTCGTGCCACGCACTTAAGTTCTTTTTAAATTAACAGAAAAGAGTGCAGACGCCGGTGAGCGTTGTACAAACGAAAGTATTCTGTGGTTTTTGTGCATTTAATGTAAAACAGGATAAAATACCACAGTTGCGAAGCTAAATCGGGGATTTGAAGTGGTAAACAAGGACAGTGTATCAATGTTTCAGCCTTAAAATGCAGAAAAAAAGAGTTAGGGTTATAAATAAAAGATCATCACAGGGTCAAACTCTGTGAATTCAAGACGACTGTGAAATAAAAAAAAGCTCTATCCACATTTCTTGCAGCGCCTCTCCGGCTCTCAAACCCCCGGCAGCGTCTGGTTGTGACGCAGCAGAGAAGCGTTAGCAACGCTCCGCTGGAATGTCGGTCTCTCTGGACCTTCATTTGGGAGATGCACAGATAACAACACAAACACAGACACTACAGCGCTGAGAGCTGGAACACCTGCGCTCCTGCAGAGCATTTAACACAGTGCACACACTCACATTATAAAAACATCAACATGTATATACATATGGAGAAGGGCACATTTTTTAGCTGTATGCATAATTCCTGATATGTGTCATCCAGCACATGAAGCATATACTTCTATACAACCAGAGGAGTTGCCCCTGGTGGTCAGGAGAGAGAATGCAGCTTTAACACATGAAACATAGACTTCTATACAACCTGAGAAGTCACCCCCTGGTGGTCAGGAGAGAGAATGCAGCTTTAACACATGAAGCATATACTTCTATACAACCAGAGGAGTCACCCCCTGGTGGTCAGGAGACATAATGCAGCTGTAATACATGAAGCATATACTTCTATACAACCAGAGGAGTCACCCCCTAGTGGTCAGCAGAGAGAATGCAGCTTTAACACATGAAGCATATACTTCTATACAACCAGAGGAGTCGCACCCTGGTGGACAAGAGAGAGAATGCAGCTTTAACACATGAAGCATAGACTTCTATACAACCAGAGGACACATAGCTATTGCCCCAGAGGCTAATGGCCGTCAGACTGATGGGTTCTGAGATTGAATAAGTTGCGTCTTTGTTTGAATGTGTTCGGTGTCTGAAGGAGGCAGATGCCCGAGGCCATAAAGTACTGAAGGACGCTGCATGGCTCCCACTCAAACTCTGTTTCTGCTTTGGCCAAGTGGAACTGCGTCAGTAGAAAAACCACAAGACAAATGTGGTTGTCTTGCGGGCCTGGAGGCTTTGGAGGATCCTGCTCCAGGAGCTTAGGCTGGCAGAGTCATCTTATGAATTATTCCTCACAGACAGGCCTTTATGTAATGTGTTTCACAAGGTTCCTTTACTCATGTTTGCTTGTTTAATTCTCTGTGTTGGACTGACTTGTGTCAACATTTAATTCCTCATTGCTCTTAATCTGCTATTCACCATATAACACTTAGCTCTTAGGAAATGTACAATATACACACATATACATATATTATATTATTACAAACTAGGTTGGACTTTGCTGCATACAAATCATGTATCAACTATTGTGAGTGTGTGTGTATATTTTATATATTTGTACATACTGTAAAATTGGTTGTTTCTCAATTAATATGTCATTTTTTCTTCAAAGAGAGTCAACAAAAATGACTTGATAAGAAGGATAGTTTTGCACTTTAGGTGTTTAACATGTTATGCCATCCAAATACCATTATTAGCTATCTATTTTCTTGCTTTAAGAACTAATAACGTTGCATTATTTTCTTCTTCTCCCCACAGGAGAGACTGGTGTTATCAGTCCTGCCACGTTTTGTAGTTTTAGAAATGATCAACGACATGACAAATGTAGAGGACGAACACCTCCAGCATCAGTTCCACAGGATCTACATCCACCGCTACGAGAACGTCAGGTGAGGCAACGTGTTGGCATATACATACATCTATTTATAGATATGCAGAGATATTTCTCTCTCTATATATTTAGAGAGATTTAGTCGGCTTTGAACCGGCTTGAACACCGAAGGGTTCCCAGGTAAAGTCCCAAAGGACTGAGCTACTAAATCCTGCACATTATTCCTGCACATTAGATATCTTCTCATAAATATATTTCCATCCTAAGTGTCTGTTAGCTTCCACCTGAGTTTCCTCTCCTCTTTCAAACTGTTACGTGACGACGTCGTCCAGATTTACACCTGATACCTGATACTGACTGTTGTTACCTGACGACAGGTAAACACAGCAGAACTCAGTAGACACCAAAGTATTATGGTTCTACAACAATAACTATGCTGTAACTAGCTGTGATGTGCCGCTGAAGGTTTCCCAACTTTCACGTTCTGATGAGTGACGAAGACTTAAATGCTCTTGTTAGAAAGGAATGTTTCTTTTGTGTTCAAGACTTCATTCAGTTTAATGTTTTAACAGCATTAAAGGAAAACTTCTCACAAAATGTTCGTTTGTGTGTCGGCTACTCGCCCCGTTTCCTTCAATCCGTGAAGAAAACGTAGTTTTGCACTCCAAAAAAACAGAGAAAAAAGTTGATGAATTGAAGGAGACTTAACTAAAACACTGTCCCAGTGGACTCCAAGTCTCCTTTATCCAGAGTGAACGCTCACCACTTCACCAACACATGCATCTTAATGAATACTAATAAAACCTGAATTCTTCTGATGCTTCAGACTCGCCCAAACTCTCACGGACATGATCGCTCGAAAACCATGAACTAAAATAATCATTAGAAATGCTTAACTTCACTCAATCAAAGCCAAACCTCGTACATATACTCCTAACATATAGAGCTACGCTATGTATAACATTAATTATAGTTACGATAAGAAAAAAAATGATTCAAATAGACCTTGGGGTTGAGGAGATATTCAGTATTTAGTTGAATGCAAACCATTCGCAATTTTCGCCTTTAAATTGCTTGAGTTAAAGAGGTTACGGTGTTCGTAAAGTGAGCGTGCGACCGGAGAGTTTGAAGTAAAATGCTATGTTGGGCAATTAAATCTAGCAACTCAGTTGCCTGATTGGGCAATCGTTAAATATTTTCTTTTAACAAATACATTTTGTTTTCCTTTGCTGATGATGGAAGTAGCTTCAGATCTCCGTTGAGTTGCACATGTGCAGAACCGGGCCAGCAGAACAATAGATTCATTTACTTTAATCAAAACTAAAACACGACAACTAATTTATAATCTGTGTCGTTTTTTGGACGGTAAACACTTTGAGCGAGTGGATTTCTACCTCACTTGAAAAAGAACAATAACGTCAAAACCCGAACAAATGTTTTAATCGAGTTTTGCTTTCTCTAAACATGGCCGCCGTTTACCCGAATCATTGAAGCCTTGAGTTCTTCTCCAAGAGTTGGAGAGCAAGCTGATGCTTTGTGCTCATTCTGGGGGTGAAGTCTTCCTTTTCAAGTGGTAACATGTGGATGCTTTTTAATAAAGAGATGAACCTGGATATCAAAGTGACATTTCCGTATTTTATTCAGCATTCTTTTCGCAGATGTCAAAGGCTTCACGAACCTCTCCACGACGCTGTCGGCGCAGGAGCTGGTGCGGATGTTGAACGAGCTCTTTGCGCGATTCGACCGCCTCGCACACGTGAGTGATGTGACAGCTGTTGTCAGTTTCAATACACTGTTAAGTTTAGTTTGGAGCATGCGTATTCTTATTTTTATTAACGTTATCTGAATATTGTACCATATATGTACACAACTGCTTGTGTCCGTTTCTTTCTACTTATCAAACCATATATGAGCAGGATATTGCATGGTTACTGGTTACTGGTTATTGGTTACTGGTTACTGGTTATTGGTTACTGGTTACTGGTTATTGGTGACTGGTTATTGGTTACTGGTTATTGGTTATTGGTTACTGGTTACTGGTTATTGGTTACTGGTTACTGGTTATTGGTGACTGGTTATTGGTTACTGGTTATTGGTTATTGGTGACTGGTTACTGGTTACTGGTTATTGGTTACTGGTTACAGGTTACAGGTTACAGGTTACAGGTTATTGGTTACTGGTTACTGGTTATTGGTGACTGGTTACAGGTTATTGGTTACTGGTTACAGGTTACTGGTTACTGGTTACTGGTTATTGGTGACTGGTTATTGGTTCCTGGTTCCTGACTGGTTACTGGTTACTGGTTATTGGTTACTGGTTACAGGTTACAGGTTACAGGTTACAGGTTATTGGTTACTGGTTACTGGTTATTGGTGACTGGTTATTGGTTACTGGTTTCTGGTTACAGGTTATTGATTACTGGTTACAGGTTATTGGTTACTGGTTATTGGTGACTGGTTATTGGTGACTGGTTACTGGTTATTGGTGACTGGTTATTGGTTACTGGATACTGGTTATTGGTTACTGGTTATTGGTGACTGGTTACTGGTTACTAGTGAATGGTAACTGGTTACTGGTTATTGCCTACTGGTTACTGGTTACTGGTTACTGGATACTGGTTTTTGGTTACTGCTTATTGGTTACTTTTTATTGGTGACTGGTTACTGGTTATTGGTGACGGATTACTGGTTACTGGTTACTGGTTATTGTTTACTGGATACTGGTTATTGGTGACTGGTTACTGGTTATTGTTTACTGGATACTAGTTATTGGTTACTGGTTATTGGTGACTGATTACTGGTTACTGGTAACTGGTTATTGGTTACTGGATACTGGTTATTGGTTACTGGATACTGGTTATTGGTGACTGGTTACTGGTTATTGGTGACTGGTTACTGGTTATTGGTTACTGGATACTGGTTATTGGTGACTGGTTACTGGTTATTGGTTACTGGATACTGGTTATTGGTTACTGTTTATTGGTTACTGGTTATTGGCTATTGGTGACTGGTTACTGGTTATGGAGAGAAGGGCAGTTTGATTTGACACAATCACCAAAGAAAATATGATATATTTAAAACTGTATTTAAAATGTTTGCATTTTCATGGAAATAATATTTTTCCAGGACCTTCAGGTGCCCAAGAGTAGAGTACATATTTCTTTCCAGGCCCAATATAAATTATCTTAGATTTCATATTTAAATTGGGATTAAAATGTGATACAAATTTTGTTTATATTAATAAGTGTGGCCTCTCATGAAGTTTGCTTTTCCACTCTTCATCTTGTTTAAAAATAAGTCATAAAAACATTCCCCTCCCCCGCTGATGCTCGTGAAAGCTAAATAAAGAAACTCCATCAGCCAGATTAATATTTCATTCAAAACAACAGAGCGAATAATTGATTCGCCGTTGGACTCTTGTCGGACTGCATGTTCTCCTGACTGTCGTGCTCCGCCGGGCAGGATTTCATAGTCAATGCAGAACCGTTTTTTTTTTAATTGCCACTTTCTATTTTCGATCACGAATAACATATTTAATTTCTCTTCTCCCCCTTTGCAGGGTTAAATATATACATGTATTGTATGCTGTGTGTTTTTTTAAACAATTGCTGTGTCCTGTTGCAGGAGAACCACTGTCTACGAATAAAGATCCTGGGAGACTGTTACTACTGTGTGTCCGGCCTCCCGGAGCCCAGACAGGACCATGCCCACTGCTGTGTGGAGATGGGCCTCAGCATGATCAAGACCATTAGGTACGGCCTGCTGCCATGACAATGTCATGGCGCTGCCATCACACTGCCTTTAGAGTGCCATGAGGCTGCCTTGACGCTGCCATTGCCATGACGCTGTCATTAGGGTGCAATGAAGCTGCCATAACGCTGCCATGACACTGCCATGATGCGACCGTGACGCTGCCATGACACTGCCATGACACTGCCATGTCGCAGACGCTGCCATGTCGCAGACACTGCCATGACGCTGCCATGACACCGCTATGACACAGACGCTGCTGTGACCCTGCCATGACACCGCCATGACGCTCTGCAGGCTCAAACTGAAAGACGTCAACGGTTGTTGGTCCTTTAGTTTGTTTGTGATTTGAGTTTTTTTAGATTCATTGTTCTATTTGGTTTGAAGCATACTGAACCAGAAGGTCCTCTTACCAGTTAGCGGCTTATAGTTGTACGTTATTGGATACAATAAGATACATGGATATTATGTTTTTTTACGTTGTTTCCACATTGTACGATATAGGTTAACACTACATGTCATTCAGCCATTCACACCCATTCACACACTGATGGGAGGAGCTGCAATGCAAGGCGCTACCTGACATCAGAACAGCCTGCGAGAGCTATTTGGGGTTCAGTGTCCAGCAACATTTTGATGCGTTGTATGCATTATGGAATGGCTTTAAATACAGGTGCGTTTCTTACGTTATCTAAGTTACAGCTGTACGTTTAAATGAGCCAACGTTAACTTTTGGTGTTAAATGGAACTTTTAACAGCCCTGTGGGTGACAGTCCTCTGTTTGTTAGACCTCTCCATCCACCTGGACCTCCTCCCTCAGCGGACCACGGTTAGAAAACGTCCCTGTGATTAAAAACACAAACATAGAGGAGAAAATACTGTCATGCAATGTTATGGGAACGTTGTTTTTAGGAGCGCAGACTGATGGCCTTGTTTAAATATATACAGTATATATATACAGAGCTCATAAGCTCGTGAATCACAACACATGACTTGATTCAGCTCCGTAGGAAAGGAGGAGAGCAGCAGAGATGAAGCTCTGGAGTCTGCTCTCTTTCAGGCCGAAGGCGTCTTCATCTCCATTATCTTCCTTTGTCGTATTTTTGGTCGCGTTGCATCACTTCCAGCGTGACGGTGAGGGAGGAGAGGAGAAGGAGAGGAGAAGGAGGAGGAGAAGAGGAGAGGAGGAGAGGAGAGGAGGAGGAGGAGGAGGAGGAGGAGGAGAGGACTGATCTTCAGAGGAAAAAGAGGGATTAGTGATGGTTAAGCCGTGAGATTTGTACTGGACACTATTAAGTCAATATGGTGAGCTGCTTACAGACGACCACTGTGCAACTCGGTGCATAATTCCTCTATGGTGTGTGTGTGTGTGTGTGTGTGTGTGTGTGTGTGTGTGTGTGTGTGTGCGTGTGTGTGTCGCGCCGTCAAAAGTTGGGACGCACGTCTGCAGGTGTGCCTGCATCCATCAAACATTTATCAACCATTCAGTCATCATTTTTTAAATGTTTTTTTAACTTATTTATAAAATAAGATAAGATCAAATAAAATAATCCTTTATTAGTCCCGCAGTGGGGAAATTGCAGGATTACAGCAGCAGTGCACACAAGAGACACATAGTAAATAAAAATCAAGTAATATAAATAAACGGTAAAACAGTAATAAAAACAGTAAAGAAGAATACAACAGCAATATTAAATATACAGACGGAATAAAAAAAAAGGATATGAAAGTATTTACATGTATTATATATTGCACCAGATGAACGTAACCAAAGTGATTAAAGTGTTCTATGTGTCTGTGGTCTACTGTGAGCTCAGCTGGTTGTGCAGCCTGACAGCAGCGGGATGGAAGGACTTTCGGTCATATACCTTTACTGTGAGGTTACGTATTTATTATACTTGTTATGATCGTGTCTCCACTGTGCCGCTGTAATCCTGCAAATGTGCCCCCCGCTGTGGGACTAATATAGGATTATCTTATTTTACTTTATCTTATTTTATCTGATCTGATCCAATCTGAAAAGTCGTGTTTCTTCTCAGTTGTCCAGCAAACTTTTTAAACGTTGCCAAAAATAAATGCATTTCGAGCCCATGTCTATGATATCCGTGCAGGGCGGATATTTCTACTACTTACATATATATTATTTAATCAGCTCCTGATGACGTAACAAGTGGAGGTTCAAACCAGTGGCCCTCGAGCCTCGTGGCTCCATTCTAAAGGCCCACTGCCCAGTCGAGGTCTCTCAAACTGGGGGTAAGGATCAAGTAAAGGGAGTTGGGATCAAAGCAGTAACACGTTTTAAATGGTTATTTCCAGGCCTGGAAAAGTCCTTGAAAAAAATATGTTATATTCATGTGTTCATGACGTTCATTTACGCTGAGTTTGAAATAATTAATATGCTTTTAAAAGAAAGGCGCTCAAAATATAAGCAGGCATACATACAGGCATCTATATAAATGTTTATTCTTTTAATCAAACTATTGTCTCATTCATTTGTGTCATTTAAGGTTTACTGTATGCTTTGTGTTCTCATTGTTAGTTTAAATACTACATTTTCTCACTTTTTCATTTTTACACCCAGATTTCACTAAATGTTTGGTCATGGAAATCTGGTTTAAAGTCACGGAAAAGTCATGAAATCCATTGGTCAGAATGTGTATGAACCCTGACGGGTTGTGGGGTTTTGGGTCTATTCTCACTCCACCTTCAAGCTATCGGGGGGCGGGGCTTAGTGAGCGGTTACTTGATGCTCTGTTAGAGCATCCTTTGTTGATGATAAATGGAGCGCGGGGTCGATGAAGAGACTCATGTGTAGTTAGTGCTGGTCGTGGCGCTGACCTCTGAACTCACCCGCAGACTCAATTAAGTATCATCACCATCATCATCATTGTCATCATTGTCGTGACTAACTGCAGTTTGCCTCGAGGTGACTTTAAGCACCTGTCAAAAAACTCCCAGCATTCCTTTCACCTCGCATTCATCGCTTATTTTCCTGAAGCATGAAATGTGGCCCCTGTTGGGCTCCTCGCAGACGTTCATCAGCTCGTTCTGCTTCGGTTGTGTTCGGGGGATAATAAATAAGTATGAAATGAGAAACACGTTTATTAACCGGTGTGAAGAGTCTGCTGAATACGCGTGAAACACGTCGCGCTCATTTCTCTGTGAATTTATGACCCGTGTGTTTTTTTTCTGCCGCCGTTGTTATCTGTGTGTTCTGTTTCTGCAAAGGTCAAGTTCATGGGTATTCATTTGCTGAATTAAACCTTTAATGCAGAGTTACCCCTGGAGGAGACGGAAAGCCGAACATCTGCCCAAAGAAACAAACTAAATACATACATTTATTTTAAATATTGCACTAAAATATACATGTTCATTATTAAATATTTATTTTCACGTTCAGACAGCATTACTTTATCAATTTAAAGATTGATTTTAAATACAGTATTAAACCCTAGTATTGGTAGTGTTCAATTTAAAGGACCACACCAGTGTCTTTGCATGTTATATCCCAATTATGACTCATTTATAATGAATTATCAATCATAATGAAGCTGTAGGAAGAGCAGGCTGACTATTAATGGACGGGTTGGTGGTTCCTCCTCTAGTCCAGGTGTCCTCCAGCAAGGCACCGACACTCAAACTGTGTATCTCATCTACTTTACTGAGAGCAGAACTCAAAACGTAATGTTTGCTGGATCTTTTCCGATGGTGATTATTATTTGTTCTTTCCTTTCCTTCCAGATATGTGAGATCGCGCACGAAGCACGACATCGACATGCGCATCGGGATCCACTCGGGCTCCGTGCTGTGCGGAGTGTTGGGACTCAGGAAGTGGCAGTTTGACGTCTGGTCCTGGGACGTGGACATCGCCAACAAGCTGGAGTCCGGAGGAATCCCAGGGTGAGAGAACCAAAGGAAACGTGGCCTGATTGACGGTCTAATGATATGCAGCAAAGGTGCACCGCCAGAAATGCACCACAGGTGTTTTGGTTATGATGACGTCATGTTGAGATGATTAGAAAATGAAGAAGAAAACTCTCACAAGATGTCGATACCTCACCTCAACCATTCAAGGTCAAATCCTCACCTTCACCATTCAAGGTCACAGCCTCACCTTTACCATTGGAGGCCAAAGCCTAATCTCTACCATTCAAGGTCACATTATCTATGATGACACCCGCTATTGCATATTTCTTTCAAAATTCAAAAACAGTTTGACAAATAAGTTGATATTTTTTCTCATGAATGAATCGTAAAAAATACAGTATAAGTATAAAGAAGACAAGACGAAACATGTTGTCCAGGCTGAGAGGTTTTAGCTTTATAGCTCTTATTTCATACTTCATGTATATCCTTTTGGTTCATTTAATTTTGAAAGAGAGTTCATGGGTTTAAATTCTGCTTTTTAAAAACACTATTTCTCTTTTTTACAAACACATTTTTTTCAGTCCAAACAAGCTAATTTCTTCAAAATACTTTGAGATCCGTGAAAGAGAAGCGCCCTTTGAAAATGTGGGAGTAAAATTGTGTTTTTTTTAAGGGTAATACACATTGAAGGGATATTTTGATCAATTTAAAGGGTCCTCCACATTTTTCCTCTGATGTTCCCATTTGGCCTCGAGACACGGGATTAGTTCTTTAACGGCTGGTTTTAAAAAACCTCGCCAACCGTGCTGTAACCCTGACCGGTAGCCCCGACTCAACTCTAGCTGCATAACATGTACGGAAGCCACAGAGTGTTTCTGCCACGGACACAAGAGACGGCTGAATGTCTGCCGATGTACGAGGAACAAACTGGACCTTCGAGCAGCGGCGGATCTGTCAGGATCTAGTTCCCACCGGCACATCTCACTGGTTATAGCTGCTCCTCTCTGGTGTGACTGGCATCACCTGCTGGACTCTGGAATTTGACAGATTCATAATGTATATTTGATTTTGGGGCCATGTGCAAGACAGAATATGTTGAGCCCAAGGGACTCCTAATTGACTGAAATCCGACGTTGTAAGGGTTACTTATAAAGGTTTTAGTGAAACGTTACAATCGTCACGGCAAGTTCCGGAGTTTACGTAAATAATTAAACTTAACGATCATTTAAAAAAATAATCACAGCCCTAATCTCACAAGAGTTACGGTATTTTAGCAATTTAAATGAATTTAATCGACCTTGTGGTTGCGGAGATATGCAAGGTGCCGTTTTTAAAACACACTCTTTTGCGATAATGTGTCCGAGCCGTTGTGGAGTTCTTCTGCCCCCTAGTGGCCAAAGCTTTAAAGCGAGATCGTAAACCGTGCTCCCGATGAATCTGACTGGCCTTGTTCCCAGGAGGATCCACATCTCCAAAGCGGCTCTGGACTGCTTGAACGGCGACTACGAGGTGGAGGAGGGCCACGGGAAGGACCGCAACGACTTCCTCCGCCGCCACAACATCGAGACCTACCTGATCAAGCAGCCGGAGGAGAGCACGCTCAGCCTGCCAGAGGACATCATGAAGGAGTCGGCCAGCTCGGCCGACCGGCGGGCCAGCAGCACCACGTTCAACGAGGCGTCCTGGAGCCCCGAGCTGCCCTTCGACAACATCGTGGGGAAGCAGAACGTGAGTCCCACCGCCGCTCGTGGTTCAGGTGATGTCGTGCACTTTATGGCACTGGGGAGGAAATGTCCATTTTAACAGCAAAACCTGTTCTGCAACTGTGGATTAAACTGTTGTTTACGTGCATTTTCTAGAAATATGTTGTTGAAATTTCACTTCTACCAATAAAACCAAATTGAAACGAGTAAAATAATCTAATTTTAAAGACTTTAACCTTCACTGCAGGATGAAGTGGTTTCTTAAGATGGAGTTTTTTTTTTGCAGTGCACGTGATCTTCTCGTCCGTTTGTTGGTTGGTTGTTTTGCATTTACATTTTTCTTTCACTGGGAGTGAGTGAGTGAGTGAGTGGGCGGCTTTCAGCGGAGAGATTACGCAATCTCTCTCCGTGCTAACGCGCTGCCATGTCTGTGAGGATGACGAGCTTCTGATTGTGTGGCAGCATTATTCTTCTTCATTTGTCTGCTTTCCCGCTCTTTTCCTTTGACAACAAATCAGCCCCCGGAGGCCTCGGAGGAAGGGAGAGGGAGGGAGGGAGGGAGAGGGTGAGACGGAAAGGGCGGTTCATGATAAACACCATGAAGTCGTCAGCAAACTCTTGATCCCTTCTTTGAAACATTAAGGGACTTCTTAAAGTAAAAAACTAATGAAAACTAATCCTTATCTTCGGTCACGTGTTCTGTAAAACATCTCTTGGCCCATCGCGTCCACAATGTGAAGCACATCCTCGGTTCCATTCATTAAAAATCAACACACAATCAAATATAGTTGTGACTTCTGACCTTTGTGTGAAGGTTTTGATTTGTTCCTGATATTTGCATCTGATGAACATCGCTGATCTTAGACTGCAGATGCAGGGGACTACTTCCTGGATATAAAGAGGAGGACGTTGTCTTCTTTGACATGAATCGCCACACTGAGTTGAAGACTAGTGGATATCATTTATATTTTTGTATAATCTCTCCCAATAAAACGTGAAAACAACTGAGAGGATCCCGGCTCTACCTTCTGCATGTCCAAGTGCCCTTGAGCGAGACTTTGAACACCTCATCACAGTCGCCCACTTCTCCCAAAATACCTCAGATGGGTCAAATTTCATGTGTGTGATAAAGTGTATGTTTCTGCTTTGGCTAAACTTTGGCTAAAATAATGTAAAACCATTAGGGGTGGGAATCACCAGAGGTCCCACGATTCAATTTTATCACGATACTTGAGTCCTGATTTGATACTATCACCATACTGCGATATATTGAGTATTGCGATATATTGAGTATTGTGATTTATTCATTTTTTTCCATCGCAAATTGTCCCCAAAGGAAAACTTCATCTAAGATATAATAAAAGATCATTTTTCCCCCCACCCCTAAAAAACATATCGTCTCGTCACCCGAAAAACATTTGATTTCGATATCCGAACAAGTGTGTCGGATAATACTCCAGAGTCCAGAACCAATAGCAATTCATGGCGCATTATTTTTCGTATGTATAGCTACGAATTCTGGACGAGACAAGACGAGAATAGAGGGACGGAAACCCAACAAGACACGACGCTGCCAAAGATCAGGGTTCTGCGGGTTTATTCACTCTCCTGGGATTCATTCCAGACAAATGTTGGTCCCAAGCACACACACACTTCCACTCGGATATGTCATCACACATAATAGCTCCGGGGGTGGGGGTATGTGTGTGTGTGTGTAGGGGGGGTAACGCTGAATATTCAGGCCACATTTGCGTTCCCAGACTGGTTGGAGGGGATGAGCTGTTGCCTCTCTGGCGGACGCCGAGCGCCAGAAACCAAACGCGGCGCCTGGACTAAACGTTCCTCCAGAAGGGAACGCTTTGACGTCGCCGCGTCTCTTCGGGAGCGTTCCTAAACTCTTCGCAGCAGGAGGTCAATTAGCAGCAGAAGATCACGTCAGAGTCGTCGGCAGGTGCTTTCAAAGCCCCGGGCTGAGCACTGGAGATGTGACTTGAGACCTGAGAGTCATTGTGTAGTCAAAGGTTTGGAGCTGTTTCAGCACGTGTCGTGTGAATGATGAGACTGTGGAATGCTCAAGTTAATTAAATGCAACCACGTCGACTGCAACGCACAGACGGACTGCTGCTTTGGGATATTTACAAATAAGAAACAAAGATACAAATAAGATGATGAAGCAGCGATTCTGAGCTGTAAGATCCGTGCAGAGCCACAGTGTTGTTGTTTCATCTCCTGCAGCACCAGTGAACTCTGCGTCACCTCCTGTGTGTGTGTGTGTGTGTGTGTGTCAGTAAGAGGCGGTGCAGGCCTGTCAGGAGCGCAGAGCATTTGATGCATACGTGCCACTCCTTTGTTTCCGGCACAATAAAAGCCGTCAGCGTCGTCGTTCCACAGATCGTCTCTTTGCACATCAAAGGATTCTTTTACGTCGTATAACTTCTCCCTCTTCGCCGGTTATTCCATCCTCCGGGTCCCGTCCCGTTAGTCCGATTCAGTTTTCAGCTTCACTGGATTCGGGGACAACGTGAAACATTGCTGCTGTCACCAGGTAACGGCTCCGATAACTGCCATAAAACATTGTATTTGGGATCTGGAGGCCAAAAGTGATTTGTTTTAATGTGAAGTCCACTGACAGCCGTTGAATAAAAGGCATTATATATATATATATATATATATATATATATATATATATATATATATATATATATATACATATATACTGCGTTCTGAGGGACCTCCCATCCGTCCAGGACTGATTGTCGCCATCAAGCCCAGAAGGCTCAAGCGGCGCCGGGCTTCAGGTCACGGGAGACGAGCCCTGACATCAGACTCACGGCTCCACGTACCGGCCGGGCGGCTCTGTCTTTACCGCTTTCACGCATCGCCGTGCGCCTGCCGGCTCCCATGATGCACGGCACCGTCACTGTGCTTCTGACCTCAACAGGAAGCTTGTGTGTTTTCCTCAGAAGACCCAGTCACAGTCTGCACAGTCTGTCTGCTACGACACTAGGACACAGGCATGCTCGCTGTCTGCTGGAGAACATGTTATATATATGTAGTCTTTTCAAAATAAACGTCCTTCTTCACAGGAGACTCAGGTTTAGGCAACACGACAACTTGTTGGCTTTAAAGATCGTCGTTTGGGTTAAAATAACGACAGAAGAACAAAAGTTACGAGACAAAAACATCATGACTTCCTCATTCATGACTTCAAGGATAACATACCATATAATTTGGTGGTATATCTACAAATGATGTGGTACTTTGTATTTACTGTTCTGCTTTTCTTTGCTTTAGCATTACAGATATATTTTTACAAAAATTTGCACAAATAAAATATGCTTTTTCTCCCCCCACTGCATTGACCCTATAACATCAGCACGCTAACTTTAATGATAATAATATAATTTTGAAAATGAGAAGTCATCAGCATTCCTTTGTGTGTACATGTACACAGGTTCCTGGCAACATGTCCGATACTTGTCGAGACGGTTCACTGTGTTGATCCAGATCCTCCATTTGCCCCGGAGCCAGTGTGCTGGTTTACGTAAGCGCTCTGATCCTTTGAAGAGCAGCCGTTTCTAAACAAGTCGCTCAGTGAATTATACTTCCTGGCTCTAAAGTACGAGTTCATCTGTCACATGGTGACACACGTGTGAGACATCCTCTGACATTACAGTGTGTGCTCACGCCGTCTGATCTTACCAACCACCACCCCGGGACTCCCCTTGCCCTTTTCCTGGCATCACATGTTGGCATTTCCGCGAGACAAATATGTTCTGTTATTAATACGTATCATACATGTAAGCCCGTAGGTCCTCCCTATACAGGCAACCACTGCTCAGAGCAGCATCACAGAGAAATGTCAGAGAGGGAAGCACGTGCTCCTTAGGCCGCTGCGTCCTCGGGAGTTGCCTCAACCTAAGATTTGTTTTGTTGCCTCAACCTAATGTTTACTTTGTTGCCTCAACCTAAGATTTGTTTTGTTGCCTCAACCTAATGTTTACTTTGTTGCCTCAACCTAAGATTTGTTTTGTTGCCTCAACCTAACATTTGTTTTGTTGCCTCAACCTAATGTTTACTGTGTTGCCTCAACCTAACATTTGTTTTGTTGCCTCAACCTAATGTTTACTGTGTTGCCTCAACCTCACGTTTGTTTTGTTGCCTCAACCTAACATTTGTTTTGTTGCCTCAACCTAATGTTTGTTTTGATGCCTCAACCTAATGTTTACTTTGTTGCCTCAACCTAACATTTGTTTTGTTGCCTCAACCTAATGTTTACTGTGTTGCCTCAACCTAACATTTGTTTTGTTGCCTCAACCTAATGTTTACTGTGTTGCCTCAACCTCACGTTTGTTTTGTTGCCTCAACCTAACATTTGTTTTGTTGCCTCAACCTAATGTTTGTTTTGTTGCCTCAACCTAATGTTGACTGTGTTGCCTCAACCTAAGATTTGTTTTGTTGCCTCAACCTAATGTTTGTTTTGTTGCCTCAACCTAATGTTGACTGTGTTGCCTCAACCTAACATTTGTTTTGTTACCTCAACCTAACATTTGTTTTGTTACCTCAACCTAACATTTGTTTTGTTACCTCAACCTAATGTTTGTTTTGTTGTCTCAACCTACACAGTAAAATTGACAGTGCTAATGCAACACTTAAAGAGTCAAATTTAACACTGAGTCAGTGAACATTTGGTCTCTATCTACAGAGTGTTAAAGTTACACTGAACATAGTGTTAAAAAGAGTCAATTTAACTCTGGTAAGAGTAAATATTTTACACTACACTATACTGAGAAGTGTTGCTCAGATTTTACACTAGGATGTAAATAACACTTAGTAGTGTTATTTACATTTGACTCTAAGACTCAAATATTACTCTTCATTAGTGTTAGACCTACTTAACACTAAGTGTTGTTTTAACTGACTCTTGCCATTGTTAAAAAAAATTTACTCTTGTATTTACTCCCTATTAGTGTACTTTTTATCCAACACTTACTTACTTACTTTCAATTGACTCATTTTTAACTCTTCAACAGAATAACTTTGAAGTGTTTTGCATTTTCTCACTTTACCATGTCCAGTTAACACTTAAAACAATACAACTAAAACATGTCTGCAAGGGAAAAAACAACAAACACCAGTATATCAGGTCTTAATAACAATTTATTAAAAATAAAAACACTCGCTCTGCCTTCTTCTGCAAGGGCTGACGTATCCTCAGCAGCCTGAGAGGTGCAGCACTGCAGCTATAAACACACAAGAGAGGACTGACTGTCAGTAGACAGCAATATAACGCTCACGTTACTTAAAACAATTCTAATTCAGTTGAACTGGACAAAAAGAAACAACTGTATGCAGTAACTGATTCATGTGAAACTAATTAGCTTTAAAGTTAATCCCATGCAGTGCCCATGCAGTCAAGGGAGCATTTACAGTGTTTAAAAGGTACCGTAAAAGTTGGATTAAAAGCCCCTACTACCTTCGGTCAGTGTCCTCGTTAGCTCCCTGCTGTATCCAGCTAGCTCTCCGCTAGCTCGCCGACAACCACCGAAGGTAGTGGGACCAGCCCCGGCTCGGGTAGAGGGGACGCGGGCAGCAGCAGCGCTACTGTTTCATAAGTGATTTAGAGAAACTTACCACAGTCTTCCGAGAAGTGCAAGATGGCGCATTGAGGAGACTCCTGATCTGTTTGAGAGGAGAAGAGGTGACTAAACCCAACATTTGTTTTGTTGCCTCAACCTAACATTTGTTTTGTTGACTTAGCCTAATGTTTGTTTTGTTGCCTCAACCTAACATGTGTTTTGATGACTCAACCTAACATTTGTGCCTCAACCTAACATTTGTTTTGTTGACTCAACCTAACCTTTGTTTTGTTGACTCAACCTAACTTTGTTTTGTTGCCTCAACCTAACATTTGTTTTGTTGACTTAGCCTACTGTTTGTTTTGTTGCCTCAACCTAACATTTGTTTTGTTGACTCAACCTAACATTTGTTTTGTTGACTCAACCTAACATTTGTTTTGTTGACTCAACCTAACCTTTGTTTTGTAACCTGATGTCTTCCCCCAAAAAAAGTTGTTCTGAGCGACACAATGTTCAAAGCATTCCAGAAGTCATTTTTTATTCTGCTTCAAGTCAATGGTTTCCCACCTACTTTCCCCTAAAATGTCCTTTGATAAACTCGACAGCAGCTGCTTGTCCGTGCTGAATATATAAATATGCAGCTCCGGATTTTTATAGTTGTGAAAGAGTGAAACACATTTCAAAGTCAGGCACTTAATTGTGGGAACGTTAGCTCACATATTCCACTTCACTAATATTTGAACATCAACAATATTTTTTTCTCTACATTGCTCAGAGTAAACAATAAATAACTTGTGAACTAACTAGATATTAGATCAGCTTTTTAACCGTATATACTTTTTAACCTTATATACCCCATGTAGTTACTAGTTCATAGGTCTCTCTGTACAGGTCTTTTGGACAAACGGTACAATTATATATTGAACAAATATGGTAATGCTATACCAAATTAAACAGCCAAGCCTTGGAGACAAGACTAATAGTAAGCTAATTATACATTCTTCAAACACAACTCAATCACCAAAGAGAGACATACCCAAAGTAATGACTCAAAAAGACTTAAAAACCAGCTAGAGAATTATGGAATTATGAACAATAATCCTGGGTAGGAACGTCCTACGAACGAAAACCGGACCTCGCCGTAAAGCGCACAACCTACGGATTAAAACACCACCTTTCAATCTCTTCTCAGACAAAGCATCAGCATAAAGTCCTCCAGCCTCTGCATTTAACCCGGAGAGCAACTCTGGGTTTAGTGACTCGCTCAGAGAAATATGATTGAACCGCCGACCTCGTGGTTAAAGAACAACCCGTTTTTGATACACATGCAGATATGCGATGTTGTCGTTAGTGATCGATTCTCAAAAACCACTGTATGGATTTTTAATGAACTGTTAATATGCAAAACATGTTGACGGACAGCGGCTCCGATCGCACACAAAGGAGTGCTGTGGCGTTGGTGTTTCACGGCCATGAACCAATCAGATTCGAGCAACCAGTTTTCCCAACGAGTCGTTAAACCCCTCGATGGTGATGCATATCACCAGTCTGCCAACACGCAACCTTAATATTAGGACAGGAAACGACCAGAGAAGGACTATATCAGAACTATATGTGTGCATGTTATATAATTATTTTACATTCTTTACCTGACAATGTAGTAGTTATTTTTACGCTTGAACCAGAACTAGTCCATTACTAGGACATTACAACGAGCCCTTCATGCTCACTTCAGGTTTTGGATCTCTGATTAAAACGTCTACTTGTATTTAGTCTTCTACACTCAGACATAATGACTCTGTGTTCTCCACAGAGCTGAGATCATCCTAAAACACACAGACAGTAAGGTCCACATGTCATGAACACATAATGGAGCTCATCTGATTCCATTATCTGCCGTCCGATTGTCTTCATTATAATGAAGCTTGTGTGTTTTCTCTGGCTGCTCCAGATATGTTAATGGAAATAAACGCGTCTCCATTCATATGCAGCTGAGGGCTTTTTGAGTTCAACTTCAGTTTCAGCTCCCTCTCCCTCATCTGTGCTGTGCTTTGAGAGAAAAATGGCCAATTTGCATTCAGTTAATATTCTAGTAGCCAGACAGGACTTGTCCTGAGTCTATATTTTATTATTAGCATCTGATGAATTTAAAGTAAGGTTGAAGTTTACTTGATGTTATGCATTTATCTGAAATGTTCTGCAGACGGGAGAGTGATAAACTTCCTGTCTCTTCGTGTTCGAACGCCACAAGAAGTGGGCTTCAAACTATATGACTCCTCCCCCTTCTGCAGAAAAGGACACCTGAAACAATGACAACCACATCCTGTGCAGTGAGGCTTTTTTAAAACATTGCGCAATACTACATTTCAATAAATATATATATATTGTTTTATATCATTGGCAATATTGCTCTTTCTGTCATGCACGATAATTATACTATATTTGAATTTCTACTGTATTAGGCGCTGGTCTTAGTTTCACTTCTTATAAAGCTTTTTACTCGTTTTTAATCTTTTGTTGTTGCAATTTACTTTTTCTATTTTAGTGGAATTGTTTAAAATATTGACCTTAATCTTGTTGCTAGTTTATTTAGCACTGGTGCCAGTATTACTTATTTTACATTTAACCTTATGGCATCAAGCCCAGTTTTTCCGAAAATTCGAATGGTTAATATTCCCATACTAAATTCCGATTATCTCCTCAACCACAAGGTCTATTTGAATAATGAAAAATGTGTAATGTACATAAACCCCTTGTAAACATAGATAATACGTTCATATATGTGTTACTGGTATATTGGTTTATGAAAAGAAGAAAATATATATATATTTCGCAAAAAGATAAATAAAAGTTGTATTTTCTTATCGTAACTATATTTTCTATATTTAAATTTAATATATAACATAGCTATATCTGTGCAAAGTTTGACTTTGATTGAGTGAAGTTAAGTATTTTTAATAATTATTGATTATTACTCTATTGTTTTTGTATTCTTCCGTTCAAATCTTGCACAATAATTTCCTTCAGGATGAAAACAGTTCTATCTGAAACACTTTCAGCTCGTGTTGCTTTAGATAATGATTCTCATCATTTGTATCATGAAAGAAGTCTGAATATTTAGTGAACCGGATGGAAGTGATTGGTTATCACATCTCTCCACCACGTTGATAAGTGCTGCGTTCTCCGTGTGAATTATTGTCTGATAACCCTGCAGATTGCAGTCATTTATCATTCATAACGTGCCGGTATCTCTGAGTGGACTTTAATCTGCCGGCCCGACAGTTGGAACCATCTCTTCTGTCTGGAGGTGAATCTTTAATGATCTCCGTGTGATGGATCCTATTTGTTAAAGCGTTGCATGAAGAGAGACCTAGAGAATATTCTCACATTCCTCTCGTAATGACTTTAATGGCCGATGGCGGCGACAAACCACGGGGTACTTGGTCCAAAGCTGATCTGGATGAGTCCTCAAGGATCCCCGTCACGGGGCGGACCCGGAGATTTGAACTCTGCAGCTACGTCATATTTTATAACCATCGAGGGTATTTTAAAGGCCAATTACACAAGTATGCACGAATAAACAAGTGACTTGTTATTGTCGTATCGTACACCTTTACGTTTGGTATTTAACAGACTAACGGAGCACAAGCATCCGCGTGTTCCTGTTGAGATAAAAGAAGAAGAAGAAGAACACAGTTATGGAAGGTCACGACCTTTCTCAGAGAGAACGGAGCGAGACGGAAAGTGATGAAGTGGTAAATTAAAGCCCGAGGAGACTCTTGTCGTTCAATTACTTTTAACAATCGTGCATATTAACGTCATGCGAGGTCGCCTGGTTGAGGACATAATGTGCTTCAAGTTCACGTTTTTGAACAGTTGAATTACAAATTCAATTACAGTTGAATTAAAATTGTGATTATTTCCTGATCGTCATTTTTCTTCTTCTTCTTCCTGCATTCGGTTTGTTTCTCTTCCACATTTTGCGACACTTCTCTCAGCTGCATGTTTTTTTATCCACCATTTCATGCTTTAATGTTTTATATATTGTCCTCTCTCTTGTGAGTGTTCTCAGTCCTCCCTCTTGACCATCGATCACACCTTCTGTCTCAACGTGTGCATCACTGCTAGCTTTGCCGGCACTAACATCACCGCTAGCTTTGCCACCGCAAACATCACCGCTAGCTTTGCCGCTGCTAACATCACCACTAGCTTTGCCGCAGCTAGCTTTGCCACCGCTAACATCACCGCTAGCTTTGCTGCCCGTAACATCACCACTAGCTTTGCCAGAGCTAGCTTTGCCGCCGCTAACATCACCGCTAGCTTTGCTGCCGCAAACATCATCGCTAACCTTCCCGCCGATAACATCACCGCTAGCTTTGCCGCCCCTAACAACTCCCTTATCTTTGCAGCCGCTAACAACAACACTAGCAAACATCCCGCGAGTGAATGACCGATGAATGACTCAGCGACTTAGCGATAGCAATCGTTGCATTTTGGTCTTTTCTTTTTCCTCAATTGTCTTCTTTCTTTCTTTCTTTCTGTGGATTTAATACACATACCTGTGTTCTTTTTGTAACTGGAATGAGGCCTCGGGGATCAGCAGGTTAATTCTGTGTGCATCGGCGCTAGCTTTGCCGCTGCTAACATCACCACTAGCTTTGCCACCGATAACATCACCGCTAGCTTTGCCGCAGCTAACAACAACGTAGCAAACATCCCGCGAGCGAATGAACGATGATGCATGACTCAGCGACTTAGCGATAGCAACCGTTGCATTTTGGTCTGTTCTTTTTCCTTAATCGTCTTCTTTCTTTCTGTGAATGTAATGAACGTACCTGTGTTCTGTTTGTAACTGGAATGAGGCCTTCAGAGACCAGCGGTTTCATTCTATGTGCATGTGCTTCCCCCCCTTTAGACTCTGGCCGCCCTAACGAGAAATTCAATAAATCTGCTTCCAAACCATCTCGCACAAGCTTTGCATGTCCACTCCGATCCCGAGGAAATTAACACGCGAATAGAGAATGCCATCGACTTACGGAGTGGCGATAAGTTGAGAAGGGAGCATATCGCGCCTTTCTCACTGATGTTTAAAGACTGCAGCCTGGAAGAGAAGGTAGTGGCGTGTGAGACACTGTATTTATTTGGCTTTTTTATTTCTCTCTCCCTCCTCATATTCTAATCTTCGATGAAGATTTTCAGAAGCAAAACAAGAAACAACGATTGTGTTTTCCCCCTTTCATGAGTAAGCTAAAGGCACTGGATGTATTGTTGTGGTATCGCCAATAAAACCGATTAAAACAAAAGGTTACAAATGTAACAAAATGTTGTAACTGAGAGACGTCAAGGCAGTAAATATGCGATACAACATTCATTAATAGTCCAGGGTATGGAGTCTGAAGGGTGCACTAGAATGGTTATCAACACATTAAAACAATTTAAAATTGAGTAGAAAAAAAGGCCAATAAATTATTTTCATTTTGTCCGTTAAATCATGAATGAAACATTCAGAGCTTTTCCATGTCGTTATTTAATGTATTGTCTTGCTTTATTACATTTGGTATTCTTCTGTAATTGAAAGGAAATCTAAATTATTAAATATAATTGATTTTGGCAGAATTGATCTTTACTTATTCACTCATTTAAAAAACAATTGTAATCATTCATTTGAAATTAATACATACTTTATTTGTATTATTAATTATTCAATTAACATGACACTAACATTAACACTCAATCAGTTTAAAGTTGGACTTTTTTTTTAAGATCCACATTTCCGGAGCATAAAACTGCATTTTATTGCAGATGTTGCATAAAATGTAAGTCACGCTACAGATCTCAAGGTCGATAATGACATTTAATCCTCAAGTTTGTATTTATTAAAATAAGTGAAGTGATCTATTGGTTATAATTAAAGTATTCAGTCGCCACACTTCAGACTCCAGAAGCACTTTGCATGAATACACCCAGTGCATCTAAGATATTCACTTTTTTGTTGAATTACTGCAAACATGGAACCAAATGCACCATAAATCAAGTTTGCTTCTGAAATAATAATTCATAATTAGCCTTCAGGTTACTCATGACCACGTCAACGTCACAACGTGTTTTACACCAAACGTTGTTCAGCTTTCTTCTTTCCTTCTTTTCTTTTGCAGGAGCGCGTTGCATCCACTAAAGATTCAAAAGCATTTCTGAGATGTTTTCTCTAATGTACGACTGCATGTCCCATAATTATGAATTTACATCTCCAAATTACGAGACCTTGACCTTCAAATGTTTTTAGGTATTGAATTAATACAAGACTAAATTACTGGACACCTAGATGGGTGTTACTTTATGACTTTTCTAGAGATCGCATTGTTTTGTTGTTGCATTTATCATAAAATAAAGTAAAAGAGTTGAAGAAATATAATATTTAATACTATGTATGTATTGATATTATTATTTAATTATTCTTTTTATATTGTCTGCATATATTCAATGAAAAGCTGATGGGATGAATAAAGTTCTTTGAAGGGAAATAAAACTGGACATACCACATAATAAATTATATATAAATGATATGTTTATTTACAGCTGACACCAGGTCAATTTGGATTAGTGGCTTCCTCAGCATTTCATGTTGTGTTGAACATTACTTTTATTATGAGCTGTTAAGTCGTAATCATGATATGAATATATTGAAGTCATAATTGTTTTCTTTGGTGAATGCAGCGCTCTGCAGATTTTGGTCCCATTTATTTTTGTGTTCCATGAAGTAAGCTTACTTTAGCCTTTCACCTTTAACCTTTAGCCTTTAGCCTTTCACCTTTAGCCTTTCACCTTTAACCTTTAGCCTTTAACCTTTCATCTTTAGCCTTTAGCATTTAGCCTTTCACCTTTAGCATTTAGCCGCTCCTCCTTCCACTTCTATGTTGTCCCCTTGAATCCCGACTCCATCTTCAAAACTTCTCCAATAACCTTGTAGTTACTTTTTGGGGTTTGCCCTCTTCAGTAAATGTGCAGTGATTTGCTGTTGGCCTCGAAACGTGAAGCCTTCTCTTGCTAATTTCCCAGCATCCTTTGAGAAAGAGACAGAGCGAGGTCGGGCGTCACGGGGGTCGGGACGCCTTCATTCAGGAAATGTTAACGTTAAAAAAACGGGATGTACTCATTCTTCCCACAACACCTGAAGGGGTTCAGGGTTTCCCTGATAATTCTACACAGTGAACAACAAAGAGCGAGCTAACGTTATCGGTTAGCACAGTCCACATTGGCTATCTGACGTAGCTAACTGCTAACATTAGCGGTTAGCACAGTCCCCATTGGCTAACTGACCTAGCTAACCGCTAACGTTAATGGAGGGTGCATGTAGAAGGATGCATTAGTTTAAAGATCAGATGGCCCCTTGAATAATCCAGAAGGAAATGATTGTTTATTAAATATTACAACAGAAGAATATCTAAACACAATAGAGGACCAAAAAAGGACCCTAAGGTCCCTCCAGGTCCTCAGGGCCCCCAAGGGCCCCCCGGCTCCTGTCTCTCTCTGGCGCTTGTGGTTGATCCGTTGAATGAGTCCGTTCAGTGCGTTGCCGTGTTTCCAGGATTTTTCTGAAAACTTTTTTTTTCTCCATTTCTTCTTCTTCTTCTTCTTCTTCTTCTTCTTCTTCTTCTTCTTCTTCTTCTTCTTCTTCTTCTTCTTCTTCTTCTTCTTCTTCTTCTTCTTCCACTCCTCCTCCTCCTCGTCGCAGTACTCCCAGATGAGGGACGAGGTCTTCAAGTCCAACCTGGTGTGCGCCTTCATCGTGCTCATCTTCATCACCACCATCCAGAGCCTGCTTCCCTCTGCCAGGTGAGAAAGATGGAGGACAGGTGTGACTGACAGCCGGAAGACGATTATTCCCCGTCGTCCAAAAATTATGTTTAAACTTATTTTCAGCATAAATGTCAAGAGTAAGATTCCCCTAAAAATGACTGTTTTTTTAATTGAATTGTTCGGTGCCTTCCCGTCATCCCACAGAGTAATACTGCACATCTTTAGAAAGATTAAGACATAAAGCATCTAAATCACAATAAACACAAGCAGTGACATTTTAGGAACCATATTCAGTCCAAAAAACGTGTTTTTCAGGTCAGAAATTTAAAAATGACCTACTATGAGCTTTTCCTTGCTCGCACCATAACAAACAGGATACGTAAATGACCGTCTACTTCCGCATGTGCCGTCTGACTCGCTTCCAGAAGAGTCTGAGGACCAATGAGATCGCAGGATCTCGGAATGCCCCCCAAAAAAGCAACAAAAAAACGGTCTTGCTTTGCAATTTTGAGACACTTATACTGGTCAGAAAAGAATCTATATGCATTTATTAGACTCACGCAGTCTCGTAGTTTACAGGGATGTGTCTTTGACTGAAATATTATGAATGTTTTAGTGAAACGTTATAATCGCTTAGTCATTTTAAGAAGTTTACAGAATTATTCAAACTTAACGATCTTTTTTTAAATCCACACGTCTCTTCTCACAAGGGTTACGGTACTTTATCAATTTAAATGGATTACATCGGAACTGTGGATGACTAGAGATAGCACAGTTTTAGTTGTGAAAAAATGCAATTCTCATTTTCGGGTTCATGCGGTGTTGTTGTGTTGTTGTGTTGTTGTGTTGTCTCTGCAGGATGGTGACCATGGCCGTCCAGTTCTCCGTCCTCATCCTCCTGCATTCCTGCCTGGTCCTCGTCACGACGGCGGAGGACTACAAGTGTCTGCCGCTGGTCCTGCGGAAGGCCTGCTGCTGGATCAACGAGACCTACGCGGCGAGGAACGTCATCATCTTCATCTCCATCCTCATCAACTTCCTGGCGGCCATGATCAATATCGTGAGTCCAGTTTCCCCTGGTGGTCAGGAGAGAGAATGCAGCTTTAACACATGAAGCATATACTTCTATACAACCAGAGGAGTCGCCCCCTGGTGGTCAGGAGAGAGAATGCAGCTTTAACACTAGAAGCTTTGGCTTCACTTTTCTGGCCTGGCTTCCTGACCAAGACAGCTAATTGTTGTACTTCATTCGACCTTCACAAAGGTTCTTATCTTTCACAATAAAAGCCCTAGACACATACACTGCGTAACCGTTTACCAGAGGGAACATTTCACTTAAAGGAAACTAAATAAAAGAGGTTGCGGTCGCCGGGCCGATAGGATCCTGCTGGTTGGTCTTCTGCCATCGAGGATCTGTTCAAACCTTTTACATTGAATAAGTGTTACAACTGTCAAATATTTGCATCGCTGCCGGTATGAAAAGATGTAATGCAAAATATTAGCAGGAGAGGTTTTCTCATTTTTGTGTTGTTTCTTTTTTTTAAACCCTGGTGGGTATAGGATCCTACTCTCTAAACTAGTGTGTGTGTGTGTGTGTGTGTGTGTGTGTGTGTGTGTGTGTGTGTGTGTGTGTGTGTGTGTGTGTGTGTGTGTGTGTGTGTGTGTTCATGGTGATGAAGGAACATGTCAGCCAGTGCAACATTGTGGCTCATTGATGTGTTTTAAATGGAGCCCTCTGGCAAAGAGGAAGATGATATATTAGGCTCTGACACACACACACACACACACACACACACACACACACACACACACACACTCACACACACACACACACACACACACACACACACACAAACTGTTGGTGCATTCACTCTTGGTTTGGATCCAATCCAAATGTATTTATAGTTCACTTCTAACAACAACAATTGACCAAAGTGCTGTACACGCAAATATAGCAAAGACATTAAAACGCAGTAAGACAACATACAAATAATAATAATTCTAATAATACTAATAACAAACAATGACCAGATTCCCGTATTTACGCCTTTATGACGTCATGTTGAGTGTTGATGGAGCAGCTACGACGTTAGCATAGCCTAGCACCGATCCAGTCATTGGCTTATCGTCTTGAGGACAGACCTGACTAAGCATGAATTCAGACTTTTTACAAATCAGCATCACCTTTCTATCCATTTATTGCAATTAAATCACAGCAGAATGGTTTATTTTGGGTTCATGCAGCGGCAGTAAACCAGCCGTTAGATACAGGGATACAGCTCGGTGATGATTCACAGAGCAACTGTCCTACAGAGTGAAAAGCCAAAGAATCTTCCCTTGTTTACAGGAAGAAAAACATCTCCAGTCTTATCCTCAAAGATTAGTTTTTAAAGCCCAAATCTCACCGACGGGCAAACCAGGATGAAATGTTGAAGCATTTATCCGTTCAATGTCCTCATGTCTGAATTTCAATATAATGAGGATCACGTGATCAGTTACATGACATATACATGTACCTCCTTTATGTATGCAGGAGCTCCCCTTCTGCAGGGCGGCCTCTGAAGAACACGAGTCATTACTTAACTAAAGAACACCAAACAAACTGATTATTAGCTTTTTCTGTTGCAGGGCCTCTAATTGCATGAAGCAGATTAAACAGCCCGAGGCCTCGACTGCCGAGGGAAGGATCAGTTAGTCTCAGAAAAAGGAGAAAAGGGCCACCGATCCCACCGAAAGCGTGGAGAGGCTTGTTTGTGTAAAGGAACTCAAAGTGGAGAAACACACTTTGCAAGCGGGTCGTTGAATAAAATCCATTTACATTCTGAGTTATTGATGTTCAGCATCAGTAAGTGCATTGATGGGACCATGAAGGCGTAGTAAAATACAAATAAAATATGTTGTCAGCGAACAAATTGGATATAAACATTTTATGACTTTGTGCAGATCGAAGCCGCCGAAGTACTTTAGAGGTATAAACGATATTCAGAGATGATTTTATTAACCCAATTTCCCACACGTTGTTCTCTCCTGCTGCTGGTTTACAGTAAAGAATGCCAACTTTTAATAATGATAATATTTATTTATATTCATCTGTTGACATTCCTTTTTTTTTAAATGGAAAAACATTTTACATTTAAAATGACAAAAGGAAACTTTTTATTTTTTTAATTTTTTTTAAAAGAGCCAGATTTAAAGGATCAGCTGTTGATAACCACATTGAAGAGGTCTTGTGTATCATCATATCCTGTAGAGCCTCAGTAACAATAACCCTCTCTGTTGGTCTCTCACAGCTGTGGTGCGACTTCGACAAGTCCGACACCTTCAGGAACCAGACGTACAACGAGTCGGCCTCCATGATGCCAGACATCTGCTTCTACCCAGAGGTACCGGCCAAATGATGCGTCTGAATGTTGCAGTCTGGTCCATCTGTTGTGTGTATTTTGGGGTGTTTTTTATTTTTTACTTCCGCGACAAAATGAAGAATTCAAAACGTCCGTCGCCATCTGCTGGCGCCTGGAGGGAGAGACGACGCCGACTGATGGAGCCGTCGGAAACGTCGCGGGGAAAACATCCATTCCGTTATTTTGCTCCCACAACAAGCAGCTGATTGATGGACTCAATAACGGAGCTTCGGTGGCGGCGTCACACTCTCCGTTCCCCGCCGAGGGTCGTGTGGATAAATGAGAGAAGCTCTTAGAAACATTAGCAATAATAGGACTGAAACACTCAAACACAAATGTCTCCCCAGTATTTCGTGTTCACGGGCGTCCTGGCGATGGTGACGTGTGCCGTGTTCCTGCGGCTCAACTCGGTGTTGAAGTTGGCGGTGCTGCTGGTGATGATCGCCATCTACTCGCTGCTGACGGAGGCCTTCTACACCTCGCTGTTCGTCCGCTACGACGCCGTCCACCACAACACAGAGTGAGTGCTTTACCGGGATGGTCACGTCTCATAGCGCCTGGTTATAATGTAACCTTGGCTCCCAATCGGACAACCAAGGTTGCCCTCCGTTCTGCACATATGGAATATGTAACAATGGAGAGATAACCTATAGCTTGTTACTTAAATTTAGTTGGACTTTTTCACATTTACCAGCCTGATAAATCCACCTGTAGTTCAGCTCCAGCTGTTCTAAACGTTTTAGTTTCTCAGACGTTCTCTTGTCTGACCAGTAACTCAAGAACCTAAATACCAGACCCTTCACCCACGTTCAGTTGACGAGCCGATTAGACTGCATATGTGTTAATAATGTCATCATAATAACTGTATTTGTATAGCACTTTCAGGACATAAAATACATCTCAGAGTGTTTACAGTATGGTAACTAAAAACAGAATGACAGAGAATAAGTTCAAAGAGAGATAGAGAGAGAAAAGTAGTAAAAATGGTAAAACAAATCAAAATATACAAACCAGATATCTCCCTGAATATGTATCACTAGCAAATGTAGTCAAATAGATGAAACTAACTTATGAACAAAATACATGTATTAAAGTAAAGATTAACAGAAACACATCAGGTTGACCTTTCTTTCTGGACAGTGTTGCAAATGTGAGAAAACCCATTTTGTTCCACTCCCATATATATATATTTATATGTGTATATATATATATATATATATATATATATATATATATATATATATATATATATATATATATATATATATATATATATATAACTATTTATATATATATATATATATATATATATATAACTAACTCATCTCGCATGTGTTCCCAGTGATAGTACGGTAACCTTCACAGTCGCAGTATATAAGGCATCCTGAGCATGTGAGCGTGAAAGACCAGTACAGAAAAAGCACAGGTCTCCATAGGAAGCTAATGGAAGTCAGCTTCATTTATTTTGGCCCTCTGGGACCGGAGAGAGAAGGTCAAGATGAAAAGAGGGAAAGGCACAGCGGCGTTGTATGATTCCCAGTGCAAAAAGTTACAGACTTAAGTTATTTTGTGTATTTTTATTTGTGCAGAAATGTATAAAACAATGCCGTGAATGTATTTCTTCCCCTGTGAAGTCGCATTGATTTGAAACTACCAGCGTGTTCTATTTATTTAGAAAACGTTCAATACATAGGCAGAGGCAGAACTTTAGGTGGTCAGGTTTAAAACCCTTTTCGTTCCAAAAATAATGCATATTAGCAGCTTATTTTGTCAAGTTTACTACCAATATATCTTTTTACAGCACCAATCATGACCTAATAAGAAATGGCATTCAGATGAGAATCCCTTTAAATGTACCTCCTCCTTTAAGTACAACAACTGTATCACATTTTCCCCCTCAATGAACACATCCTGACTTCAAACTGGACAGGAAGAGTAGAAACAAAAATGATCTTGAAAAATCTCTGTCTTATTTTAAAGCACTTCTAACTGACTGGTTTCATTTCCCACATTGCTCCCGTCGGAACTTATTTTTGTGCAGCAGTGTTTAGCTGGTACATTAGAAATGAATGTTTTATTGTAGCATGTACAATTAGATCAATGTTTATATGTCAAATACAAAATAAAAAAGCACTGTCAACATCACAAAATCATGAGCACATTGATTCAACTGACAAATAACCAGACAACCCTGAACGAAAGTATGCACATAACAATTATTCATGCCACACTCGTATAACTGCATGGTTTCAGTCTGGCAACCCACTTTTAAAAGTTAGTGTTGAGCTTCAAATGAACAGCCCTTTCCTTTCAGCAGCATCTTCTATCTTTTCGTTGCAACAGAAACTTCCTGGGGACCAAAGAGACGTCTTTGCTCCTGATGGCCATGTTCCTCCTCGCTGTGTTCTACCACGGCCAGCAGGTAAGACCTCACAGCTCTTTGATTTATCTCAACATGCGGTCTACACAATGATCACCTCGACATACCCAGACTTTAAACAGAGGTACAGAGGCGTCAGATCAGAATAATAACCTTCAGGATCATTTGAGAATAATGTCGTTACTGTATGAGGACTTGAAATGTGGAGATGATTGTCTTTACAGAGACACATAACCCTCCCTTCTTCTTAAAAGATGTGATCAGTGTCAGACACTGTGGCGTTTGAGCTGGATGAGGAAATGTAGGGACCAGTTAGAGTTATCAGCTATAACCTCCTGATGGTAGGAGTCCAATTGTATTGAATCGCTCTCTGAAAAGAATGCGTATCATCCTTCCTGTTTGCATAGTGGGTAAAGTATAGAGATATTCATCCATTATTTCCCACTGAAGCACTGGTCAAAATGATTACACAGAGTATCGCTGTCACTGTTTCTCTAAATGGATTTTGCAACATGGGTTGAGAGACAAATACAGGAATAAGTAAATACACTCCCGGGTAAACATTAGCCAGCTGTGTTGGAGCCAAAGAGATTGACCCTTTATTAATACGCGGCACCATACATCCATAACACCAGAGCGAAGCGCCCTCTCAGGTTGTATTATCTGAGCCGACTAACACAAAAACAGAACAAACCAGTTCCCTTTGCCATCTGACACATTAATATGAGCCAATTCTTCCAACGGTGCAGCCGCAGCATGACGGAAAGCGGAGCCGCCCGCGTTGCTTTCATGCTCCTCGTTATGGCAACCTTTGATCAGCGGCTCGGCGGCGGTCGGAAATGGAGGGGAGACGGCCGTAATTGAGGGTTCCTTTGTAGCCCCATAAAAGTGGAAAGCGGCAGTCATCCAGTGGCATATTGATTTCCCCCCGGGGTCAATGGCGCCGGTTGTTTGGCGAAGCAGAGACAATGACGGCCCGATGCATTAGGCCGGGCGCACAAAGGAGACTTTTTATACCCTTTGCAGCAAAGTGCGGCGAATAAAAATCTGATCCCGCTTTCTATTTAGTGCGGCGTTAATTGTTTGACACAACAAGTTTAAACACAGCGGGAACGCTCAACTACCGTTCTCGTGCTCAGCCTCACAGGTGCTGTGGTACAACCGTGTCATATTTAAAGTATTGCCACCCAGATCTTTGGTCAACGTGATGATCTAGTATAAAAATGTTGGTTCACTCCAGCAGTTTGAACCCCAAATAAACAGATGTTTACTGTGATTAAATGGCAATAAACTGGAGTCAGAATTCACACTTTGTCCGGTCCGTCCACAAGAGGACAAACTCACTTTTACAATGCTTGTTTTCTGGATGGAGTTCGGATCGATCAGAGCTATGACAACGTCGCAGCTGCTCAAAATAACGGCATCTCAACTGGGCGGCGATGCGGTTTATACACGACCATTTAAACACGTCCAGTCTCACATGTGAGGTACTATCGGTCCGATCATTCCTCTAATTCAACAACAGGAGCACCGTTATGCCAAAGGACTTCTCTCCACAGGTGGAAGAACGTCGTGATATTCTTCTTCTATTTGCATCTTCACATTGACGTTGTATGGAATCGTGATCACAAACCTGACATTTGAGTTTGCCACTTTGAGCAAAGATCCAACAGAGCCATGCAGTGTGGTAAAGCTGGAGTAATATATATATATATATATATATATATATATATATATACATATATATATATCAACAGTGGAATAATGAGGCCGCTTCATCATTTGGATTCGATGCGTTTCAGGAGGAGTCGTGCTCCGATGTTATTGTGTTGTGAAGAAGAGCCCATTAGAGCGGAAAGATGGAGGAGAGTTTCATTCTTCTCCTCTGCCTTTTTTCATTACAATAATCTGAGTGACGCTCTCAATGGGCTTGTTAGACGTGAGTTCTGTGATGATCGGTGCCCTCAGGATAACCCGCCGAACATAAAGACGACTAGTTCAGCTCACGGGGAGGAGACGCTCCTCTTCCTCTGCGTCGTCGTGCGTTTAACTGCCAGAAACACAAGCTAATGCATTTAGTGGAGCAACTTTTCTTGGCTCTTTCATACGTGTCCTGACGTTGATTTGTGCTTCTTTATGAGCCACGGAGCCGTTACATCACGGCACTGACGCCAGATAAGGTTGTTCTTCACGAGCGCTGCTTCCTGTCAGAGTAGTAATTACATCATCACCAAGCATTTCATTACAGAGCTGCAGACAAGGCTCTCGTTGGGAAACGATTAGATGGTCTTTTTGTTTGGTTTTGTTCCGTGACGCCATGCTGTTCTTCTGAATCATTTTAGGAGCATTAGATTGGTCAGTTAATAAGTTACCTCGTGGTACCAGTGGGGATGAAGAAGCAAAGAATAACTAAATCAACACGTTCTCACTCCTTTGCACGTCTCGGTGTTCATAGTGTCTTTTCAAAATAAACTTCTTGCCCTCGTTAAATATGAAAAAGTGTCTTTTCAAAATAAAGTAGGTTTACTTAGTTGTCAGGTTTTTGCAGAAAAAGTACTTGGTTAGGTTTAGTAACATATCGTGGTTTGTATTAAAATAAGTCTGGTTTTGACGTAGCCTCTCATGTTGATCCAAAAAGCTTTAAATGATGTCTTAAAATGCATATTAGATGGAGATTGGCCAAAGTAACCAGTAAGCTCAGCTTTCAGTGTAATACTGCCCATAGGAATGCAGTGAAGAGAAAGCATAAAGTCTTTAGTTTAATACCCTCACACGTTCATGTCTGTCACGGGGCGGTTCAAGGGAGGACCCAAACGCAGACAATCGTATAACGAATATTTACTTATTCCAACAAAGAACTCAGGACAGGCCTCCAACAGGCCGAGGGGAAAAAGGTAGAGTAACGAAAACAAGAATCAAAAACGGGACTGGAACATGAATCAAAAACAGGTGAAGGGAATACACAATCAGGGACAAGGCAGACAGACAATCACGGACAATCACAGGGGCAGGAAGTGCAGGGAACACACAAGGCAAGGACCAACATCATGACAATGTCCGAGCGAACCCGACGCTTCGCCGGCCGCCGTCTCGTTATCCTGCCGCCAGACCGGCCCACAGGCCCCACCCGGCCCACGGGTCCCACCCGGCCCACGGGCCCCACCCGGCCCACGGGCCCCGCAGGCTTTGCGTCCATAATTAGAAAAACGGAAAATGAGATTGAAGTGTTCCACTCAGATGATTATGGTACTAATTGATACAAAGATTAATCACAAAACAGTTTCCGGCAATCGCCCGAGAGAGAGACGCTTAAATCCTGACCGGCTTATCTGTCTGGCCCCCGAAATACATTTCTCTCTCTCTCTCTCTCTCTCTCTCTCTCTCTCTCTCTCTCTCTCGCTACGTACAAACTGAATGGTACCAACTTTGTTTGCCTCTAATGTATTCAAATTGCTTTGTATTAATTGTGCATTCAGAAAAGCAATTTGTGTTGCATATTACAATCCTACTGCTGCAGATTGATCGCACTCTCTCGTGTTCCATAATTGAGCCAAAACCTTTCACAGATTTTGTTAAATTTTGCCGTTAATTAAAGAACCGGTGCTCCATCGTCTGAAAGAAATAAAGCAGTTATTAAAGTTTCTGGAAAGTCTGGATAAATAATACGAGTGCAGAGCGATGTTCAGTATCTGTAGGAATCACTGATATTTATCACGAGACCTAAAGGTTTGATTTGTAGGAGAAAATATATTTCAAAACCTCTGAAAGTTGCTTTCAAATCTTCTAAAGAGTATAACATATTCATGAGAGAAAGTGCATCGACCAAAGAGAAAGTTCTGACAGAAACAGCCTCATTATTTTATGAAGAGTTTTAAAATGTTCATCAAATCTTTCTCTCCGGGACTCCGAGTGTGTGTGTGTGTGTGTGTGTGTGTGTGTGTGTGTGTGTGTGTGTGTGTGTGTTTTTGTTTTTTGAGTGATTTTTCTTTACATTTTTTTTTTATAAATATTATTTTATAATATAGTTATTACAAATGAGTAATATATGTATGTATATATATATATATATATATATATATATATATATATATATATATATATATATATATATATATATATATATATATACATATATATATACGCTCAAGTTGAGCCAAGTTCCTCAAACTGGGAAAAAAATACTTTAAGTGTCGGAGTTCCTGTGTGTGTGTGTGTGTGTGTGTGTGTGTGTGTGTGTGTGTGTGTGTGTGTGTGTGTGTGTGTATTTGATTGACAGCAACATAAGCAAACGATCTCATGTCTACAGAGTACATCAAAGAACACGAGTACTTGTATTTCAGAGTACCACTGCTTCACCCTGACCTTCCTCTCTCCTCTGTTGTGTGTCTTTGTGTGTCTGTGTGTAGCTGGAGTACACGGCGCGGCTGGACTTCCTGTGGCGCGTCCAGGCCAAAGAGGAGATCAACGAGATGAAGGAGCTGCGAGAACACAACGAGAACATGCTGAGGAACATCCTGCCCAGCCACGTGGCGCGCCACTTCCTGGAGAAGGACCGGGACAACGAGGTCAGCGCCGACCCGCGGGTCACGGGGTCGTATCGGTTCTGGTCTCCGCCGTTATCACCAATGTAGAATCACAGCCGCTAACGGAGCGCTTAAAACTAACTCTGCCGCGTTAAGTGCTTGTGGGAATTCGGAGACTCGGGAGATTGGAGACAAATACCTTCTTTAAATGGAAATGATAAACCTAAAATTCGCGGTATCCTCTTTCCAATGCGTTGAGTTTAGGACACCGCAGCTTGTGATTGTGACGCTTGTTTAGGAGCCGGATCTCCAACAGCATCGCCGTGTGACAACAACTGTATTCTTACATTACATTTCATTTAGCTGATGCTTTTATTCAAGAGTCAAGATATTTTTATTGTCATATGCACAGATAACAGAGTTACTCTGCACAATGAAAAGCTTATTTTACTGGGTCCTCCTAACACACACAATTACAATAAACTTAAGGTAAACAAAATAACAACAAAAATACAATAGCAAAAAATATGATCATCCAAAGCGACTTACCTTGTCTCTATACACCGTAGACATAGCAACGGGGAGCATTACCCGTACTTCCTGAACAAACCCAGACCTTTTCCTAAACTTAACCTTCTAGTCCCGTTTCACAACGTCAACCAGAAGGCTGTGTTTAGACTGTTAGAGGACTAACCAAACTCTTTGGATTTGATTAGTGGGTTAAACACAGCCTGTTGATTAGGGGACCCTTTTATACCAGGTCACAAGGTACACATGAAGATAACAACATGGTATAAATCCCCCCAAAAACAACAACATGTTAGGTATAAAATTAAACATAAAAACCAGGGCAACAATAATATATAATCCCGATGTACAACCTCTAAACACAACTCAAACAATACATAGGATTAGGGGTTAGGGTTAGGGCGTAGCCCTTTAAGCCCTAGCCTTAACCCTAATAACCCTAACCCTAAACCCTAATCCTATTTATTGTTTGAGTTGTGTTTAGAGGTTATACATCGGCATTATATATTATTGTAGCCCTGGTTTTCATGTTTAATTTGATACCTAACCTTTTCTTGATTTTCCTGATATAAAAGGGTCCCCCGATTGGGGCTTAACAGGTTTAAGGGCTACAAAGAGAGTTACAAATGCATTAATACTTTGGGCTTTGCTTGTCTCGTGCAGCAGCTATCCGGGGCTCTCGCCTCTCCACACTGGTTCAAAGTAACACGTTCTTCAAGTGAAAGGGTAGAAGTGTGATTATTCTCCCGTTTGGCGCCCGACTCGTGTTACCAGGACGTGTTATTTACAAGTGCGTTCTTACTTTTATCATTTTGTTATTTGTATCAGTTATTATAGAACACGTTCCACAGCATTCAAATATTGAGACGTGTTGGGAAACCTGCAGGTAAAGCGGTTCAGTCCGTTATCGGAGAAGAGAACTGTGTTACTACAACGACACAGTGTACAGAAGGTCAGAGCACAGCACCTCCCCTAATGTTTCCTCTCTGACCAGCTCTTAACATTAGTCGCCTACGTTTAGTACAATCTGCTGCCGGGGCCTCAGCGTTCCAGAGAGAGAGAAAGCTAAGGCTTGGTAATTGCTTTTCAACCAGCTGCACAGAGAGAGGGAGGGAATCGGTGGGGCGGTTTATGCAGCCGGGGAGCTTTTTTGGGTAGTATGCATTTGATTTGATTTTAATAACATGTTGTCAGTCGGCAGCCGAGAACACATTGATTTGTCTCTCCGTCGCAGGAGTGACTCAGCTTCCACCAAACTCTAGAAAGTTTCTCTTTGTGTTCACCTTATCTCTGCTGCCTTTTTCCTTTTGTGCTTCTAATTTCCATTCAGTAGAGCGGCACTAAGTTAAAGTCTCAAATGGGAACACGCAAATCCGATGGGTCGTCTGAAAAGCTGGCGCGTGTTTGTGCCGATTTTTAATGCTCTTTTTTTCTGAGAGCATTAGAGAGTTTCAATCAGGCGGCAGCATGAAGTCTATGCTTCATGTGTTAAAGCTGCATTCTCTCTCCTGACCACCAGGGGGTGACTCCTCTGGTTGTATAGAAGTCTATATAAATGACTCGACTTCCATTGATTTATTCCCTCAGTAAACATTGTAAACATGAGTTTATGTCTCAATCTCTAGTTTCAAGTCTTCTTCAATACAGCATGAAGGTTCATTTAGTAAATTATGGTCCATTTATATATTTATATTGACATTGACTGAGACACCGTCTCCACCACACCCTCGAGGCCGGTAGCGTTCTCCCCCAAACCTAATCATTCATCTCTGCCGACATCACACCGGCGCGGCAGTCCAGTGGCGGCGTGATGTACATACGTGCCGCCCACGCTCGGTCCTGATGTGGAAACCCGTGCCGTGAAACCAGGCGCTTTGCTTCCCAAGGCAGTCTACAACTCAGCAGCAGGTTTTTTGCAACTGAGGTCAATTGATTTGTTCCCGCCCTGTGAGCTCGAGGCCGAGCCGTTGTTTCTGCTCCACGTTTCCACTTCGCAGTAACGGCACGTACAATCCACCCGGGCGGGATCTGGCAGAGCAGAAATTTGATGAACTGACTTATTGGAAAGATGTCATCTTCAGAGGAGGCAGTATCCCCCGGTCGTACGTTTGGTTTCGGATGATTTTGCACTCCGATGCAGGAAGCTTAGCAGAATCAAACCATATCTACGCTCCTGTCTGACACTGGGGTTGAAGAAAAGAAGGGAGGGTTTGTGCTCTGGACACAGTTTCAGATCAAACATCCAGGTACTTCCGTGCAGTGAAGTAGTGGAGCAAACCAACATAAACAAAAGAAGAAAAAAAAAATGTTTCAAACGATTTGAAAGATGAATCAATCCTTTAAAGGTGAAAGCTCTGTAATGAGCTGCCAGCAATTAAGATGAAAGATGAGATGACTTTCAGCAGTTTTATATTCGCTCCCACCAAAACAAAAGTTAAATATTTGAGCTTTTTTTTTGTGTTTGATGGGAGTACATTTTCGACAAGAAGACGTCTTCATTTCTCTTCTGCGTCGGCCTCGTGTCCAGCGGGATGGTGACTGGTCGCGGCCGCTTATCACGGACCGGAGTCAGACCGCCGTCTTGTCCATGTCGGGCTACTCCGCTATATCCTCCAATCGTCCCTCTCCGAACAAAACGGCGAGCAAGCGCATGAATTATGAATGTCAGGAGAGGAGAGTTGATATCAATCTGCTGCCGTGCCCGTTCCTAGTTAAAAAGAGACACGATTAAAAATGCATCCATTAGGAAAGATTGGCTCCTGATCACTTGTTACATTATTGAGTAGGCTGATTATTGTTTCTATGTGATTTAGATACTGAAACACTGTTTTATTAATGAACTCCTACACCCTGAAGAGCTGTTGGTGATTTGCGGGATTAATCAGAGTCGTTGATCTTAACTTTTTTATTTTTGGGGCTTTTAAAAATGTTTTATTAGTTAATTAAGACCAGCTCACAAACATTGTGATCTGTAAAAGCATGACATTCTCTCACCTGAGAAGTATATGCTTCATGTGTTAAAGCTGCAATCTCTCTGCTGACCACCAGGCAAGGCAAGGCAAGTTTATTTGTATAGCACATTTCAACAACAAGGTGATTCAAAGTGCTTCACATAAAACCATTAAAAGCATCAAAACACAATGCAGATTTAAAAACAGTTAAGAAAACATTAAAACAGTCAAAAAGCAAAATAAAAAATAAAAGTTTAATAAAAGTTGCAGTGCAGTTTAAGAAATAAAATGCAGTAGTGAGATGCAGTAATTGAATCTGGTTCAATTAAAGGCAGCAGCAAACAGAAAAGTCTTCAATGTGGACTTAAAGGAGCTGAGGGTCTCAGCAGACCTGCAGCTTTCAGGGACCTTGTTCCAGATATGTGGAGCAGAAAAGCTGAACGCTGCTTCTCCATGTTTAGTTCTGACTCTTGGAACAGAAAGTAGACCCGTCCCAGTTGACCCGAGGGGCCGGGATGGTTCATAAGGTAGCAGCAGATCACAAACATACTTAGGCCCTAAACCATTCAGTGCTTTATAAACCAGCAGCAGGATTTTAAAGTAAATTCTTTGTTTGACAGGGAGCCAGTGCAAAGACCTCAGAACTGGAGTGATGTGATCCACTTTCCTGGTCTTAGTGAGGACTCGAGCTGCAGCGTTCTGAATCAGCTGCAGCTTTCTGATTGACTTTTTACAGAGGCCTGTGAACACACCGTTACAGTAGTCAAGTCTACTGAAGATAAATGCATGGACAAGTTTCTCCAGATCCTGTTGAGACATAAGTCCTCTAACCCTTGATATATTCTTCAGGTGATAGCTGATTTTGTAATTGTCTTAATATGGCTGTCCAGGTTGAGGTCTGAATCCATAACTACACCTAGATTTCTGGCTTGGTTTGAGGTTTTTAACATTAGTGATTGAAGCTGAGCGCTGACTTTCAATCGTTCGTCCTTGGGACCAAAAACAATTACTTCTGTTTTATCTTGATTTAATTGAAGAAAATTCTGGCATATCCAGTTATTGATTTCTTCAATGCATTTAGCCAGTCCTTGTATGGGACTATAGTCCCCTGGTGATATAGTTATGTAGAGTTGTGTGTCATCTGCATAATTATGTTAACACACTTTGTTGTTTTTCATAATCTGAGCCAGTGGAAGCATGTAGATGTTGAACAGAAGAGGCCCCAGTATTGAACCTTGGGGAACACCACATGTCATCCTAGTCAACTCTGATGTGTAATTAGCTACCGACACAAAGTATTGTCGGTCCTTCAAATAGGATTCAAACCAATTAAGTGCTGCGCCAGAGAGTCCTACCCAGACTTTCAGTCTGTCTAGTAGTATGTCATGATCAACCGTGTCGAATGCAGCACTGAGATCCAGTAATACTAAGACTGAGGTTCTGCCACTGTCTGTGTTTAAGTGGATGTCGTTGAAAACCTTAACAAGAGCCGTTTCAGTACTGTGGTGCTGACGAAAGCCGGACTGGAAGACATCAAAACTGATATTTTCGACCAAGAAGTTGTTCAGCTGTTGAAAAACCACTTTTTCCATTATTTTACTTAAGAATGGGAGGTTTGATATTGGCCTATAGTTTTTCATTATTCCGGGGTCTAAACTAGCCTTCTTTAGAAGTGGTTTAATAACTGCAGTTTTTAGGGATTGTGGGAAGACACCTGAGAGAAGGGATGTGTTTACAATTTGTAAAAGATCAGCGGTCATGCAGTGTGAAATATTTTTGAAAAGTGTGTTGGTAGAATATCCAAGCAGCAGGAGGATGTGTTCAGATGTACCAGGGGGCAACTCCTCTGGTTGTATAGAAGTATATCCTTCATGTGTATGTCCTTCATGTGTTAACGCTGCATTCTCTCTTCTGACCGCCAGGGGGCGACTCTTCTAGTTGTATAGAAGTATATGCTTCATGTGTTAAAGCTGCATTCTCTCTCCTGACCACCAGAGGGCGACTCCTCTGGTTGTATAGAAGTCTATATAAATTACTCTACTTCTCTCTTGATTTATTCCCTCAGTAAACATTGTAAACATGAGTTTATGTCTCAATCTCTAGTTTCAAGTCTTCTTCAATACAGCATGATGTTCATTTAGTAAATTATGGTCATTTAGAGTCAAACAGACCATAAAGCAGGGGATGCTTTAGGGCGGGGCTACAGGGTGATTGACAGGTGGATATAGACGTATATGGCGTCTCTACGAATCTCAGAACTCTGAATGACGTCATCCTGGAGAGACGCAGTGAAGAAATTAAATTAGTTAAACTGCGTCTTTGACATTTGACCGAGCTCATTGAGTTTGCATAATGTCAGCGACGATGTCACAATTAAGTCGGAGGCTTATTTTCACGAGGGTAATTAAATGGAAAAGTCAAGCGGAACACAGAGAGAGAGAGAAGCTGGACTCCTTTAATTATTCATATGAAATGTCGGCCACTATGTTTACCAGCTCGTTATTAAAACATCCCCAAAATGATGCTGATGATTCACTCCGCGTGCCGTCAGTGTGTGAGTGTGTCGTCGCTGCCCCCCGGTGATGGGGACGGTGTGGTGCAGCTGCAGCATCACAGATCATCAACCCTTTCAAATCATCATATTGTGCACTATTTAACAATATATGCAAAAGAAGAAAAAAAATTAACATTTAAAGGAACAAGTAAAATCCATTTTTGCCTGTGAAACAAAATATGACATTGAAGCTATTATCTCCCAATTTCAATCAATAATATCCTGACATCCATCCATCAAGTAATCTGAATCTTAAAACCTTTAGCGACATGGGAGGTGTGTGTGAGCCTCTGTATCGCACTAATCCCGCCCACTTTTCAGTGGTCCAATCAAATGTGAAGGATTTTAATTACCCCCTCCCTTATGTAGCTGTGCACAGCTAAAATATTCACAGTATAGAAGCGAAAGACTTATTTGCACGAGCTGAAATCAAACAAATTATATGAATGCATAACAAAATAATCACATTTATCTTTTCATGTTTTCATTGCATTAATTGCACCGATACAACTCACTAAAATCTGATGCTTTGAACTCCAGATAGCTTGTATGTGAACAGAAGACCTCTCTCCTGACCACCAGGGGCGACTCCTCTGGTTGCATAGAAGTCTATGCTTCATGTGTTAAAGCTGCATTCTCTCTCCTGACCACCAGGGGGTGACTCCTCTGGTTGTGTAGAAGTATATGCTTCATGTGTTAAAGCTGCATTCTCTCTCCTGACCACCAAAGGCGACTCCTCTGGTTCTATAGAAGTATATGCTTCATGTATTAAAGCTGCATTCACTCCTCTGGTTGTATAGAAGTCTATATAAATTACTCAACTTCACTCTTGATTTATTCCCTCAGTTAAACATTGTAAACATGAGTTTATGTCTCAATGGTAAATGTTCTATTGGGTATGCAACTCACTAAAACCTGATGCGTTGAGCTCCAGATAGCTTGCATGTGTGACCATGAGCGTGTCCGCCCAACAGGAGCTGTACTCCCAGTCCTACGACTCTGTGGGCGTGATGTTCGCCTCCATCCCGGGCTTTGCCGACTTCTACTCCCAGACGGAGATGAACAACCAGGGAGTCGAGTGCCTCAGGCTCCTCAACGAAATCATCGCCGACTTTGACGAGGTGAGACCGCCAGTCCTTTGAAGTGCTCCCGCTTCCACTTCAGACTAACTTTTTAAACACGCCGAGGGTCCGCCTCCCACGTCTGCATCGTCCACTTTTTTAGATTAAAGCCTTCCAGCTCGCGTCCTGGAACACTTCAGAGGGGATTAATGCAAAAGCAGAGACGGCGGGAGAGGATACGTCTGCATGCCCTCACATTTATCTCAAGACAAGACATCAGGCACACTTTCTTCATGAAGTACCCTCCTGAGATAAATCTGGGTCGAGTGACAGAAGTAATTATACTTTTGATTCGTCCGTTTCTTTATTTCTCACCGATTTTCCACTGAAGGCAAAAAGAAGCAAACTGAAAGATGAACTTGACTGAGCCACGATTCATATTAAGTAAAAGGAGGAAAAGTAAATACGTCATCACGACTATATGCAGGTGAAAGTGGGTGTCACATGCTCGGGTTGTTCAAGTCTCAAGGTGATTCACGGCCAAAGAAATCCGATCACATAGATGCAACAAAGGTAAAAAATACGAAGGGAACAGACATAAGGAAACAAGTTCAAACATAAAATACCACGTGATGTATGAATGCTCACAAAGACACAATGCTTCTGTTATCGACGTGCATTGTTAGTTACTAATGTAACCAAGGTAAGTGGTTGTGGGTGCATGCTCCTATCCAGGTACTCAAGCAACAAGTGGCAGACGGCAATTCAGAGAAAAAGAAAGAAATTATGTAATTTTATTTTTTCATGAAATGCATTTCAGCCTTGTATGTGATTCATGTTGAGTAAAGAAGTCCTCCTCTATTGATGCTGCGTTCACACACGGAGGGCAGTGGAAAAATACCATAACTGATATTTTGGCATTTTGTCATAAAAAACTGAGCTCAAACAAACTCCATTTAATTTAATGTAAGTGGAATTGCTTTTAGTCCACAAAAAATATTTCAAATGGGACTTCCTGTGATGAAAAGAAACCCAAACTAACCCACAACCAGTTTGTTATTGTCTGAATGGTGCTCGTGTTCATAGGATCTCGTGCTGGACTCATCTCTTTATTTCTTGTCCCAGTTGCTCGGCGAGGATCGGTTCCAAGACATCGAGAAGATCAAGACGATTGGCAGCACCTACATGGCCGTCTCTGGTCTGTCCCCCGAAAAGCAGGTGAGACACAAACCAGTAAATACAACTTGTTTATGGTTTTTTTTTAATGGTGGAGACTCCTCTGGTTGTATAGAAGTCTATGCTTCATGTATTAACGCTGCATTCTCTCTCCTGACCACAGGGGGGGGCGACTCCTCTGGTTGTATAGACGTATATGCTTCATGTGTTAAAGCTGCATTCTCTCTCCTGACCACCAGGGGGCGACTCCTCTGTTTGTATAGAAGTATTTGCTTCATGTGTTAAAGCTGCATTCTCTCTCCTGACCACCAGGGGTAACTCCTCTGGCTGTATAGAAGTATACTCTTCATGTGTTAAAGCTGCATAATCTCTACTGACCACCAGGGAGTGACTCCTCTGGTTATATAGAAGTCTATATAAATGGCTCTACTTCTCTCTTGAATTATTCCCTCAGTAAACATTGTAAACATGAGCGTATGGTCTCAATGGTAAATGTACACGTATATCTGCCACCACTACCCTGGTCCCAACATCACTACTGCAGTTGACTCTTCTTCTTCTCTGACCTTCAGCAATGTGAAGACAAATGGGGTCACCTGTGTGCGTTGGCGGATTTTGCCATCGCCCTCAACGAAAGCATTCAGGAGATCAACAAGCACTCCTTCAACAACTTCGAGCTGAGGATTGGTGAGAGCTCCGCCTCCTCAAGTCAATATGTAGTAAATGTGCATCCCTATTTCAATCACTAATATCTTTATTTCATATGTTTGTATTCCTATGGTAAAGGCTGTAGGATGCACACAAGTTTTCAGAGCTCCAGACAATCTTGTTTTTTCTAACAAATAGTTTAAACCCAAAGACATTCAGCTCACAGAAATGTATAAAAACAGCAAAATTGTCACATTCATTCCGGTGAACTCCTCTGAGCTCTTGAGTCAGACGAGACTTGTGTCTGCGTTTTGTTCCAATAAAACCCGTCTTTATGGTTCCGAGGGTTAAGTTCCACCATCTGATCACCTGTGCCTCTTCGACAGGTATGGCCCACGGCTCGGTGGTGGCGGGCGTGATCGGCGCCAAGAAGCCTCAGTATGACATCTGGGGGAAGACGGTGAACCTGTCCAGCCGGATGGACAGCACGGGGATCAGCGGCAAGATCCAGGTCCCCGAGGACACCTACCTGATCCTGAAGGAGCGCGGCTTCGCCTTCGAGTACCGCGGCGAGATCTACGTGAAGGGCATCAGCGAGCAGGAGGGCAAGATCCGGACGCACTACCTGCTGGGCCGCGTGCAGCCCAACCCGCTCATCATGCAGCCGCGCAAGATCACCGGCCAGTACTCGCTGGCCGCCGTGGTGCTCGGCCTTGTGCAGTCGCTCAACCGGCAGAAGCAGAAGCAGATCCTGAACGAGAACAACAACTCGGGCATCCTGAAGGGCCACCACCACTACAACCGGAGGACGTTGTTAGCGCCCGGCAGCTCCGAGGCGGGAGCGGGGCACCACCCCGAGGCCGCCGACAAGACCGAGCTGTCCTGAAGAGCGGACCAGAGCCTCGGCTCCAACGCGGCTTTCTCAGAGGCGGAGCTGCTCGACGGGCGGAAAAAAACGATCCCAGTGGTTGAGTTAAAAAAGCGCAGTGGGTGCAGGTTTTTTTCTGGGCACGGAAATGACGGTAACTTTGGTGTTGGAGTGCGGGAAGCTTCGGCTGGTTCCAGACCTCCGGATGGACGCACATTTCAGTAGGTCTGGTTCCGTACTGACTGGCGTCCGTTTCCCCCGTTGGCACGAAAGACTTTCGGCGCTACTTGTTTAGGTCACATGGAATTCATTTTTTAGGTTAAAAGAAACCCTTTCAAACCTTCTGACCCTAAAGGTTGAGATCCACCAAATCATCCACCAAATCATCCACAACATCATCCACCAAATCATCAACCACATCATCGACAACATCATCCACCACATCATCCATCAAATCATCCGTCCGACAAACGGCCCGTTTTGCTTCAGCAGGTGGGCGGGGCTTGGTTCTGGCTCGAACGACGTGTCTCATTTTACAAATCAGCAGTACATAAAAATATGTTTCTGAAAACACAAAGCGAGAAAATAAACCATTTGATCCGAGTTTTGCAATGACGCCTCTTGCGATGGACGGACTTAAATTGCGTAAAGTTGAGGTTGAGTCGTGATTCTTCAAACGTAGACGCGGCGAGCGGCCCGTGAAGTCGCCGCCTCACGTCCATCATGCAACGCGCAGCCGGCTCGCTAGCTTTCCATAGAACATGGATGGGATCCGTCAACTTCTCATACGTCATCTCCACCTTAGCGCTTTGATCGTGGTTCTCCGAGCATAGTCGTTAACGCCGCGGTACCTCCACGCAGGAGAGCGCCGGCGTCATTTTTTAAATTGTTCCCGATGAAGACGGAGCGTGAAGCCGCCGCCAGAGAAAAGGCACTCCGAGCGCTTCAAGTTCAAAACCTCAGCGTAGTAAATAGCCCGTCTGTCTGTCCTAAACTTTATATCTCGGACACAAATCACAACAAAGCCCAAAAAAGTCTGTGTGTGGGAGGAGATCGACACTGAATGTTGCTGGCGGACCGCCTCCGTTTTGGCGCTCATGACGTGAACAAACGGCGTGAAACAAACAGACAGTAGCCCAAATAGACAATGGAGTCGGAGCGATGCTAGTCTACCACGTCACGGGGTTTGAGGTGCAGTGCTGTGTGGACGAGTATGGAGATGCAAAAAAATCGCAGGTTTCAAATTTTAGGAAAAACGTCTTTCCAAATGTTTCATGGAGAAAGGAGTCAAACGGGGAGAAGGAGAGAAACACTGAACAGAGATGTGTTTACTGGAAAACAAGCAGGAGTTGCTCACATTATGAGGGTCGTTAGCCGGTGAGCTAACGGAGCTAGCTGAGCTAACGCGTGCAAACGAGCTAACGGAGCAAACAAACCTGCCGACCTCTCCAACGTCATGAATGTCGCTGAAGACTGAATGAATATAATATGGTCAGCTTTTTCTGGCTCCTCCCACTCAGGTTTAACTCAACCAATGAGATTGTTCCTGCACTGCAAAACCGCAAACCGCTCAGCTTTTTTTTGGTGAATGTGCAAATAACTGAAACTCCGCTTCTTCGTTCCCGGAAGGAGGAGGAGGAGGAGGAAGATGTCTGTTCGATGTCTGTTGGAACGATCTAGTCTGACTGACTGACGTTCCTCCTGTCGTTTCCACTTTTTATGTCGCCCCTCCCCCAAAACCCAGAACCCCCGTCCCGCTCTGACCCTCGCCCGGTGTCCATGTTTCTTTTTTTGTATTTCTTTTATATATGAGAACACAATAAAGGGGTTTAATTTTTTATACAATCCTCGTGTGGAGTTGCCTTTATTGTGTCACATCGTATTCCTCATATTTCTAAATATGTATACATTCTTAACACATAGTTATGCTTTCTTTTATGTTCTCACATACAGCTTGTTTTGGGATAAACAACATTTTTATTTGTATTTAACTTGCACTCAACAACTTCATAATGTCATTTTCATTTCAGACACAAACGCTGGATTCTAAGTGTTAACAAAGCAGCTTCAAGAAAATCCAGCAAATGAAAATAACAGTGAATAAATAAATAAAAAATGCACATATACTGCATATAAAATACATAAATACAACTCATACAATATAGATGTGACCAGTGGCGGTGCGTCAATAGAGGGCGCCACCCCTCTGAACATTTGTGCGCCCTAGAAAATGACATTGTTTCTTATTTCAACGTGATTGGACTATTCGTCGAATCAGAGACCTTTATCATTCCCTCACATCCCATACAGCTCCCACGTAGCTACACGAGCAACACTAGCAGAGACTTTGATTATGTCAGTATGGTGACTGAAAACTCTGTGGTATCTCTATGCGAAACACCTTTCAACCGACGATCAGATGTTGACAAGAAGAGGCTGAAAGAGTTGGGAGCCGAACGTCCGGATTTAAACATTCAGCAGCAAAGCACTGACCGCGGGAGCTTCTCCTTAGCCTATATGCTAACCGAGCTGGTTAGCTGGATGCTCAGTGTGGAGCAAAGCAGTGGCTCTGAGCAGCGAGGAAGCGCCGGGCTATGAAGGAAGATGAGCTTGAAGGATTGCTGCAGAGGTGAGTGTCAAAATCAGCAGATGCCTGTGTTAAGAGTGTGTGTGTGTGTGTGTGTGTGTGTGTGTGTGTGTGTGTGTGTGTGTGTGTGTGAGCTCCAGACTAGAGCATCAAGGTGGCTCCTGGCCTTTTGTCTGTTGATGAGCCATCAAGACACACAAAACATAGTTTTTTGTCAACTCTGATTGTTGGCTTTTGTCTGTAGTATGAAGCCTGTTTGTAGTAGATATTTCCCCACAACTTATCTGTCTGTCTCTATATATTTATCTGTAGGTTTGTGACGCCATACTTGGACACACCAGGGAACGCTTTGCCTTCAAAGACCACCTCACCAGTACCACCTTACTGCAGGGCCCCCAGTTTAAATGTCTATACAAGCAGTGGGGCCTACTCTGTCAAGCACCTAGTGTAAAATGTGATGTATCTCTGTCTGAATCTATTCTGCTCTAAACCTCTTTCATGTGAGGGTGTGGGCACTTCTTTTATTTTGTAAACCTCTGAAACCCAACCCAATGTTTCTTAAACCATTCTGCTCTGAACCTCTCATGCCCAAAGTTACAGTTTGTTGATAGTTGTTATTGGACAGTGTTGAGTACTGTGTTTTCATGAAAATAAAGCTTTGTTTTTTAGAATATTCTACTCAAAACCTCTTTTCTTCTCATTATGGAGTGCTATTTAAACCGCGCCGCCCAACTGCGACCCCCCCCCCCCCCAAAAAAAAATTCACCAGCCGTGACTTGATTCGTTGACAGTATCTAATCATTTAGGGATGAGGAGCTGAGAAGAGACGTGAGGAGCTTCACAGTTTATATTAAGAAAACCATCTGAGATCGTTTGGGTCATTTTTCAGAACCACGTTACAGGAAAATAAACAAACCTTTTCCAGGATGATTCCCAAAAGTCTTCTTCTAACGTGTGAAAAGAACCGGAATTAAAATAATGACTCAAATAAAGAACAAGAACTTGTGCAAACGCTTCTATTTATACACCAGAAAAACAACTTCTTCTTCTTCTATCTATACACACACACATGGCCCTCATGCATTGTGGTCTCTCGTCCACCAGGTGGCAGCAGAAGCTCAGTGATGTTCCTGCAGTCCGTTTCCTGTCTCACAAGCCGATGCTGCAACATGTCTTTTGATTCCCTGATCTGGAAAGAAAATTCAGCTTATCTTTTTGGGGGTGATTGTCAAATGTATTCTTTTTTTTGTTAAAACATCTGTCAAAACAAAATGAAAATAAATCACCCAAATCCTCTTTGTTTACCTTTTTATATTCTCCTCCTTTTTTAAGGACACGATGAATTGAACTGAGCACGCCCACATTCTTCTTCTGGAATCGTCGTAGCGCCCCCGTGTGGAGCAGAATTTTATTTAAAAATCTAGAGGAACATTTTAGGTTCATAAAACATCTTCATCACATGGTCTGCCTCCTTAAACAGAATAATATTATCCACACATTTGATTCCCGGTCTTCTCTCTGAAGCTCCTCCCACTGTGATGACATCACAGACATCAGGATGATGATGAAAACTGAATGACGGCGACGAACACTTTGTGTTCGGTCTGCTTCTCTCGCCGCCCGCCGATGGATTTATGTTAGACGTTAAAGGGAGGAAGAGGAGGAAGAGGAGGAGGAGGAGGAAGAGGAAACAACGGGAAGTGCACGGACGTGGAGAATGTGGTTGCCATGGCGACCACTGGCATGTTGAGGGGGGCGGTGTATGTGTGTTTTTGTGATTGTTCTTTACATTTATATATAATTGTTATGTTATAAATACAAATACATATATATATATATATATATATATATATATATATATATATATATATATATATATATATATATATATATATATGAGGAGACAGAAGAAGAAGAAGAATTCCCCTAAGGGAATTAATAAAGGATCATTTTTATTTCAAGAAGGAGAAGAAGGCCTTCAGGTGCACGTTGATGGCTCTCAGTCACTCAGAGCAGAACAGGAGGTGTGTGTGTAGAACAGGAGGTGTGTGTAGAACAGGAGGTGTGTGTAAGAGGAGGTGTGTGTAGAACAGGAGGTGTGTGTGTAGAACAGGATGTTTGTGCTCTGTGGCAAATTAAAACCTATGATGTATTTTAAGAGAGCTGAACTGCCTTCACCGCCTGCTTTATATTGCATTACTATGAGGACACCATGCACTGCAAAATAGTATTCTCAAAATAAATGTCACAGCGTCATGTAACCCAGCACATCACGTGCACTAAAACACCCCGTGCACACACACACACACACACACACACCCAGAGGGATGGATGTGTGTTTAGTTATTCACGCTGGGTGCCCTATCTGTTAAAGACTGAGCGGCCTACATTTCAACCATCAAACCCACCGTTACATTAAAAAAAAACACAAGCCCCAGCTTGCTGCCTGTTGTTGCTAGGCAACAAGCTCCGGAGCCCCCGTCGCCGGGGTCTCGCCTGTTTACCTGAACGTCCTCAAAGCGGGTCAGAGAGGACAAAAGAAAAGAGACGGACCGGCCAGATGGAGAGAAAGAACCCATTGAGCCTCGTCTCAGAGGGCTGCAGGTCTGCCGTCTCAACACATTGTGCTGTGGAGAGCAAATACCGGCGGCAACCTCCAGTGCTGAGAAATGAAGCATCTTAAACCTGCATTCTCTCTCCTGGCCACCAGGGGGTGACTCCTCTGGTTGTAAAGAAGTATATGCTGCATGTGTTAAAGCTGCATTATCTTTCCTGCCCACCAGGGGGCGACTCCTCTGGTTGTTTAGAAGTATTTGCTTCATGTGTTAAAGCTGCATTCTCTCTACTGACCACCAGGAGGCAACTCCTCTGGTTGTATAGAAATACATGCTGCATGTGCTTATTAACTTTCTACTCCTCAGGTCCTGCATCGAAAATAACAGTGTAGGGCAACAGACACGGTCCATTAGTAGAATAGAATAATAAGAACATATTCAAAACATATTGTGATATTTGATTTTCTCCGCACCGCTGATGGCAGATGACCCACACAGTGCAAGATATATGACTTTGATGAAAAAGGCTGGAAAGCAAGCTTTAATATTAGTATCATAACATGTTCAAATGATTGTTTTTTGTGATGGTCGTATTGTCACAGTTCAGCTCCATCACTATATACCAGAGCCCCTCTTGTATATAAGCTCCACCTCTTGTATATAAGCTCCTCCCTCTTGTATATAAGCCCCTCCCTCTGGTATATAAGCCCATATCTCTGGTATATAAGCCCCTCCTCTAGTAGATCTGCCCCTCCCCTGGTATATAAGCTCCTCCCTCTGGTATATAAGCCCCTCCTCTGGTATATAAGCCCCTCCTCTGGTATACAAGCCCCTCCCTCTGGTGTATACGCCTCTCCCCTAGTATATAAGCCCCTCCTCTGGTATATATGCCCGTCCCCTGGTATATAAGCTCCTCCCTCTGGTATATAAGCCTCTCCTCTGGTATATAAGCCCCTCCTCTGGTATACAAGCCCCTCCCTCTGGTGTATACGCCTCTCCCCTAGTATATAAGCCCCTCCTCTGGTATATATGCCTGTCCTCTGGTATATAAGCTCCTCCCTCTGGTATATAAGCCCCTCCTCTGGTATATATGCCTGTCCTCTGGTATATAAGCTCCTCCCTCTGGTATATAAGCCCCTCCCCTAGTATGTAAGCCCCTCCTCTGGTATATATGCCCATCCTCTGGTATATAAGATCCTCCCTCTGGTATATAAGCCCCTCCCCTAGTATGTAAGCCCCTCCTCTGGTATATAAGCTCCTCCCTCTGGTATATAAGCCCCTCCTCTGGAATATAAGGCCCTACTCTGGTATATAAGACCCAGATTCACTCACATTCACTGCCAGGTCGTTCTCTGCATGTTTGCCAGACCCTTCAGCGTTTAGCCCACCCTGCTCTCCCGGACTGGTTGTGTGTTGTAAAGTCTGCCTGGAATAAAGTTTGTTGAAAGGATTCACAGATCACCACAAACATTATTACATTATAAACAATATTGCTGCAGAGACGTACTTTCAGCTCTGATTGGTCCAGACATTTTACTCCGGGTAGTTCAGCACCGGAGAAAAACGAGTCCCGCTTGTCCGGTCCGTCCGACACGACTTTACAACACAAGTCAGACGCCACTTAACCCCAACTTCGATTCCCTGCACTCGGATACTTGGCGCTGGCTGGCGCTCAGATCGAAGATAAGATGCAACAGAATAAGCCGCCTTGATCCCGGAGGAGAAAGTGAGTCAGAAGCGAAGACGTTCACAGCGATCCAATAAAATAAGAAAGCAACACTGGGAGGTTATAAAGTTAAACTTTCACCACCGGAAGAGATACAACACAGAGCTGTTTTTCATGAGAGTTTAAATGATAAAAACAACAACATTATAACAGGTGGTCAGGAGAGAGAATGCAGCTTTAACACATGAAGCATAGATTTCTATACAACCAGAGGAGTCACCTCCTGGTGGTCAGTAGAGGGAATGCAGCTTTAACACATGAAGCATAGACTTCTATACAACCAGAGGAGTCACCTCCTGCTGGTCAGAAGAGGGAATGCAGCTTTAAGACACTTCTGCATCAGCATCACTTGGCAGAACTGGCTTCAACGAAGGCTTTCATCAGAAAAGCTGAGAAGAATATCGCTACGTGAGGTTCAGTGTCAATAATAAAGCTTACTCCAACAATAAAGATGAACACGTCCTGGAGGAAACTTAATTATTTGCTATAAACAAGTTTAAATATGACTGATAATGATAGGTTACATAACAAAAGCAGTCTGTCAGCATCTTCTATTATTAGTCTCACTCCTGACAGTTCACGTCCGCTCTCATGAAAGAAAAAGAAAAAAACTCACAGTCAAACTTGAGTTTTCAACGAGCAGAAGCGAAAGCAAAAATATCAAAGATTTATCCTCTTTTAATCAAAACCCACTCTGTGTTTCTCTCCGTGTTCCTCAGACACACAAAATGTACTGCTGTTGTTGCCTGGCAACCATTACACCCATGAAAATATAATGAAGAAAAAGTGAGAAGACGCTTGTCGTCTTTGAGCCTTCTGCAACGAGGCCGACCGGAAATAACTCTTTACTTTACTGACACCGGAAAACAATGGGGTCGTCAATATAAAAACCTAAACTGATGTTTGGTTACTGTTACGGAGGCAAAGGGGAGGCTTTTATTCTGACAAGAGACGATCAGCGGTACAACAATGGATTGAAGCATATACTTCTATACAACCAGAGGAGTCACCCCTTGGTGTGTGTGTGTGTGTGTGTGTGTGATCCTTGCTTGCCGTGTGTGTGCCCACCCAGACTAGGATTGACACGGCAGACACGAGGCCCTGGGGAAGGACAAGCTGCTAGACTGGCTCTGAGGGGGAAGATGATGGTGGAAGGACACACACACACACACACACACACCTAACCGAATGTGACAAGTGCACCCCCCAAACAGAGCAATATTTCCAGTATTGGTCTTCTTGTGGCAATGGAGATCTGCACCCAGCTGGCCTCCGTTCCTCAAGTCTCAAACTGTTTGCTTTTGCTGAAAAAAAAAAAAAAAAACACACACACAACTGCAGTTCCACAAATTGCAAAATGGAGTAAATTACCATGGACCTCTGTGTTAAAATGTCCGACTGAAATAGACCTGGTTCCAGCTGGTGGCTGAACTGGTTTGAAGGACGGCTAGACTGCAGGTAGGTGTATCTGGACGGTGCGACAGGAAGCTCACATGAACGCTTCCTCCGGCTCCTTTCAGAGGTCAGCGCCGTCATGGCGGCAAATGCATCTCTCCGAGTTCACCGATAAGGAACTCTGAAGCGGTTCATTTCTTTGAGTCCATTGAACGAAGCCAGTCTTTGTATATTTTGTGGTTTACGGTCGACTGCCTTTACAACACGTGGCCTCTAACCTCCTCAGGTGAACTGGCCTTAGGAATGTGAGGCAGTCACGTCTCTGAAGCCGAGGACCGGCTCCCTGGCCCAGGGGTCGAGTGGGTCCATTGGTTTTTTAAGTGGGAGACAAATGGAAGCTTGTTACAAATGGAAGCTTGTTGAGGCGACCCAAAATGAACTCTCTCTCTCTCCTCTCTCCTCTCTCTCTCTCTTCTCTCTCCCTCCCTCCCTCCCTCTCCCTCTGCCTCATTCTAAACATGTGGTCCTCAGCGGGGACGCTGTGCGGTGAATCGGAGAAAGCATCCAGAGCAGAAAACCAGAGTGGTCTTAAACGTCCTTCTGTGAACTCACATTTAGAAAAACACGATATAAACGTAATGAAGCAGCAATTGAGCAAAAACTCTAAATTGATCAGTGAATAAAAACAATGTTTTACCTGTAGTGGCTCGCCTTCATTATTAATGTATGTTTCTACATGTGTTTCTGATTCTCTGAACACCAAAGACATGTTTTTGTGTGCTGAAAAAACAAGATAGTGTTGTTAGAAGTCAGAGTCCTGTTTGTTTACTGACATCAAGGGAGTAAGGGACGAAGACGAAGCTGCCAGATGAACTCTAATACTCATCATCTAATACTCATCATCTAGTACTCATCATCTAGTACTCATCATCTAATACTCATCATCTAATACTCATCATCTAATACACCATCTAGTACTCACCATCTATTACTCATCGTCTAGTACTCATCATCTAGTACTCATCATCTAATACTCATCATCTAGTACTCATCATCTAATACTCACCATCAAGTACTCACCATCTTTTACTCATCGTCTAGTACTCATCATCTAGTACTCTTCATCTAATACTCATCATCTACTACTCATCATCTAGTACTCATCATTTATTACTCACCTTAGTACTCACCATCTATTACTCATCGTCTAGTACTCATCATCTAATACTCATCATCTATTACTCATCATTTATTACTCACCTTAGTACTCACCATCTATTACTCATCGTCTAGTACTCATCATCTAATACTCATCATCTATTACTCATCATCTAGTACTCATCATCTAATACTCATCATCTACTACTCATCATCTAGTACTCATCATCTAATACTCACCATCTTGTACTCACCATATATTACTCATCATCTAATACTCACCATCTAGTACTCACCATATATTACTCATCATCTAATACTCATCATCTCTTACTCACCATCTAATACTCATCATCTATTACTTATCATCTAGTACTCATCATCTAGTACTCACCATATATTACTCATCATCTAATACTCACCATCTAATACTCATCATATAGTACTCATCATCTAATACTCATCATCTAGTACTCATCATCTAGTACTCACCATATATTACTCATCATCTAGTACTCATCATCTATTACTTATCATCTAGTACTCATCATCTAGTACTCACCATATATTACTCATCATCTAGTACTCATCATCTAATACTCATCATCTAATACTCATCATCTACACACACACATATAAATATAAATGTATATATGTATATATTTCTACACCTATGACTCAGAGGAGCAAGTTTTTCCAAGTCGAGTCCTCGAGCGAGCGGCATCGGCAGCTGTAGGGAAAGAAAGAAAGAAAGAAATAAAATAAGGCAGGTGGCCACGAACGAGAGGGAAGAGGGTTGAGAAGATAATTACAACAATCACAAAGCTCCTGTCTCACATCACCCATCACATTTATACTTGTAGAGTTCATACAGATTCATATGAACCGTATGAATCACTTCTCACCCAGCTTGTCCCGGTCCACCTGAACCCAGCTTGTCCCGGTCCACCTTGAACCCAGCTTGTCCCGATCCACCTGAACCCTGCTTGTCCCGGTCCATCTGCAACCTGCTTGTCCCGGTCCACCTTGAACGCAGCTTGTACCGGTCCACCTGAACCCAGCTTGTCCCAGTCCACCTGAACCCTGCTTGTCCCGGTCCACCTTGAACCCAGCTTGTCCCGATCCACCTGAACCCTGCTTGTCCCGGTCCATCTGCAACCTGCTTGTCCCGGTCCACCTTGAACGCAGCTTGTACCGGTCCACCTGAACCCAGCTTGTCCCAGTCCACCTGAACCCTGCTTGTCCCGGTCCACCTTGAACCCAGCTTGTCCCGGTCCATCTGAACCCAGCTTGTCCTGGTCCACCTGAACCCAGCTTGTCCCGGTCCATCTGAACCCAGCTTGTCCCGGTCCACCTGAACCCAGCTTGTCCCGGTCCACCTTGAACCCAGCCTGTCCCGGTCCACCTGAACTCTGCTTGTCCCGGTCCACCTTGAACCGAGCTTGTCCCGGTCCACCTGAACCCAGCTTGTCCCGGTCCACCTATACCCAGCTTGTCCCGGTCCACCTTGAACCCAGCCTGTCCCGGTCCACCTGAACCCAGCTTGTCCCGGTCCACCTTGAACCCAGCCTGTCCCGGTCCACCTGAACCCAGCTTGTCCCGGTCCACCTGAACCCTGCTTGTCCCGGTCCACCTTGAACCCAGCCTGTCCCGGTCCACCTGAACCCAGCTTGTCCCGGTCCACCTGAACCCAGCTTGTCCCGGTCCACATTTAACCCAGCCTGTCCCGGTCCACCTTGAACCCAGCTTGTCCCGGTCCACCTTGAACCCAGCCTGTCCCGGTCCACCTGAACCCAGCTTGTCCCGGTCCACCTGAAGCTAGCTTGTCCCGGTCCACCTTAAACCCAGCTTGTCCCGATCCACCTGAACCCAACTTGTCAGGACCGAGCACCGCCTCCAATGAGCAGTGTCTTTCCTCCAGGAGGAGGCACTGTTCAGTAACTTCAGTAACGGCACTTCACAAGTTATTTTAACCCAAATGATGGTAGTTTATTTTGAAAAGCCGGTACGAATGTCACGAGCGGAAATTGACTCGTGTGGCTGGACTTTTGTTAGAAAACGCACAAAATTGTTTTAACTTTTGGTAAGATATCATATGTATGAGGATACGCTGTTATTATATAAAACGGAAATGATCTATGTGTGCATCTGCAAACAGAGCGGGGAGTTGTTTTTTACACGCATCAAGTTAAGCTCGTTATGTGAATACGATCTTTTCAAAATAAACTTCCATCATCCCAGGAAACAACTCAAGGGGAGCATGCTTTACCTCAAAACTAGACTGTTATATTGAACATAGCGCCCTCCTCCTTCTCGTGAGGGCCAAGGCTCTCTCAGACCCGTCAGTCTTTGTAGTCGTCTGCCAAACTTGCTATTTCTAAATTTAGAAAATAAGCGAGAGGCCGGCGGGTTCTCGTCCTTCATATGTGGCTGAAGTACTTTGCCCCTATTCTACAGCACACAACCTCAGGTTCAACCAGTTGAACCTTTTGTCTGTCCCACACACTCGCCTAAAGACCCGTGGTGACCGAGCGTTTGAGGCAGTAGCTCTTAAGCTCTGGAACGCTCTACCTGCACCTCTACGGTTTGCTGATTCTGAAATGTCTTTTAGAAACTTACTAAAAACATACCTGTTTATACTGGCATTTGGTTGAATACATGCTCTAGACCTGCTTTTTATCTGTTTTTATTCATTTATTTTCATTATTTGTTTTGTGTTTTTTGCTGCTCCATCTTTTAATATGTATTTTACTGTGCTCTCTTAACTGTTAAAATGTCTTGGCCCCTGTTATTGTCAATCTGGTTTTGACACGTTTTTTCCTGACTCCTGTACAGCACTTTGTGACCTTTGCCTGTGAAAAGTGCAATATAAAGAGACTTACAGAGACTAACAAGGGCTAACAGGGGCTAACAGAGGCTATCGGGGGCTAACGGGCGCAAACAGAGGCTAATGGTGTCACGACCCGGTATGAGGTGTGCGGAGACCCAGACGCAGAGGGACGAGACCAGAGGCAGGTTTGAAGGTGAACAAATCCAAAATGTGCTTTATTAGCAAAAAACTCCAAAACAAAAACAAAACTGAGGACTAGACAAAAGGTGGCACATGACAAGACCCACACAGGAACAAAGACAATCCGACAAAGGGACAGAAGACAAACAGGACATAAATACAAGAGGAGGGTAACGAGGAACAGGTGGAAACACTGAGGGGAGCACAGGTGAAAGGAATGCACAATCAGGGAACAGGGCAGACATTCAATCATGGACAATCACAAGGGAGGAAGTGCAGGAACACAGAGGACACACAAGACAAGGGCTTCACAATAAGACAGGACACCAGACAAACCAACATCGTGACAAATGGGGGCTAACGGGCACTAACAGAGGCTAACGGAGGCTAACAGGTCTAACGTATGATCTCTGATGTCCAAGTTTTACATCAAGAAATTATATGATTTCATAAAACTTGTAGCACAAAACCTCATTGTCAGTAATCAACTGGGGAAGTTTCATGGTGATATATATATATATATATATATATATATATATATATATATATATATATATATATATATATATATATATTTTCATTATTATATATATTGTACCATATTCACCTCTTAAATCGTTGTGACCACAGGAACATGAATTATTCATGTGTTTACACAAACACATGAAAACACGTGTTTGATTTCCCTCCAGAGGAAGTTATCAATATTACAATATTAGTGACGCTTATGTAAAACTCAACAAGACAGTACAAGACGTTCTTTCTCTCTCTCTCTCATCTCTCTCTCCCTCTCTCTCCTCTCTACTCTCTCTTTCTCTCATCTCTCCCTCCCTCTCTCTTTCCTCTCTCCCTCTCTCTCTCCCTCCCTCTCTCTCCTCTCTCCTGTCCCTCTCTCTCCTGTCTCTCTCTCTCTCTCTCTCACCCACTCTCTCTCTCTCTCTCCTCCCCACAGAGAAGGCAGGAGGCTCTGCAGTCGCTGCTCTTGTGCCTGTTGCTAGGCGAGAGTTGGCACGGCGTCCGCCTACGCAGCCAATCGTGATGAAGCAGGAAGCTCACGGACCAGGATCAGGACGTGGCTCGGCCGGTCGTGGAGTTTTCTTTCCCGCTGGTTTCTCGACGGGGTTGTTATGCGTTGGACATCAGAGCAGGAATCTGGAGCTCTTCCATCTCGCCACGTTGGGTTTTCCTCCTTCGCACGGAGGTGTTCTCCGTCGTGGAACAATCAAAGAACCAGAACCTCCCTGCATCCCATGAAAGTCTTCGCCTCCTCCGTTAAAAATAGATTCTTTGGGTTTTTCTAAATGTCATATCTTAAAAAACAAAAGGTTCCCTTTTTAATAGATGCTGTGCATCATTTACAGCCGTATTCTTGTGAGAAATACACCTTGAAGTCTATTCATTCTGCAAATAAAGCTCCATTTATTCCTGTGAAAAAAGTTGCCACACTCAAGATCTTCCTTTGGTTTCTTCTTATTCTCCTGAGCTCAGACATGAAGGAGGTTTGAGGTTAAATTTAATTAAAATGCACATTTTCATTACATTTCCATGTACTAGAACGTAATCGACCAAAGATTGAGGGATGTGGAAGATGGCGACGTTTAAATAATTAGAGTAAATGTTTATTTCAAAACAGACCCACAGATTATAGTGAGTGTTTTATTTATTTAAATTTTTTCTTTCTTCTAAGACATTATTATTATTTAGAGTATTGATTTATCTGCGGATCATTTTCTTGATTGTTGATTAATTATTGGTGTAAAAAAAGGCCCAGAGCCCTAGTTAACAAATGTTGACGTATTTAAAAAAGTTTATTTTGTTCAACAAATCTGATATTAATTTTTTTTTAAATCATAGAAGAAATATTCCCATTTAGGAAGCAGAAGACAGTGAATTGTTTTCTTTAAAATTATTAAAATCATCACAATGCTCTTTGACTCGACTTACAATTCAACAACTTGCTCTTATCATAAATGTGTTTACCAGCTGGATGGAAGTCCAGGAAGTTCAGAGCTCCCTGGGGGCTGCCAAATGCGATTCTGGGAAATGTAGGAAACAAACAAAGAAATGGTGTTAAACTTGAAATGCTTTGTTACAAAATAACACAAACACTCTGTATCACAGGAGGTTGCATGAGGTTGCATGAGCTTGTATGAGGTTGTATGAGGTAGTACGGGGTTGCATGAGGTTGCACAAGTTTGCATGAGATTGTATGAGGTTGCATGAGGTTGCATTAGCTTGCATGAGGTTGCATTAGGTTGTATCGGGTTGTATGTGGTTGCATGAGGTTTCATTAGGTTGTATGAGGTTGCATGAGGTTGCATTAGGTTGCATTATGTTGTATAAGGTTGCATGAGGTTGCATTAGGTTGTATCGGGTTGCATGAGGTTGCATTAGGTTGCATTAGGTTGCATGAGGTTGCATTAGGTTGCAGTAGGTTGCATGAGGTTGTTTGAGATTTTATGAGGTTACATGAGGTTGTATGAGGTTGTATGAGGTTGCATGTTGTTGCATATGGTTGCATGGGGTTGCATGAGGTTGCATTATGTTGTATGAGATTTTATGAGGTTGCATGAGGTTGCATTTGGTTGCATGAGGTCAGGGAACATGCTGACAGCTGTCTCTACTTCTGGTGTGTGTGTGTGTGTGTGTGTGTGGGTGTGTGTGTGTGTGTGTGTGTGTGTGTGTGTGTGTGTGTGTGTGTGTGTGTGTGGAACACATCCTTTAATTAAATCCAACAGTCATCTCTTGTTACTTTCCGTCACCGTAACGCAAATCCAGGTGTTCGTCCTCGTTCCTTCGGCGGCGAACAAGCACTCCAAGCTCTGAACCCGCTTCAAATATTTAACTTGTTATGTTAGATTACGCAAGAACGATGGAGACCGAGGCCACGCAAGGGGATCATGGGAAACACTGAATATTTTAGGAGCGGCCCCGTGCTCCACTCGCTCCAAGTTATGGCTGAAAATGATGAAGAAAGCTCACTTCCTCGACACCGTTTTCACTTCCTCTGCACAGACGCACTGCTGACCTGCAGGCAGACCGATATACTACTGTGTATATACATATATACTGTAGTAGTGTGCAGTGTTGAGTAGTACTGTGTGTGTTATATGTGATCCCTGTCTATTAATCATGTTGTTCACATCGATCCTTTTATATGTATTGGGATTTAAGGTGAGTGTGTGTGTTAATATATGCATTTTTCTTATTATTCTATTACATTTTGTGTATATGTTGTGCTTTTTGTGTTGTTTTTATCTACAAATGCGAAAAAATGTCCACTTGCAGGATTAATAAAGTATGAATCTATCTATCTGTGATTGTTGGATGTAAGATGTAAAACCAGGAGGCCGAGCTTGGTTGCATGAGGTTGCATAAGGTTGTATCGGGTTGCATGAGGTTGCATTAGGTTGTATGAGGTTGCATGAGGTTGCATTAGGTTGCATTATGTTGTATAAGGTTGCATGTTTGCATTAGGTTGTATCGGGTTGCATGAGGTTGCATGAGGTTGCATGAGGTTGCATTAGCTTGCATGAGGTTGCAATAGGTTGTATCGGGTTGTATGTGGTTGCATGAGGTTGCATTAGATTGTATGAGGTTGCATGAGGTTGCATTAGGTTGTATAAGGTTGCATGAGGTTGTATCGGGTTGCATGAGGTTGCACTAGGTTGCATGAGGTTGCATTAGGTTGTATGAGGTTGTATCGGGTTGTATGAGGTTGCATGAGGTTGTATGATGTTGCATGAGGTTGCATTAGGTTGCATGAGGTTGCATGAGGTTGCATTAGGTTGTATCAGGTTGTATGAGGACATGTTGAGGAGGCACAGAGCCCACTCAGCCCACTGCAATTCATGAAATCTATGCAAACAAACAAACAAACAAACGCAAGCAAATGAAGAAATGCATCTCCAACACTTTGGCATAAAGAAATAGAGAAAACACACAAATACGATAACCCAGTTTACAGATCCACTAGATCCACTTGACCCACTGATATTCTCCACCATAATTTCTTAAAAATACAAAAACAAGAGACATTTCTTTACAAGCTGCAGATCAAAGTTTGCAGCTATTGAGTCTCATCCTTTATAAAGTGCTGTAATGAACGACAGTGGCTGCAGCTCTCCGTCTCTCACGTTAACGGTGTCATTACAGCTAAATGGCACTTTATGGAATTAAAGAGTTCATTTCCATAACGCTGCGTGTTCACTTTAGGAAACGACTCCTTCAGGTAATCATTCTGCTTTAATATAAAGACGATCCAAGCCGTAAAGCTGTCATTTCCTCCTTAAAAGACAGATCCCTATCCGACCCTTAAAATCACTTTATTCTTTATCCTCAAATGATAGCGATCTCATTTTGGCGTGTGTACATTACAACTAGACCAAGCTTTAACACTTCACAGTTACAGAAGCACACAGGAGTTCAACATTGGTGCACATCAATGTAAGACACAACATCTTTGATATTAGTAAAGTTACATTGTTGATGAATAGAAAACTATTTTGAAAAACACTGAGGTTCAAACAGAGTCCAACAGGAGGAACACAGATTTCTAAATAGGTAAATAAATGGAGAACAGCACCAATGACTAACCGGATGAACCGGATTGGCTGAAAGGATACGTTTAGGAATACAAATGTATTAAAGGTAAATCATTAAAGACCCGAAGAATCACTTTCTGAAGTTAATCATATTTTTAGATTTTGCCTTTTCAGCCCGATTTAACCCTTTAACCCTTTAACCTTTTGGAAACCGTAGAACCATATGTTACCACTTTTTTTACTTCTCTACTTTTGTTCCCCGTGTATGAACCCCATTTAGTTATATTACTTTTATTATTTTATATAATTTTTTTCAGAATTTCTTTGTGAAAAAATGTATATTTTCAATATAATCACTTGTACACCATATTTTGATCATATCTATGAACATCCAGCATAATCTAAATGAGATTTCTCAAACATATTTTTTGGAGCGATCACCGACATGTACTACCTCCATGGGTCAGACCCTTACCAACATCCCACATACTAATAAAACACCTTTTTGGAAAGGTTATGACCTAAATAATCGGAATATGCAAGAAAATCGAAGCATATGGGGTGTTGGCACCTATTTTTAGTAAAAAAAACTGTGTCGTTCGGTTGAAAAATGGGAAAATCACTGTTTCTATGTGAAAGCCTTCTCTCACCTAGAGCTGCCTGACCTTAAAATTTGCATACGCCTTCCCCCTTGCGCTGTGACGTGGTTTTACAAAGGTGGGGGCTACACAGGGCGCACAGCACAGGGAAATGTCCAGAGGAAGCGATTTTTTTAAAAACTTCTTGCCGTTTTGTGTTATTTCAGGTACTTCTAGGTGGTTTGTAAGCCTATGGATTGTTTTGTTAGAATCCACAAGCCCGTAAATTTACGGAGATGTGCTTGTTAGTGAAATCCGACGTTGTAAGGGATACTTATGAAGGATCTTGTGAAACCGTTTTGGCCACCGCAGCATGTGACATAGGGTCAGATTACGTAAATACTCCAATTTAACGGTTACTTTAATTATTTTCTACAACATATTTATCTTCTCACAACGGTTCAGGTATTTTAAGCAATTTAAATGAAGTTAAACAACGCTGTGGTTCCAGAGATAATTAAGGAAACGTACAAAAAAAAGTTGAAATTTTCGTGTATGATAATAGGCGCAGGGCGGCGAGGCTTAAAACAGGTTAAAGGCTATGAAGGAGAAGAATCTACCTCATATGTTCTAAACATGGAAGGAACGTTGTTTGAATTGTATTGTGTTTTTTAAATATGTTTTGAGGTGCAGTGCAAACAGCATCCAGAACCAAATATTCAAACGTCCTGCATTTGGGGCCACAAACTTCTTCTCAAAGTCATCAATCTTCAAATCAAAGCACAGTAAAACAAATATTCCAGTCAACCAGAAGATTTTCAGCTTCACATCTCGTCTTAGTGCTCTCAAGGGTTCACCCTAAAAGCAACACGCTGAAATATTATGAAGTTCTCGTTTCTGAAGCGACGCATTAGATCCTCGCCTGCGACCCCCGAAGCCGAGCGAGTTCGATCACCATGACTACGACTGTCTGGTGACAAACGTCCCAGCAGATCCTTCCTGACAGCGCCGAGCAGAGATGCCGACAGATTCTGCACCGGAGGCCCCCGGGCCCCCCACCGGTCGAGGGTATCGGCGCGTCAGGAGGATCTGACTGATCTTCCACAAAGCCTCGCCTCCGTCTAGCTCCCTCTCTCGCTCTTTCTCTCTGATCCTCCCCCACAACGCCTGGCTTTGAAAATGGAGAAAGATGGATGCTGGGTAAGGACCTGCTCACAGTCAGCAAGCTAAATGACACGGAGACTTTGAAAACGGTGCTCGTACAGTTCGTCGCACAGGCTTCAAAGGACAGTCTCACTGGAGAGGAGGAGGAGGAGGAGGAGGAGGAGGGGGAGGAAGAAGAAGGAGAGCAGCGGAACAGAAAGGGACAAATGAAGAAGCTTCTCTACAAGACTCGTACCTCTCTGCTGAGGCCTGCTGGGAGATTTACACATGGAGACTGCTGTCAGATCAGCTGTTTACCTTCCATCCACTATATACTGGGAAACAACATGTTGCTTATGTTTCAGTGAAACATAAGCAGCAGGAACACTCAATATGAGAAAGTTCATCTAAAGCCGACCAAGTCTTATTGGCCAGGCGTAATGTAGTAATGTAGCTCCAGGCGGCAACCTCCGGTTCTGAAGAGTGAAGCCAATAATTAATGTCTAAAAGCTGCATTATCTGTTCTGACCACCAGGGGTCGACTCCTCTGGTTGTATAGAAGTCTATGCTTCATGTGTTAAAGCTGCATTCTCTCTCCTGACCACCAGGGGTCGACTCCTCTGGTTGTATAGAAGTCTATGGTTTATGTGTTAAAGCTGCATTCTCTGTCCTGACCACCAGGGGTCGACTCCTCTGGTTGTATAGAAGTCTATGCTTCATGTGTTAAAGCTGCATTCTCTCTCCTGACCACCAGGGGTCGACTCCTCTGGTTGTATAGAAGTCTATGCTTCATGTGTTAAAGCTGCATTCTCTCTCCTGACCACCAGAGGTCAACTTCTCTGGTTGTATAGAAGACACAAGGCAGATACGAAACTCATTTATGAAATGTGTTTTGGGTTCAGAAACATCATCAGTCAACATATCTGAGAAATGTACAATGCCAGCATTTTTTTTTTTCACCATCTGTCTTCATCCAGTTTTCTGCCTGTGCATGACGCCTGCTGAGGTACAGCTCTGCAACCTGTAGTTACCACTGCAGGGTGTGTGTGTGTGTGTGTGTGTGTGTGTGTGTGTGTGTGTGTGTGTGTGTGTGTGTGTGTGTGTGTGTGTGTGTGTTGCAGGATTCTGAGTCGCCTCACGTACTAAAGGTCAGAGCTTCTGCTTCTAAGCATTTTAATATTTCTGACAGACAGAAGGACAGACCGAGCTTTACAAAATGTTTTTGAATTAAATCTAAAATAGACGGCATCAGAGCAGATGAACTCCAGATGAACTCCTTACAGTCTCTGCAGCTCTCTCTCTTAAGCTCAATAACTTTAAGTGGTTGAACTTCCTGTACGTCGTACTAACCAACACTGTCTCCTAGAAACTACCGTTTGTATCGCTCCAGTAGCTAGCTGATAGCCTACCGTTTGTATCGCTCCAGTAGCTAGCTGATAGCCTACCGTTTGTATCGCTACAGTAGCTAGCTGATAGCCTACCGTTTGTATCGCTACAGTAGCTAGCTGATAGCCTACCGTTTGTATCGCTCCAGTAGCTAGCTAGCCATCAAACTTTTAACAGAGAAAATGCCGAAAGGTAAATGTTCAAAAGTGAATCGTTTTTTTTTTTTGCAGATTACTGCCATAATCTGCAAAAAACGATTCGAACAACGCAATGTGCAGCAAATGCAACACAACAACTGCGTGTAAAGAAGAAGAGCCGAACTCCGAGAGAGAAACACTCCGTTTTGTCCACCAAACCTCTTTGAGGAAACGTCTGTTTTAAACGCTGGAATCTGAACGAGAAACGCTCCAAGCTGCGACACAAAGTGAGATTATTAGGAGACGCGTTTGTTCCTCGGTTCATTTGGTGTTTGTGAATTCAAGAGTAGCTCCGTCTGGTTCAGAAAAGCTCTCCAAGGTGATGTTAATGATGACGTGTAGTCCAGTAAAGCAGCAGAGAGTTCTTTTCCACACGGTCCACCTGATGCTTGTGTCTGTTATATTTATATATATATTGTTCATAGTTTTAAGTTTAAAAGTTTGAAGCTGTAGTTTGAAGTCAAGTGTTTTGTATTTATTTATATTTATAATATACTTTAAACAGTTAATATATTGTTCAATTTGAAGAAGAAAAAAAATCGCCTTGGCAATAAAAAAAGCCTTTCTTTAATGTATTATTCTTTAATAAAGTATCGGTTCAGGCACGTTTCGGCACCGGTATCGTTTTAAAAGTGTCGTTTTAGCACCGGTACGGGGAAAAACACAAACAATACCCATCCCTAGTGGCTGTGGCCCCTTCAACACCCCCTGGAACTACTTTATCACTCAACCTTTACTCTATCAAGTCTTGTTTTGGCTCCATGAGATACATCCCTTCCACTTCCTATTTCTGCACTTCTTATCTCGCCCTGTCGTCGCCTGAATAAAAGCACGGAGGAGGTATTCCTGGGTGAGAAACAGCATTCGAACAGGCGTAAATCACAGCGGAGAGATTAAGCCCTTGATTTACGGCCCCTGCCTCGCCTCAAAGAGAGAGAGAGGAAGAGATAAAGACATCAATCGTCCCGTTGCCGAGGCTCCGTTCCTCTGTGTTTGTCCTTTTTTTTGCTGTCCCCGACAATGTAAGTCTTTTTTTCATGTGATAAGGTGCAGTGAAATCCCGCTTTGTGAGGACCTTCGGCTGCTCTGTGTGCAATCTCTATGTCAAGGGTGAGGCCAGTGCTGCGGGGTTATGAATGGGGAAACAAAAACATATACTTCTTTCTTCCATTCTAATTTGTTTTGCCCAAAAATATTCCCTTTCAACGCAGTCAACATGACGTTGCTTGCTCAGTGCCCTTCTGGAGTCTGATACCACCTTTTAGGATCCTCATGAGACGCAACGGGCTTTCAAATCATTCAGAAAAATAGGGAAGATTAATCGGCCGAAAATGAAGTTGACGTCCTCGAATTACATCTTTTATCTGCAGCTCCTTCCATATATTCCTCAGTGAGATAATTACTTGAACCATTAGACAATATGATCCGTCGCGATCCATGACTGATCTGGGTGTAAACATGAAAAAGTGAGAAAATGTAGTACTTAAACTAACAATGAGAATACAAAGCATACAGTAAACCTTAAATGACACAAATGAATGAGACAGTAGTTTGATTAAAATAATAAACATTTATATAGATGCCTCTATGTATGCCTGCTTATATTTTGAGCGTCTTTCTTTTAAAAGCATATTAATTATTTAAAACTCAGTGTAAATGAACGCTGTGAACATATGAATGTAACACATTTACATGACTTTTACAAAAACTTTGGGATTTTATTTTTTTCAAGGACTTTTCCAGGCCTGGAAATCACCAATTTAAAATTCATGACTTTTCCAGGTTTTCCATGAGCGTATGAACCCTGCATGGTTTCACCTCTTGAGAGGTAAAGGCAGAGCGAAGCACACAAAGAGATGATTTGCACGTTTTTTTTATACTTTTAAGTGCATTTGCAACATTGGAGTGAGTCTAGTTAAAATACTCATTCTTTGATGTTATTGAGACTGTGGTGTTTTAGTGAGGTTTAAAATGAGCATCATTTATTTGCTCTGTTTGGTTTCCACCAACAACTGGAGAAAATGTCTGGATGCTGGAAGCTGCTAATTTCTTCACCTTCACCAGAACCCCCGGAGGGAGTGCGACCAAGAACTCTTTTATATTCCAAGAGTTTCTTCTATAACCCAACCAATCTACCGAGAACCTTCTCTTATGCCAAGGGTATCCTATGAAACCCATCAGGGTGTTCTATAAAAGATCCCTTCTTATGTTTTCTGAGTTTCTTCTATAACCAAGTCAAGGGGGTTCATCCAAGAACTCTTTTATATCTCAAGGTTTTCATCTAGGTTGTACCATGGTACCGTTTTATATTCCAAGGGTTTCCACTCGATTCCTCAAGAGGATCCTAAAGGGCCAAGGCTGATGGGATGCCACTGAACCCACAAGACTCCTGGTTCTCAATCAGTTTTTGGGAATGTGGTCTAGGAAGGTATCTTAAACAATCCTTGAAGAACTAAAAATGGGTTCTCAATGGATCCCTTAGTCTTACAAGAACCCATGAAACCCCCCTTCTTCAGAAAGAATATATCTGGTTAGAACCTCAGCCCTGCAGGAAGAAGCCTTTTGGATCCCTGATTTCTAAGAATGTGAACCAGTGGGCGTTCAGACGATATTGAGATATGAACCAACACGTTGTTATTAACCATTTCATTGGATCTGATGCCAGCGATGTTCGTTTTGTAAACTTGTGAGTGTAAGTGAACAAAAAAAAGTTGCACAAAAATCCTTTGAGTTTCAGTCAATTTCTTACATTTTATTACCGTTGCACCATTTATACAAGTACATATAATTTTTAATGCATCAATTTCCATATCATCTTTTTCACGTTTTTGTTTCTGAATGAGCGTGTGGCGTGGAGATAGCGGTGGTGAGAACATGGAATGAAAATACCAACTGTAGTTGCCATGGATGCAGACTGAGAAAGATTTTTTTTTGTCTTCTTTTTTTCCTTTTTTTTTTTCACTTGACCAAAAAGACGGGACTACAGGTTCACCCAACCACGGACATGCAATTTATTTACTGAGTCAAGAGAGGAAGGAAAAGTGAAACCAAAGCGACGCTCCTCCAGTTTCTGTTGCTGCTACGGTTTGACGAGTGCTGGGAGGAAAGACGTCGCCCGGCTGCAACTGAAAAAGTTGGCAAATGGATGTCTGAGATGAGTAAATATATACATACAGTGTACATCTACATACACGACAAAGGTGGAAACAAGGTTTTACGTCAAATTTGGGGAGCGCTTGCGCCTTAGTTTCTATTTTGCGAAACACTCACGTGTTCAGTCCGATAGAAGAAGACATTTATCAATTTTACTCCGATGTGTTTATCTGACAATTGATCTGAAGAAAAGATGATGTCACTGATCACATGACTCATAAACCTTCCTTCCTTTCTGCGGATTATGAAGCTTGACAACAGTACACTTTGTCCTTCACTCTCAGTGCTTTCACCTTGAAGTAAATATGATTTTTTTTTCGACAGTAATACTTATTTTTACGTGAGGGAAATAGTGAGTACCTTTTTACTTCACCCCTGCATATATGTACACATACGCCAAATATATATATTTTTTTATATAGGGGTGAAAATGACAAAATCAGAAGCGCCCGTTTCTCATGCGCAAGGCTTTTCCATCCCATAATGATGGCACGAGGAACATGGTGTCACCTCGGCGGGATCCTACTGAGAGTCAAGGGGGCTGCATGGTTCACGGACCAGCTCGTCTGGGTTCCACCTGCTGGGACACCAAACTGCTGAGGTCTGTTCACTGGTTTCACTGGTTTAATAATGTAAAACCACTCGTGGAAGGAGCTTTGATTAGAATATATTATCCAAAATCCAAATAAATTGTTATTTTTTGGGAGGGTTCGCTCTCATTTTGTGATTCTCTTTACAACCTGTGGTGAGCACACGTCCATCACTGTCCACTATATCAATATACTTTTTGCTTCCAAGTATATTTTGCTGCTAATCCTTGACTTAAGTAGAATGTAGGGCTTTTTACTTCCTGTAGATTTAAGCACGTCTACTTTAACTTGAGTCCAGAAACAGAAGACAATCACAGACGAGAGCTTTAACTCCGACGCCTTCTGAGCAGCTCAAAACAAACTGTGATTGTTGAGCTGATCTCACCGGGTCCGCGGGAGATAATGTGTCTTCTAAAAACCCCAAAAATGTGTTCAAATGTGTGATCAGATTAGTTGGGAGGATCGGAGACTTCTCTCAGACTTTCTCAGAACACTGAGGGGATCGTATCAGCGAAGGCTCTGCAGATTTTACAAGTGTTTTACAAATGTTAAAAAAAACCTCTTAGTTCACTTACAATATAGCTAAGGGTTTCAGTACAAAATCTAGAAGTTTTATCTGAAAAAATTCCTACGACTGTTTTTTTACACGCCTAAGAATGTGTTTCGCTCTGCAGAGTCGGCTTTGTTCGACCTCCGGATGTCTCGAGGAAGCCGGAGCGTTCTCGATCCTCACGAGAGATTTAAATCCCCATTTCTTTTTTAAAGGGCCGTGGGTTAAATAAGGGAACCACAAGAGAAACTGAAGCTACCGGTTCGAGGCCGAGAGCACGAGGGTGGACAGATCATCCAGCTGGTGAAGTGATTTCTCAAACCCCTGTCCGTCCCATTTTTTCCCGCCTAAATTATTATGTTCTGAAATCCACCGAGCTGCAGGTGAACGTTTGGCCCACTGGGAGCCGGGTCAAGAGCCTTGACGCGTGAAGGAGACGGGTGACGGGTGATGTGATGGCGAGGCGAAGATGGCCGACACAGACTCGTATCAAAGTTCAAATACTACAGCAGAAAAAAAACATAACAATAATAATAGCAATAATCATCTGCAGGTGGTTTATCCAGTCCTTCTCAATCAAACAATTCAATATCATTACAATTATTATTATTATTGGTATTATCATAATATGGGTGGGCTAGTTATTTTCATTTTTTTGTTTGTTTATTTCTTTTTATCTTCATCCCCATTGAGTTAGGTACTTAATTTTTTTCATTTTCCCGAACAAGAAGCTGTCCATTAATCTTGAACTGCTACGGTTTGATCCTTGCTTGGCGCCTCAGTGGCGTTGGCCTCCTTGGCGGGAGGCTCGGCGGCTGGTGTTGAACTAGGGGCGGCGGCAGCCTCCTTTGCCGGTGCGGGAGTCGCCGCCGCTGCCGGCGCCAGTGCCACCGCCTCCGTGGGCTTGGGTTCAGCGGAGGCGGCGGGGGCCTCGGCTTTGGCTGCTGGTGCCGCGGGGGCCTCAGTCTTTTTGGCGTCGGCCTCATCTTTGCTCTCGGCCACCGGGGCGGGCGCCGCGGCCTTCACCTCGGGCTCCTTGGCGGCTGGGGGCGATTCTTTGGCCGGAGCGGCAGGGGCCGCCGCCGCCGGTTTCTCCTCGGCCTTGGCGGGCTCGGCGCTCTTGGGCGCCTCTGTTTTCGGCTCTGCATTGGCGGCGGGTTTCTCGGGCTCCTTCGCGGCGGGAGCGGCGTTCTTTTCCTCCTCCTTTGGCGCTGCAGCGTCTGCTGCCGCCACCGGCTCCTTGGCCGCCGTGTCGTTTGCTACGTCCTTAGCGTCGGCGGTGTCCGGGGCTTCGTCCTTGTTGTCCTTCGGCGCCTCGCTCTCCTCCGCAGAGGCCCCCTCGGCTTTGGCATCCTTGTCTTTGGCCTTGTCGTCGTTCACGTTGTATCCCTTCTTCTTTTTGCTGAGCTTGCCTCCCATTTTGGATCTCTGGCCTCTGAAAGACAAAAGGGAAAGATACATTACTTTTAGTGCTATAGAAACAGAAGCTTTCACTTAGAAGAAGTACAATAAGAAGAAAGTAAACAACGGACCAAATGGAAGCAACAACTGCAAAAACTAAGCCTTGAAAAAGGACTTCATTACTGCATTTTCATGTGATTAAGAGCTGACAGTTATTGCAGATAGCACTAAAGGGAGGCAGGCTCAACACACACGCACACACGCACACACACAGACACACACTTGCAGATTCCTGGCCCACTCCTGCAGTTGAAGCATTTCTTCATGGTTTCTCCATCTGTCTCCTCGGTGGGGGACAGGACTCCAGCACATTAAATCAGGTTATTAGGAGCAGAGACCTGTTTGCTGTTTGAAACATGAAGTCTGTATGTTGATGCGTAAAAATGCCACAAAAAACAGACTTGGCAGTTTATTCTACTCATTAGGAAAAGCCTGTTTAGTTAATGCAGGATTTAAAACTGCTGCAAAACAGCCTGAAATCTAAAGATCTGTTTCCCAACCATGACAGTATTTTGACAAAGAAATACTTTATGTTTATTTACTGTCATTGAAAAGAAGAAACAATCTTAAATTCATGTTGAGAAAGAACTCACGTACCATCCTCAGATTGGATACCAAAAAGAAATCTCTGATGGTGTACGAATCTCTATTAGGAAAAACTACTCATTCCTAATATATATATTCCTTATGTAAAGTTTGAACTGTCTTCATTTGGAACCACATTTAAAATCCTTACTAAACATATAGTGGTTACTTCAAATTATAGTTATTCTAAATTGTTTCATGTATTTGTCTCGTTCCATTGTACTTGTTTTATGCACTTGCCATCTTTATTTGGCTGAAAAGTATAAACAAATGTAAAAATCATTTTTTTCTTCTTCTATTGTCCATACAATTAGTTATGGAGTATAAGCATTAACATAACTTGAATAGGTCTGGTATCTAGTCTCAGGTGAAACAAACATGATAATTCCACTGGTATGCATGGGCACTTTGCAATTTGGAAAACAATTACAAATATTACGAATTGGCCAATTTGCCATTAATGGAAATGTAATCTTTTCAAAAGTGGTGATTTTAAAAAACTTCAAGATTTATCCTCATTAAATGTGGTGGAAATCAACATATTATTTGTCAATCTGAATTTTAAATGATCTCTTTCCGCTGAGATTCTGCTGCTGGCTACTCACAGAACGGTGAATCCACTCAAAATGCTAATAACCTCGTCGCCGCTGACTGAATTACTCCACTATTCAAAAGCTCCCTCGATCGTCCCGCCGGTCGCTCGCTCGCTCGCTCGCTACCGTTCCTGCCTCAGCTTCACACGGGGCCACAATGAGGCCTCTCTGCTGCATCGCAGCATCTGACTCCTGGCTTTACGCTGCCGGCACAATGACTCACAATCATCTGAGAAGGACAATGGCTTCCTTTCAGCCGACCGGCACGCTTTCACGCCGCCGGGCGTGCGGCTCTAGTGTTTGAAGAGCCGGGGCAGGGCCGACACAACCTGGGGGAAAGGCTCGGGGCCACACAAAAGACTTCACTTGACCTGCAGGCTGCAGTCAGGGAAGCACAAAGGGGAAGTCTCTGCGAACTGCCAGCTTCACTTCATGAGGACAATGGCATTGCAGTGCCCAGGGCTAAGACACGTTTATCTACCCGGAGTGGAAGAAGATGAAGTGAAAAAGGTCTTTAAAAGGTCTGAAAATGAGGTAACAGTAACAGTAGAATATGTAAAATTCCTGGATGTGAAAAAAATACAACCACGAGGAAATTAGTAAATGTCCCGTAACACCCAAAGACATTGTTCCTATCGCTCTATCCTTAGATTAATGAAGTTAAATGGATGTATTGACCTTTCAAGCGTACCCATTAGGATTTGGAATCGAGCGTCTCAATCCTTTTAGACACACTCTCATTGTGACTGCAGCAAAGAGATAATCTGCTAACCGTGTAAATCCCTGATCGCAATCACCGTGAAATCAGTCCTCGTTCCCTGATGAGGTTCTTCTGCTAGTTGGAAATCGCTTATTTTGTTAAAACTATTTGTAAAATATAAATCAACCATTTCTCATGTGTGTCAGTTCATTCAAACACCTTCAGACTTCTTCTCAGGGTTCAATTTGAGGTTGTTTCGTCAGATAACATCGGTTTATTTTAACCATGAACAATCTTAACCGACTAGTTGGTTCCCTAAACTAACGAGGACTTGGTTTAACCTGTTCTGTGATCGTGTGGGAGTCAACCCGATGTTCCTTCAGCCCAAGCTCCTCAAGCACATTTGTTTATTTCCCATGCAAATGAGGTCCAATGTTCCCTCTGCCCCATGTTAAACATATAGGGAGCACAAGGCTGAGGGAACATAGAACTGAGAGAACATAGGACTGAGGGAACATAAGGTTGAGGGAACATAGGGCTGAGGGAACATAGAACTGAGGGAACATAGGACTGAGAGAACATAGAACTGAGGGAACATAAGGTTGAGGGAACATAGAACTGAGGGAACATAGGACTGAGGGAACATAGAACTGAGGGAACATAGGACTGAGAGAACATAGAACTGAGAGAACATAGAACTGAGGGAACATAAGGTTGAGGGAACATAGAACTGAGGGAACATAGGACTGAGAGAACATAGAACTGAGGGAACATAAGGTTGAGGGAACATAGAACTGAGGGAACATAGGACTGAGGGAACATAGGACTGAGAGAACATAGAACTGAGGGAACATAAGTTTGAGGGAACATAGAACTGAGGGAACATAGGACTGAGGGAACATAGAACTTAGGGAACATAGGACTGAGAGAACATAGGACTGAGAGAACATAGAACTGAGGGAACATAAGGTTGAGGGAACATAGAACTGAGGGAACATAGGACTGAGGGAACATAGGACTGAGAGAACATAGAACTGAGGGAACATAAGGTTGAGGGAACATAGGACTGAGGGAACATAGAACTTAGGGAACATAGGACTGAGAGAACATAGAACTGAGGGAACATAAGGTTGAGGGAACATAGAACTGAGGGAACATAGGACTGAGGGAACATAGCGCTGAGGGAACATAGACATGCTTCCACTTAAGAAGGGAGGACTTGTTGCAATTGAATGAGCTTCATGATCATTTGATGTTGAGACTCCCTCAACGATCTGCGCTCGCCTTTAAAGACTTCAGTGAAATCTTTCTACGCATTTATTGTTCCTGAGGTGCACATGCACAAGATTAACACCAGCGTCACTTTTTTTTTGCCCAGCGCTTCGGATCCCTCCACCCTCACGCTGCTGCGTTAACATAACTCGTGATTGATCATCCAACAGCGACGCTCGGTGAGGAAGTATTTATACCGCGTTATTAATCTGCGATCTGGCGAGGCGAACAGGGGGGAAAGCGGTATTGGGTGAGCCAAACCCCCCGAAGGAACAGATGGATGAGTTCTTGTGGGATTGTTTTCTCGAAGTCTCACTTCCTCCGGCGCATCATCAGTCCCACTCGCCCACTCGCCGACGCCACCGCTCGGATCGGCTCTCTTTTAACCGCCTCGCCATCTCTTCTCTCTGCAGTAGTTCCTCCATCGTCACTCCTCTCCTCTCTGTGTCTTTGCTCTTGTCTGCTTCACCTGCAGTGTTGTCTATCCTGAGGGTGTAGTTTTAAATCCTTTGGATTCCTTCTCCTCCCTCCTCTGCAGCCAATCTGTGTTGTATTTTCTTTGGCGCATCTAAATGAGACTCTCTCTTTCCCTCCTATCTATGCTCTCCGAAAGGGTTCTCTCCTTTTGAACCCCGCAGCCCCCTTCATCGAACCTCTTCATCGATCTCCCAAGCCCAACCAGTCCAAAAGGGCCTATGGTGTCATAGAAAACGGCACATCCTGGCCTTACCAGTCAATATAAGTCAATGTTTTATGTTTATGACACTATTCCACAATAAATATGAACAAACACCATAAGTATGATTCAAAGAGACTCGAGAGTGACTTGGGAAAGAACTTATTATCTATGTTCACAAGGGTTTTCTGTATATTATAGTTTTTTCAATTATTCAAATAGACCTTGTGGTTTAGGAGATATTCAGTACTTAGTTGAATGCAAACCATTCACAACTTTCACCATTAAATTGTCTGGGCCTAAAGAGGTTTTAAAGGTGCTCAACACGAGTCATAGCCTACCCAATGGCTCCACACGGCTCTCAACATGGTGATGGCCGAGCCGGCGGCTTGCAGCTAACAGTGCAAACAGCTGCAGCGGTGCTGACAGAGGCAACAGTGTTACCCTGAGGTCGAACCAGGAGGCGGGCGCTACGCTACGCTTCCACGCCGATGCCATCGGGTCGGGACGGGTCGGCTGTGATGTCGCCATGTGAGCGGCAACCATCAGTAGAACATGCACGAAAGAGAACGGGCTACGACAACAAAGTCAGGAGAAGCTTTAACCCTATGACCTCGGGGACCCCGGTTTCGCGGTGTGACACCCTATAATAGATAATACATCGCAGAAATATTATTTTACGTCTGGCAGAAAGCAGAGATTTCCTGCTTCCGTGGCTGCCCAGACCAAGCACAGCAGCATGTTAAACCCATAAGGCAAGCAAAAGGGCAGCAGTGTGTCATATGACGCTTTGCCCAAAAAGTTTTGTCCGACGAAATACGACTCCCACGACCAAGAGGAATATGCAGACAGAAGGGATCCATTTGAAGATGGGTAAGTGTATTTAGATACTACACTTTCTGTTGCAATAGCATATTTACGCTAGCAGAGTGAGCACATTTAGCTGGTCCCTTGCTGCTCCAGTCTGGCGTAAGGCAGGTACACGTAGTCTGTTTACGTTAGCCGCTAGCACAGTTAGCTCAGGTTCTGATCATAGTCCCTGCTGGATCTCTGTTACTGTTTTGGTGTGCAATCGTAACTTTATTTCAGTGAACTTAGTAGTGACCAGTAGTCATTTATTTTATTTTTCTGTTTTCTATTTCTGAACATGTATATTGTGTAAATATATATTTTTAATTTATAACACATATTTTTATTTGAAAATAAAATGTGTGGTGATCATTTTTCATTTGCACACACCCCATGAAGCTTTATCTGCAGTATGAAGTCATTTCTCAGTCCCATTTTTATCATTTTGGTGAAAGGTGTGACCACATTTCTGCTCAAAAAACGCTAAAACTAAATTTAGTTTTAGGCATTTATTTACATGTATCTACCATTTTATTCATGTATTTCACTGCTTTTGTGAACCTAAAACCTTTGGTAAACCAATTTCCATCACCAAAACTGAGTTACCACCTGAGTAAAGTTAGGTTTTCACAAGCAATATGAATAATTTCCAAAAATCGAGATTCAATTTTTCAGCTTTAGAGTCATATTGTAACGTTTTTCTCTTTACACTTTTGCCTTATGGTGCCTCATTATATAGATAGCTGAGATTGTTCTGCAATTTATGATGTAACACATGGGTATGTATCTTATATGCAAGTGGCTTAAAAAGGTGAATTTAAGAAATGATGTCAAATCGAGAAAATTTACTGAAAATGACCTCAGTGTTCCAAGGGTTAAGCTCTTGACAACCCCACAGTACTCGACCTGCTCAGCAGCAAACAGCAGAAAGAAAGAAGATAGCGATCAAGCCGGGGAGTATTACGCTGCTAAAGACACAACAAATGGCCTTTCTTAACTCTTTGTCCCGACTTAAAAGGCCTTTTGTAAAGAGTAGCCAGATATCGTCTTGTCTCTGTCAGTGACTGATCTCTGCTTTCTGTCTGTACGCTGTGTGCGGGTTGGATTGTAATCCCTTCCTCCTGTTTCTCTGGTTCCGGCAGATGGCGGTCTCCAGGAGGTCCAGGAGGTCCGAGTAAATCCCTGGCCCCTTTGGAGCAGTGGTGAGCCCGGCCTGGCAGGTTCTGTGTTCCTGCGATCCAAGATGACACGTAAAGGTTAAAGCTGTCATCGCCTGACTCCGTGTCCTGCTGGGACTCTCCAGGCCTTCCATTTCCAGTTCCATTGGACAATCGACTCGACAGCAAGAAAGCAGGAGGAGCTGCAGGAGCACTAACCACAGACGGACCAAGATCTTTTGTAGATCGTATCATGGAAAGCTCTTTTACCCTCCACGCAAACAAAGTAGTTTACTGGAAATGCCTTTAGAGCGAGAATGCCCACTGGCCGCAAAGACGTAACAAAACCAGCGATACCATAATTACCATAAGCCAGGTGCACTTGGCCTACCGGGATGCAGATGAGCAAAATCAGCCGCTGCTCGCTGCTCGATCGAGGTTTGGACCTGAACTTAGAACCGAGTTTTCAGGAACCTCAATTGGTTGCATTGAGCCTTTTGGTTTGCTTAGAAATGAACTGAATGAATGGGGAAGTGCAAGACCTATAAAAATAACGCTGGCTGGAATGACAATGAATCAAGAATGCGTCACTTGACATCAGCAGCATGGTTTCTCTGTTCCCAACAGTGGAGGTTTGGGGTAAAATGTGATTATTTTTTTCCCGTGGGACACTGGCAGAGGCGTCCCATTTTGAATCCAGCCTGAAGCTACGACGCACATTCACCTCCCGTGTCACACTGACCTCCATTTTAAAACAGCCTCTGAACTGATCTGCAGCTCGTGCAGCCGTCAGATTAGCAGCACGACTCCAGAGCTTCACATAGATGAGTTACTTTCAAGTTTTCGAGCATGCATACCTGCAGAAAATGCACTGTTGCATAAATATCTGTGGATGTGCATGTTTTAATATATTACATCTGCACTAATACCTGAACAGATAAAACAAGCCCTCATCTAATTTGTTTTTCAGCCAACGCTGCGATTACCAGTCATGCTCTGATGTCATTACTCTGCACATCCTTGTCACAGCGAAACTGATTTATTATCACTAATGAGCTATTAAGTGATCTGATTACGCATTATGGGATAACAACTGGAAAATAATAATAATAATTACAGCAAGAGTTAGGTGCAATGCCCTTCCTTGATTTGAAATCTGTATTGAACTGGATTCAGGATGTGGTTAGCTTAGCTTAGTATAAAGACACTGTATATATATATATATATATACACATATATATATATATATATATATGTATATATATGTGACGCTTCTGCAGCATTAATGCAACGCTGTCGTTTAGAGCAGGAACACTGAACACTTCCTCCAGCTGCCGTCCAGCTGGCTGATTTAAGATGAGTCTGTTTCACCAAAGTGCAGTAGGCTGAGCGGACGGGCTGGAAAACTGGAGCAGAAAATTTGACACACACATACACACACACACATTAAAAAACTCCACTGAGTTGGAAAGAAGCAGTGAGGAGTAGAGGATGCTGGGTGTTCAGAGCTCACAGTCAGTGAAGGCCGAATTTAAACACACACACTCGCAGAAACGACAGATTTGAGTCCATGACAATGTTTTCAGGAGGCGAAATTCTCACAAACGCAAAGGTCTGATTTCCCCGCAGCGGTGTGCTGTTTTAAAACTCTCCGAGCCAGAGACGATGCAAAAGCGTTCTCTCCACACATTCTGCTCTTTAGTTCCAGCCGGAGAACTTCGTGGAGTTGGGGATGCGGCAGCGGCACAAAGTGCACCGTTGGTGGAGTCGGTACGCGGTCCCCAGGGTCCGGGCTCACAGCGGGGCCGCCGGCTGAGGCTATTTCTGTCCAACAGTAAACACTTTCAGTCCACAGGAATGGATGGAAAGTAATCTTTTCTTTTAACTCCACTGTTAGAATGGGGATTAATGCATTTTCTCTTGTTAAAATAAAAAATCTCATTATAATAAACCGGAGAATCAAGATGTTTAAAGCTGCTTCATAAAGATTTGTGTCTCAAATGTATCACTATCGTGAAGCCCTTTATTTCTGTTGCAATTCTACCTTTCCACCGGTTTTAAGGACCAAAATAATGATATTAACTTATTATTAACTAACTTAACCTTTTGAAAACCCATATATATATATTCAAATGTGTAAATATCAGGCTATATCTTACTGGTTATGAGTAAATGAAGAAGTGAATTATACAGTTTTTATAGCAATATCTGCCATATGGGCTTCACAGTTTTCAACGGGTTTTAAAGCAAATAAAGTGATATTGAGTTAAAGCTGTTGGGGGATTGCCTCCAGGCGGCTCTCAGCATGCCGATGGCTAGAAGCTAACGGCGCTAACAGTGCAAAAAACCTGTCTCCACCATTAACAAGAACCCTAATTGACTTTCAATGTGCATTATTTTCAACCTGAGCGACACAATACAAAAACCACACAATCCGAGTACACAAAAACCAATAGGTGGCATTTTGTGAGCATTTCACAAACTATGTGACACTGTGGCTGCGTGAACAGCTGTTCCCGCAATATGAGAGCAGCAAGCTAATCCGCGGCACACGCTAACATGGGCTACACAAACAAAGCGCTGAGAAACTCGGATTACAAAACACACAAAGAGTGAGAGAGACTTCATTCTCTGCTCAGGTAGATGTGACTCCACTTTATATTTATAGCAAATAGTGGTTTGCTATAAATATTAATGCTGAGTAAGCTGAGTGCTCACCTGCGGGTGTGTTTAAAACAAATACAAATAAAGCGGATTAGCTAGCTTGTTTTGGGGGTTTGTCCCGAAGCAGGAAGTGATCCAAACTAAGTCACGGCTTTGTTCTGGGGAGCAGTCTAATTACCCAGAGTGCACACGGACTGCCCACAGCTTATTCTGGCCTGAGGCTGAACACACACACACACACACACACACACACACACACACACACACACACACACACACCCATGTGCATTCAAGCTAATGCTAAACACACATTCAGAGGCATAAATAAACACACACACACACACACACACACACACACACACACACACACACACACACACACACACATATTCATTGGTGTTTAGAGGATCAATCCTCAAATTGACAGAGCTTGGGAAAACTCCCAGGCTGGAAATGGTGATTGATGGCGCCCGACAGAGCTGCTGCCCACGAGTCAGCGGACGACACTCGGCGGAGAGGAAAGCCAGCAAGGCGCTTCGAGACGCTTCTCTCTGAGACGTTTATCACCGAACACAAAACATCTCACGCAACGCTTCACCGTCTGCGAAAGGAAACCCAACGGCAGACGAAACAAAAACAAAAAGCGAGGAGTGAAAACGGATTACGTCCACCTCTGTGGGTTCGGTGGCATTTCGCTCTGCAAAGAATCCTCAGTCGGTCACGTGACCTCCATGAGGTCTGCAGAGGAGGACGAGGCTTGTATGGATGGGAAGTCTCTCGCTGAGAGAGAAAAGTTAATTCTTGACCTTTTGAAACAGCAGTTTGAGCAGTTATATTTCTGTCAAACTACATTTGGAGTTGCACGATGGTGCGGTGGCCTCACAGCAAGGGGGACCGGGTTCGATTCCCGGTCTCGGCGGTCCTTCTGTGTGGAGTTTGCACATTCTCCCCGTCTTAGATTAACCGGCCTCGATCCTCTTGGAGAACGTGGAGCAGAGAGTTTGCCGCCTGACACATCCAGGTCACGCTTTGAGGCGCCGTTTACTGATCGAACAGGTGCCGTCAAGGCTTCGGCAGAATACCCACAATCTACTGCTCTGCAGTCGACAGCAGCTGATGTAACTGGGCCACGTTATTCACAGGCCGTGTGTCTACTAGGATGGCTGGTTTATTCTTCTTCTATCGTTCTTATTAAAGGTTTTTCAGAGGGTTGTTTAAAATGATGAGAGGATTTTTCCCGAGCGACAACAAATAAATTATGTTTCTATAACGTAAAGAAAATGCCATTTGAAACCTTGTCCGTGTTTTTGGACTCGTTCCTAAACGAAGTGTTAAACTTTGCTTGCTGGAAACAGTGTGTGAGTTGCTCACGATGACTCAGCAGAAAAAGTATAATTTATCCTCCCCTGAGAAAGACTCATTGGACACATTAATGGAGAAATATGGAAAAAATAATAGAAGATTAAACAACGGACAACAGCACAGCAATGAAAACATAGACTTGTTAGTGTATGTATATATATATATATATATATATATATATATATATATATATATATATATATATATATATATATATATATATATATATATACGTGTGTGTGTTTTTACCAATCCATATTCAGCCTGATGAAAATTAAGAACAGGGCTCATTCAAACCTTTGTGATTTAAAGTCAAGAGTTCAGGTGTGTGTGTGTGTGTGTGTGTGTGTGTGTGTGTGTGTGTGTGTGTGTGTGTGTGTGTGTGTGTGTGTGTGTGTTCCTCACACCTGACCAGCTTGAGTAGAGCATGTATGAAAGTAAGCAGCACGGCTGGTTTTAAATCCAGATCTTATCTTTAAAGCACATAACAAGAAGGAAGTGGAAGCGTTATTGGTTCAAGTTATTTTCCTTCTCGGCCGACCAGAGTCAACAAACTGTCTACAATCTTCATTCTTTATTTCAGCTAAAACTTAAACATTGGAGCACATTACAAATGACTCAGGGCATCGATTACCTGAATGGTTGACTAGTGAGAGACTAAAGCGACTGGGAACCAGAGTGTCTATATTTTCCATTTAGCCTCAGTTATACTACATGTATTAATAAAAACATGGGGGAAATAGATTTCCATTTGGTTTACAAGACCGTGTAGAACGTCAATATATGACCGGAACCGGTGAAGTTGATGAAGAACAAACACGGACTCACTGTGCTGCAGGTGCACGGGGACGGATTATTAAAAACCCATTGAATCAGCATAAAGCAACTTCCTGTCCTGATTCAGAGCACCAAGTCTGCTCTCGGATCTCCATTTAGTAACAATATCTCAACAAGACATCCAGTACTCTGGCTTTCAGGGTCACAACAACTTTACGCTGTACGTCTTTTACACAATAAGAGTGAAACTAACTTAAAGTCCAATAAAAACCCTGTCTTTTAGCATCGCTCTCACTCAGATCTGCATCGTGCTCAATGTTTTTTTGTCATAAGTTTGATACATTTGTCGAACAATCTTCGCGGCACGCTGCAGCTCGGTTAGCGGTTAACGTAAACACCGCCATGTTGAGCTGGAACAACACCTCCTGCATCGACCCGCGCAGAACAATGAAGAGATGAGACGAGACTGGAGCTCTTTAGAGAATAATTAACTTCAAAAGGTAAAATCCATTGAAGCACAGGTCGTGAGGCTTCCTCTTTATCTGACACACATATCCATAAATCATCCTTCATATTTGGTCACTGAAGAAGAGCATTTTTCTGCATTGTTTGGTTTTGAGGAACTCAAGTGCTTTGTTCCCCATTTCCCTGTGATGCAACTTTTTTTACAGCTGCATGAGTACGCTCACAGTGTTTGAGTTCAAACATTAACACAAATGTACCTAAAACTAACAAAGTAGGTTTGGTAAGATATGATATGAACCGTGGTATGAGAACAACGTTATGTGTGCATATACTACACAAAAAAACAAGCAGCAATACACGACGTGATGAGATCACGTTGAATGAAAGCATGCAAGCGGCAGAAAAAGCGCACAATTATTGTGCCTAGAATTGTGTGTTTAACGTAGTGAACGTCCACCACAGCTGGAGCTCAATGCAAAACCGTTTACTCACAATATTTGCTTCAAAAAGAATCTGACACTGGCAGTAATTTCTACAAAAGTGATTCAATGTCAGAAGGTAGTATAGTTATGGTTGTGGCAGGAAAATAGAAGCTAAATAATATAATTGTGTTGCAGCAATGAACCAATCACAACCCAGCCTTAAAGTGCAGCCAACTTTACGGCCGTCCACTCAGTCGATGGAGTTGATTTCATTTAATCAATAAAGCGCCGCCGTTTGGCCGGCAGCCATGTTCCTGTGTGGCCGAATAGAAAAGCTGCTTGTCAGCCGGCCAACACCGTGAACATAATAAATACAATCCATGCAGAAGGAGAATGATTGACTGTCAGTCGTGGTTCTGAAAGGTTCTCAGGCCTGAACATTGTGCCGCTTGGGGGAGTTCTGCAAGAGTGACGTGGAGAGCAAGAGGGAATACAGTGAGCTCACCTCCCTAAATATTTGAACAGCAAGGGTTCAGATGATCCAGAAGGATCGTCCATCCAACTGACGGACAGTCTGATCGATGCAAACAAAAGCAGAACGGAGTTCAACTTCAGACTTCTCAAAAACAGAAATGGAAAATAAAACTTCTTCACTCTCAGGAATAAAGATGCTCACCAGAACCGAGAATTATCGTAGGAAACCCTTTGTGGTTCCCGGTATAACCTTTTGTTAAAGGTTTTACTTGGAATCCTTTCAAGTACTATTAACCCAACATAAGGGGTTATACCTAGAACCATCTGTGAAAAGTTCCACCCAGAAAAGAGGTTGCATCCAAAACCTTCTATAGGGTGCTAAAAATAACGTACCCAGGGGGTTCTACCAAAAAAAACCTTCAGATTCCAAGGGTTTCATCAAGAACCCACCGGGAGGTTCTATGAGAACTCTCTTATATCCCAAGGGTTTCATTGAGAATCCATACAGAGGGTTCTAGCGAGAACTTTTTATAGACCATGGGGGTTCTACCCAAGACCTTTTATATTTTTTCCTTTTTGGTAAAAATGCTTCCAGAAAAAGTTTCTTCACTTTCTGTGTCACCTTCAATGTCAGTCAATTCAGAAGCAGAGCGCTTGTGTTCCCACCCTGCTGTCGCTGCGGGAATACCCAGAATGCATTATACCATGAGGGTCCTCATATGTATAGAAGTACAAACGTGTGTGTGTGTGTGTGTGTGTGTGCTTACAGGCGTGTACCAAGGGTGTACGTGCTCACACACACACACACACACACAGCCATCAGTCAGCCTCAAGGTTGCTATAAAGAAAACAAGGAGGGGCCCTTCCTCACGAAGTGTAAACTAATCCAAACATTTTCATTCCAAGAGACAGCGCGGCCGCAGGCCTGAGTTCTCAACACAATGTTTTACAATATTATAGACGCACATCTCATTAATAAAAGGTGTTACTTCTTCTTTAACCGAATAGAAGTGATTTTAGAAGTCTCTTCCAGTGAGAAAAAGTGCAGGGTCCCAGAATACGATATTTCCTTGAAAATGACATTATTAAAAAATATATTTTTTAAATACATTTTAAAATGTTTCTCTTTGGAAGCAGAAAGACGGATGGCAGTACACGCCCGATACGTTTAACAGACTCCAACCAGACACGATGGCTTCATGAATTAACTGGGATTAAACCAGTGTTCACTGGGAGCCGCTCATTTGTTTATGAACCCCCCAAAAAATGTGTTCTTTCATCGACGTAAATATTGTCATTGTAGCGACAAACTGGTGGTTAACTGCAAAGTATGAATGACCTCATCATAAATGGAAAACATTTTAGTTTTTGATCAAAAGACGATAATAGAAAGAAGAAAGTGAAGAAGAAGAAGGTGAAGAAAAAGAAGATGAAGAAGAAGGTGAAGAAGAGGAAGAAGAAGAAGGTGGACAATGTGAAGAAGAAAGTGAAAAAGGTGAAGGAGAAGAAGAAAGTGAAGGAGAAGAAGAAAGTGAAGAAGAAGAAGAAGAAGAAGAAGAAGAAGAAGAAGAAGAAGAAGAAGAAGAAGAAGAAGAAGAAGAAGAAGAAGAAGAGGAAGAGATCGATCTGATCCACTGGACTCTGAACGTCCTGCAGGAGGCAGGGTTCAGGTCCTGATGCTGAACCTGCTAACGAGCCACCGATGAGTCAGCGCTTGTTTGTGAGGGAACATGCGCTGGAGAACATGCGCTGGAGAATACGCTCTCTCTGCGCCGCGGGGACGCATGGATGAGCCTGACGAGCCGAATAGTTTCAGTCCTTTATCATGGGAGCAGAACCGTGGCCTCGTCGTGACCCAGTGAGTAAACTTGCTCTGTGTTTTCGGGGAAGCTGAGCAGAGAAACTTCAGCTGAGACATCCAGCTCATGAGAGTCAAGGACTCTTCCTGGAGAAAGTTATTTTTCCCCTCCGTCATCAGCTAGGGCTTGGACCATATTTGGTGTTTGTTTGTTTTAACCGGCTGTGGTACCAGACAGACGGGTGGCGTTCACCGTGTCACCGGAGTTCAGGCGGTGACACGCTAGTTGTCAGCCCTGAAATAAGGTCACCCAGTAGCCGGTTGGATTGTTTCCTGTCTTCAGAACCTTCGTCTGTTCTCACGAAACATAGCATGAAGCGTAAATACAAAGAGGAAACCATCACTTCAGATGCAGTTAGGATTCAGATGAAGATAACAGACGCAGCATCCAGCATTACCACGACGATGCTGACTGTTACGTTGTTTTACGTATCGTTGTTTAACGTACCGGTGTTTTACGTACCGGTGTTTTACGTACCGTTGTTTTACGTGTTGTTGCGCTTCCTACATAAAAATTTGTTAAAATGACTGTTAATTAAGATGAATCTTCAATCTGTGTATTAATCCGCAGCTGAAAAAAATTCACTATTTCTTTGAGTTAGTTTGAGTTTTATCTAAATGGAAAATCAGAAAGAAAGGCAAAGAAGAATCTCTCAAACTGTAAATAGAATAAATGTGTGATGTGCCTCTTCATCAGCTCCACTTCCCATATAATATGAACGGGACTGAACTCGCGGTCTACTGACGCGCTCCTCATCTCCAATCGCCGTTTAAATGACGTGAAACAATCTCCACGATGTGTTTACATAACTTTCTCTCGCCGCAGCCCTCCTCAGTATTTGTGGATAACAGATTCTTTTGCGGCCTTTTTGAGGATCTGTATCTCCTCTGCTCGGCCTCTCTTTGTCTCTGAAGTGGTTTCAATGGGTGCTGCTTCCACGTCACCTCGTAAATGTCTCGGCAAATCTGCACCACCTTCTACATTTAAGGCTTTTTTAGCGGTTGCCCTTCGAAAATCCAGCAGCAGAAGAAGATAGTTTGGTCTATCGGCAGCATAACAGAAACCAGAAGCAGAGGTCAAAGTGGTGCTTTGGCAATAAAGCACTCACTGTATGTAATGTGACTGTGAAAGAAGAAAACCAGTCAGTTTGAAAGGGTTGAAAAGTTTTCCTCTTTCTACTGAACTAAATAACTAAAATGAAAATAAATGAAAAGGCTGTTGGTTGTTAGTTATCTTATTTACTTTGCACACACGTTTTCTCCACCATTACAAAAGGGTTCTCAGTGGCCAGACCTCGCTCAATCTGACAGACGTTCAATTTAAATTCTCATCAGGAGTTTTTCTAAAGATAAGAAGGAGCTGCAGGGAAATCTATATAAGACCTGCAGCTTTGGATGCAACCATGAAACTGAGTCTCACGGTAAGACGGGTAATGCTTCAATCAAACAAGCAGGAGAAGACATGTATATAAATATATATATATAAATATATATATATATATATATATATATATATGTCAAAAATGAGTCACTTTCCTCCCTCTCTGTTTGGTTTAAGTGATTTCCACCGTGTTCTCTGGACGTGACCCGCTGCATTTCCACAACTCTTGTGTTTCTTTCCTGTCCGGCTCGTCATGAACCTGATGAACCTCGATAGGACGACTTTGCTTTCCACAGCAGAAAGTCTAGAAACCGTTACATCCTCCGGATATATGAAACTGGCGAGCACTGGTTTGAGTCCGGATGAGTTTTTAAGATAAGAAAGCGATGAATAAACTTCCGATACCGTGTATGTTGTACTGTCGTTCTGAGTTGACTTGAAGTAGAAAAAATGGAAGAGAAATAGCAGCAAATTTCCCAGAGGACTCTCATCCTCCGGGAAATCACTGCGGGTCTCTGGGGACAGAAAGTGGAGCATGTGCATATGAGACAGGACATTTCCTCCTGAAACACATTCATTAGATTGAAACATTTCAAGTGAGAGCTCTCCACGAGGAAAAACAAATCCCTGGATTGCATTATAGATTCCTTTTATTCTCTGCGTTTTCTACTGGATCAAAACATGAATCATTACGTAAATCATTCTTAGTTTGTAATGTTTTTGAGATGTTCTTGAGATGATCAAAAATGGTTGTATATAAGTCTATGCGTAGGTACCACACAAAACATAATTTAGCTGTATCAGCATATTCACATTATTTTTTATTTACACACCTGTTTTTTTTTTTATTACAAACCTGGCGTAACTTATCTTGAATTAGAAATCACTGGCTGAATCTCCAAAGAAATGTCAGATTTCCAGGTAATTAATGTCTGGAGTTTGGATTTTTTTTTTTTACAAAGCACCGCAAATGGGTTTAATTACCTCCATGCAAAGAACGGCCGGCAAAAAGCTTTTCTGTTCAAACTGTTCAACAGCCAGAGGGAGAAAACACACACAGACACACATTAACACACAGACCAAGCAGACAAATAGATGTGACACCTCGGGCTGAGCACAGAGAGACAACGTTTGTTCTGGTCGGTCGCTCGGCCTGACCGAGTGACGGAGAGTCTGATATTAATTCTTCCGTTTCACGGCGTCCAGAGGCGACTCGACAGGAGAGGAACTGGTTGTGTGCGCAGATAGCAGCTTCCTCTACACACAGTGACTCGTCGTTATGGGGAAGACAGATCGATGCACGGACAGAGGAATTAAATGGTTGACACTATTATATAAGAGCGCCCTTCAGGTCAGGATTACACTCTATTAGAGGCTTTAACAGGTCGTTAACCACGATGGTGAAGTGTTCCCACGGAAGTACGGCCGAGTGCAACAGCTTGTCAACATGTTCAAGAACATCAACCACCAGATCTGTGTGCTATTAGTGAGACCATTAGAAGACATTAGCATCCAGACATGACGTTCCACCAGAGACGCGTTACGAGCTACAAGTCACGAGATGATCCAACACTGGCACGAGAGGCGCAGAGGTTTCACTTTTAAAATGGTAAATACAAACAGTCCAGCGGTGGTCGACGCGTTGAACAGCCGAAGACGCCGCCGGTGTTGTAGGTAAACGAGTGACCGTGTAAACTGGTGACTCTCAGCCCAATGCGTGCTTGGTTGCGCAGAATGTGCTGTTGAAAACACCAACAGATCATGAAAAAAACTTAAACTGATGTTAAGCATGAAGAATTAAGTCAACTGAGCTTCAGGTTCTCTGTTGACTTTAGGATCATGATCCTGCTACTTAAAGACTGCTACTTAAAGACTGCTACCTAAAGACTGCTACCTAAAGACTGCTACCTAAAGACTGCTACTGAAAGACTGCTACCTAAAGACTGCTACTTAAAGACTGCTACCTAAAGACTGCTACCTAAAGACTGCTACGTAAAGACTGCTACTTAAAGACTGCTACCTAAAGACTGCTAACTAAAGACTGCTACTTAAAGACTGCTACCTAAAGACTGCTACTTAAAGACTGCTACCTAAAGACTGCTACTTAAAGACTGCTACCTAAAGACTGCTACCTAAAGACTGCTACCTAAAGACTGCTACTTAAAGACTGCTACCTAAAGACTGCTACCTAAAGACTGCTACTTAAAGACTGCTACCTAAAGACTGCTACCTAAAGACTGCTACTTAAAGACTGCTACCTAAAGACTGCTACTTAAAGACTGCTACCTAAAGACTGCTAACTAAAGACTGCTACTTAAAGACTGCTACCTAAAGACTGCTACTTAAAGACTGCTACCTAAAGACTGCTACTTAAAGACTGCTACCTAAAGACTGCTAACTAAAGACTGCTACTTAAAGACTGCTACCTAAAGACTGCTACTTAAAGACTGCTACCTGAAGACTGCTACCTAAAGACTGCTACCTGAAGACTGCTACCTAAAGACTGCTGCTTAAAGACTGCTACCTAAAGACTGCTACCTAAAGACTGCTACTTAAAGCAAACAGACACATCCAGTAACATTAACGTTAAAAAAAATGTGTTTTGTGTGTCCACCTGATGACCGTCACTCTCCTTTTCGCTCCGGTTGGAGCTCCACCAACTCCAGAGACTCTTTCTTCACCAGCAAACTGCCATTTGTCTGCCGTTGCTTAATGTTGCGCTTTAAAAAATACATCATGAAAATGTTTGTTTTTCTGCAGAAAACCAATGAACTCCCAATCTGACCTCCCCGTGAACCCCATCGGCCTTCATCAATCAGCAATGCAGCCCCCACGCTGTAACTCACTCACGTATCAGTGGCCGTTGAACCAAAAGCTTGGATGCAGGCCGCGATAATTGAAACGCTGGCCGCTGCCGTTTCCTCCGAGCGCCGCTCTGGATGCTGCCAACCCCTCCCAACGTTCCCAGTCTGGCGACGTGCCCCTCCGTCTCCTAAATGGTGCGACGCCTTGCAGCCCTCTCAGTCTTTCAAAAGGCGCTCGGAATCCTCCCAATTAGGAGAGCTGCAAATCGTTGTAGCCAAAACACCCCCGTTGTGTTTTCATACCAGCGGATCTGCCAGAGCAATTTATTTATAAAAAACGATTTATTACTGTTGTCTCTCGGTTTGGAGGGGGAACCAAACACGAGCTGAAGTGCTGAAGCCGAAGGCTACCCCAGCGGATGCTGCTTCAGAGCGCCGCAAACAGTATGCATCAGTTGTGAGGAAGTAAAGGGCATCGTGTTGAGTATAGGATCTACTTTGTGTGGCATGTGAACTGCATGAGCAGCTCTGCCATGATGTATGCTATTAATTTAACAATTAGTCATTGTATTGCTCTGAAATGTGTCGAGTGTGAAAACGGCAAAGAAAGATGTACAGAATTCCGTACTTTGGGATGCAAATTGGTGGCTAGTGTGCAATGCAGCTTTTAAACGACTACATGTTCTGTCCCATTAAATATTCATCTCAACAGTCCTTGGCAGCTGGGTGAAGGACGGTATTACAAAAAGAAAAGGAAACGCATCTAATGAAAGGAAAAGGAAGGCGTAAGTCTTTATACATAAACATAAAAGTGACCGGTCTCATACAACATCTTCCAGATGTTTGGTCAAGGTCAGGTTGCATGAAGGAGTCAAAACAAGCCTCAGTTTACAAATGTTCATCATGCAGACCACAAAACACACAAAGCACCTGAGTCCTGAAGTCTTTGCACGATTATGATTCTTTTGGGACGCTACCTTTTTACATAATCTCATAAAAGGTGCATGATGATGGTTTCCATGAGTCTCTAGACGGTGAATCAGTTTTCAGTACTAACACGTCCACAGCGCCTGCGTCATACTTGAAGTAACGCGTTCTCACTTCCTGTCGGACGGAACACACCGTCTGCTGTTCAACAGGAAACAGTGTCCAGTATTGTGTCTCACAGAAGCATAGTTTGTGTCTCGGATCAGCTGTTGTGTGTGTTGTTTTGTTCGTGTTAAATGTTGTGGCATGATGCATCGTCTGGCCGCCGTATTGGAGGTCCTCGCTCTCGGTTATTAATGGCTGATTGTCTGCAAAGCCTGCTTTGATTAGTATCTTAACCATTTCACTCCTGGTGGATTGTGGGTTGTCAGTAGGGCTGCAACTAACGTTTATTTTAATAATCGATTAATCGGTTGATTCTTTTTTCGATTAATCGATGAATCGGATAAAAAAGCAAAAAAGCATTCATTTCCAAACCTTTGTTCAAAAACAGAACTGACAGTGCAAAACATGTTCAGAAAGCACAAACAGGTTGCTCCTTGAACATCCCTGAGCTGTTAATTAAAAAAAATAAATTAAAATGGACTAACACTAAAAACATACACATGAGTGACAGCGTGAACTGAACCAGACCGGGGGGTTACGGCATGTTTCACCACGTTACGGTTTTCTACAAGCAAGACTGAACTGTAAAGGAACTTTAACGACAATACACAACCCAAACACGTTAGCTAACGTGATAGCAAGCTGACTAGCTTCCATTAAAAACAAGTTTGAGGGAAATGAAGCCGCTGTAGACATCTTAACGTTGATTGGCCAAGACTCGACACGTCACATCCAAGATGTTCTACTTTTGCTAAGATCACGATCTAAACGTTTCTCAGTCTCTCACTCCAATCTCAGACACGCTGGCGGCCAGTTGCTCTGCTCCACTCTTTTTTTTTTCTCCGCGACTTTATGACTGCTGTAAAAATTGCGCGACACAACAAATCGATAATGAAATTCGTTGCCAACACTTTTGCTAATCGGTTTTTATCAATTTTATTGATTCGTTGTTGCAGCCCTAGTTGTCAGATAACCATTAAGTCCCTAATTTACGACGTGCGCTGCAGGATGGACACCACTCTGTAATACTGGTCTACATTGGGATGAGATCCTTGTAGGTGCATTCTGATTGGAGCCCTGAACTGAAGTTAGCATGATGCTTTGCTACATGCAGCATGACTAATTGGTCAGTTTATCTTTTATTTTGTCTCTGATCCCCACTCAAATTTAGTCAGCTGTCTCACTTTTAGTTTGTTAGCTACCGCTAGTGGTTTCCTAGCGAGCTAAATTAACTCCTAATTGGCAGGAAGAGTGTTTTGTTTTTCAGATAAGTGCACGACTCTGGCGTTGGGTCTCCATCAAGCTTCCTGTTTCAGCCGCGGCTACGCTGCAGCTTCTTCTAGAAGTAGAGAAGTAGCCTTTATTACGTTAGCACTATTGGAAGATAATCAGGCGTGACATCAACATCAAAGTCGAACATACAACTGTGAAAAGGTTTCTGAGGGCTCTCACATGAACTGCTAAGCGCATATTAATTCAAAAGTGACTGAAAAAGCAAACAAAAATGTACGACTAATGTGAGCCAAAGCCTGTTTGTTCAAGGTAATTAAAGCTGGATTTAATGTCTTTAGAGCCGTATCCATCTCAACATGACCTCTTCAGTGACATATCCACCCACGTGATGTAATGTGGGTGCAAAAATGGCCGTGCATTTTGGGCCACGCATTGTGGGCCACGTCTGATTGGGTGACATTGTTTGGGTCAGCTGCACTCAGGCGACAATAAATCAGCTGTGCTGAGAGGAAACATCTTCTGGACTAACGGCAGCGCTTTGTCATGGTGTAACAGGGCGGCTCCAAGGGCGGCGGGGATGTACATTAACGTGTCGGCGACTCGTCCGTCTCCATAAACCATTCAGATTAATGTGAAGTCCATTTTCTCCTCAGTTTGTCCGAACAAAATGTGCTTTCCAATTATCCAGTCGGCCTCGTGGAATATCAATGAGCGCGTTCATTTTAATCTACTTTGAGTTCCTGCCTCAGTTGAGCTGGATGACACATGCTAATGAGAAGGTCCCTTTTTGTTTTGACCTTTGCTGGGTTTTTTTCTTCCCATCTATAAAGCTGCTCGGCGGTCCTCTCTGAGGGCCGCGCAGCAGCGTCTGTCTGATCAGGCCACGCGGCGGCAGCCATTTTGAGCACGGAGTGCACTCTGTACATGTAAGATAAGCTGCGATAAAAAGTGCACATCATGAACCACAAATCAAAATGGACCCTCAGCGGAGTCGGGAGGGTGGACGCATTTAGTCCTCTCTGTCATTTCAAAGGAGACTCGTCCCCAAACTGTTGTGACAGCCGGCTCTATCTTCCACTCCATCACAGGCTCCTGCCAATATTCCTTCCTCCCAACACACACACCTCCTCTTCTTCTTCTTCTTCTTCCTCATCCTCCTCCTCCTCCTCCTCCTCCTCCTCCGCCGCCCAGCCTCAGATACACGCTTGTAAGACAGGAGACTTCAAGAGCTGTCAAGTACTCGGTCTGCATGCATTCAAAGGAATCGTGATCTCGTCTCTGCATCTTTCCTCACACGCACTGCTGAATTTCAATGAGAAGGCCCACCCGCCTGACAAACTGGAGGGACGGGCTGAGAATCACCAGCTAAAGTTCACCTCTGACCTTTGCAACCTGTGGAAACCTTAAGTACCTGCAGCGTGGTCATTATACAAACTAGAAGCCAAATAACAGGAAGCCATGCTAAGCTCCAATGAATTCCCTAATCACAACACTGCACTGTATTAATCTGATTGTAATAAGTCAATAAACGCAGTGCACCGTGCCATAACCAGTATTTGTCTGGTGTAGTGTTATGGTCCGTGTTTTAAAGGGAAAGAAGGACTCTGTGTTCTCAGCTGTGTTTGCATGTTATCGATGATGGGCAGCAGCGTTTTAGTACCTTTTCTTTCCCGTCTGGTTTCAACTGCACACGCAGAACAACGGGGCACATGAAGGTCCTGAACAGGCGCTCATATAATGGACTTATCAATAACTAGATATGTGTGAAATTCTCATCAAAGTATGGCATGTCATGTGAGTAAAGTCCACATTAGGCATGTGACTTTCAGACAAGTTGCATGTAATATCAAATGATAGATCAAAGTGTTGTGAATACCATAATTAGAAGATGTATCCAGTATGAGCGGCAGGCTTGTCCCAAGAGAGACCATTCATAAAGAGATGCTAATGTTAGCATGCTTGTTATAAACTAGTTGAGGTTAAGAGGGTGAGCATGAAGCATTTCATGGGTTTCTAAAAATTCTATTGGTTATTTTTTCTATTTTTTACCTCTCTGTAAATGCAGTTTATGCAAGTATAACCCCAAAAACAACGTAGCGCAACAACGTAGCGCAACAACGTAGCGCAACAACGTAGCGCAACAACGTAGCGCAACAACGTAACGCAACAACGTAACGCAACAACGTAGCGCAACAACATAGCGCAACAACGTAACGCAACAACGTAGCGCAACAACGTAACGCAACAACGTAACGCAACAACGTAACGCAACAACGTAGCGCAACAACGTAACGCAACAACGTAGCGCAACAACATAGCGCAACAACGTAACGACGTAGAGTAACGACGTAGCGTAACGACGTAGCGTAACGACGTAGCGTAACGACGTAGCGTAACGACGTAGCGTAACAACGTAGCGTAACGACGTAGCGTAACGACGTAGCGTAACGACGTAGCGCAACGACGTAGCGTAACGACGTAGCGTAACGACGTAGCGTAACGACGTAGCGTAACAATGTTATTCTCGCGGTGCATCAAAGTGTCGCTCTGAAAAGACAAAGCTAATCGATAAAAGCTCCCGACTGGTTGGAGATCTGTGGCGTCAGTGTTCAGCCTGCGTTCCCAAAGGGGTTGATCACATTCACATGCTGTCTGCATCGAGTCGTCCTCATCTACACGATACGTAGCGGAGGACCTGCAGGAGAATTGCAAAACCATCATGAAATTCTTCCTGGTTCATCAAAATTGGGGAGGAACCTGCAGATGTTACTGTCACCTTGAAATGACCAAAGAGTTCCAAAGAAATGAGAAACCCAGAAGCCGGACAGAGATGGGGATTATTTTTTCCAGGGGTGAAAACTAGGATTAGGGATATGTCTAATTACTGCTTTTCGGCTTTTTCCGGAAGCGCAACTCCAGTGAGAGCGCTGCAAACGCGGTAGATATTGATCCAATCTGCACACATTAAAGATAGAGAGGCTCCTTTTGGCTCCTAGAACCAACCGGCTATTGTTTCAGAGGATATTTATTTTCCCTTTCTCTTTGCTTTCAGCTCGGTTTCTGTCTCTTGTGTCGATCGATAGCACTCCGGCTTCAAGCCCACCAACCAGCAGCGCTGCTGTCCCACGCCGTCCTCCTCTCCATCTGTCTGCACGGATCCCCAAAAGCCCCGGAGGCCCTGAAGGCCCCTCGGCGTCCCACCCGGAGCCAGACGTGGTCCGACATCAATCGATACCTCTGTAAAGCGGGTTTCTCAGAACGGATCGGAGCCGAGTGACATTTCTGAGAAAAGCTCTGGGAATAAAATGAGCAACTCTGATTGGAAATGTTTTTTGTTTTTTTATAAAAGACTGTCGGTTTGTTTTGCATGTTTTTGCTCGTTATTGTATTTATGTATTGTGTGTATGTTATGTATTTTTACATCAATATCGTTAGTTATTGTTATCGTTATCGTTATCGTCAGCAGTTTTCCACTAAATGAGACCATCTACTGAAGCCGTGTTGTAGTAGTTCCTGCTCATTTTAGTCCTGGGACTAAAAGGTTCCTTCATATTTCCACAACGGTCTAACGATCTGGGAACATTAGACAAATTATTCCGCCGTCTCTTTGCAACGACATTTAGCTCCGATGCTCGTTGGACGTAATGAACGAGAGGCAGAGGAACCAGAGCAGATCAACTGTTGAGTGGTTGATGCTTATCTATTTGCAACTTTTGCACCACTCGATTTATATTAAATAAATCAAGAAGCCGATAACGCACTTTGAATGTTAACAGACCGAGATAATTAATCTATGCTAGCGCGTGTCCTTGTTTTTATGAACGCCGTGCGTATTTGAACCCAGAGAGTTCCTGTGCTTTCAGAAAGTACTCCCCCCCCCCAGACCTTTTTTTGGGGGTAAAATGTTCGTCGAGAAAGTTCCTGCGGTCAAAAAAGTGGGCTGAAGATACGTATGTATCTTAAGGATGAGCTTTATTTTTTAAACGATGAACTCTCATGCTTATAGGGAATCTGTGTTGCTCACGAAAATAACAAAATCATATTGTGTTTCTTTCTGCATGGCAACACCAGTCTGGTGGTCTTGTTTATGATATTATAAGTGTTTGTTTGAGTCGTATGTTTAGGTGAATCACAGACTCCTGCCTCTGAGCCAGGGTCATAACTCCTGACTGCTTTCTGGGGACCTTTTCTCTGAAGTTTATGATCCGCTTTACCGGCTAAGTCGCGGTGCCAGAAAAAAACACGAACATTAAGCACCGGATTCGCCTTTAATATCGTTCCATAAATCTGCCGCATGAAAGCAGGGGAAGATTCCCTCTCAGAGTTCCCAGTAGGCCCAAAGTCCACTCTCACAGAGACGGGGTTAGCGGTCAGTTACTCGGTCTCACAATGATTTTTTTACCTTTTACCAGCTCAGTCGTATAAACAGTGAACTAAAAGAGAATCCACATCTTTTGCTGCATCCCCTCCTTATTTTGTACTTTCTTACAGGAAACAATCATGAAAACTTCCTGCCAAAGTGTCTCTCCTGGAGGAACAACGGGTCAACCAAAATGTCTGATAAACGAACCGCACACGAGTCATGTGACCTGTTTACGATCTACTTCCTGCTTTCCACCATAGTGTCAAACTGAGAGCACGAGTACAAAACAACGCCTGAGGTCTGAGAACACGACAAACGTATCTGGTGCAGACGCAGACGCCCGCCCGGCCTCGCTCTTCCTCCGTTTGTCTGGCCGAGCTAGGGCTGAACCGGCCCTCCAAATGACCCCGTGACCCCGTGTCACCGGCGCGTCGGCAGCCAGCGGAGAGAAATTGGACGTGGCGGGCGTCCGCTGTCCCCAGCCACAACAGTGGAGAGAGAGAGAGAGGAAGAGGGAGAGAGAGAGAGAAACAGAGACAGACAGAGAGAGAGAGCCCTGCAGTCAGCGGCATTGGGCTTCAGACCAGACGAGGAGACAAAGTCGACTCTAAACTCCAGATAACCCCAAAAAGAAGAGCCGCGGGGCGGAGAGAGCCGAGACACAGCATCACATCATCCCAGCATGCAGCTGACTGGACGGCTAGACGGCCTCTGATTGGTCGATCTGCTAGAGCTTGTTGTGGGTTTATGTTTAAGCCGCAATTAATTTATAGCGACGATAATTCCGATTACATTTATTCAGGATTTTGAACTGAATGGATTAAACACAAGTTTTAATATTTTGTATTAAATGGAATTAATTGTTATTAAATGTATTTCAAATGAAATTACATTAAATTAAAGGTATTCATTGGGCGGCTGTAGCTCAGGGGGATGAGCGTTTGTCCCGCAACCACAAGGTAGTTGGCTCAATCCCCAGTCCCCCCATAGCTCACATGCCGAAGTGTCCCTGAGAGAGACACCCTGTCCCCTGGGGCCCCCACAGGGCTGCTGACTGCCCCCCATCCAGGGCCAAATGCAGAGAAAGTGTCCTGTGACCCTGGTCTGTGAAAGGTGCTGTACAAATAAAGCTTACTTGTATACAATATTTATAGTATACTACATCATAATATCCCAAAAAATATAATAATACCAGAATTCATTTTAATTATGTTATTGGAAACTTTGGGATAGTGAAATATGATATTAAAACTAATACAACAGAAATAGTGTGTATGATTTAATCACTTAATTAAAACTTGAAGACTCGAAAACTCTACAAATTAATATTTTAAATTAAATATGTTGTAATAATAATATGTATGTTTTATATTTATTTTAAATAATTCAAACTGTTTAATTATTAAGTATACAAAAGAAAAAATATATTTATTTAAGAAAATATATTATTTTAAAAACATAAATAAAAAAAAATTGACTCATTTTAATCTCGAAAAGACAAATAATATATTATATTAGTATATTAGTAAAATATAAAGTTCTGCTGCAGGTATCAGGCATAGTCAAATATTGAATTACTCGTAGAACAATACATTGAAGGTTGAACGACAGAACCGAGTTGGAGAATAAAACCGTACATGCAGATAACTACACAGCCTCGTGTTGGCCCTCGATCGCGTCTCGCAGTTGAGGACAAAAAAACTAAAAACAGTGAGAATTATTCTTGTAATTTTCTTCCCGTCGCCACTTTCCCTCCCGTTGATGGGAGCTGACAGAACTGGGACTGGACCACAAGCGCGAAGAGGCCGCGAGATACCTTGGAGTCTAAACTCTGCTGTAGCGTCGCATTACTCCCAGACTCCTCAAAGAGTTACCAGAGGAGTGAAGACGGAGAGGAGGATGACGATGCTGAGCGATGCTGAAGGAGCATCGGCATATTCACTGTGACTGCGGAGGACAACGAAGTTGTTTGAGCACATTTATCAGCTGTCCATTGTTCTTGTTATGCATCTAAGTGTCCTCCAGTTTGAACCCAAACACGGTATATTTGGTGTAGAATATTGGTCCATACGGAGCTTTATAGTGAGCTTCAGCTAGTCTGTCATTGGCCCCGCCCACAACTTCACTGCTCTGGTTCACTCTCAAGGCTCTCATAGCGCTGTGTTTGTGTTTTTTTCACCGCCTTAGTTTTTTTGGGCTGAGAGGGCGGAGCTAAGCACAACCGAACTCTGAATAAGACATTTATTAGGCGACCAAAATGTGAGGACTAACTTTCATGAAGTAGTACATTTGGTCAGATAATCCAGCTCATAGACTTCTATACAACCAGAAGAGTTGCCCCCTGGTGGTCAGTAGAGAAAATGCAGCTTTAACACATGAAGCGTAGACTTCAATACAACCAGAGGAGTCGCCCCATGGTGGTCAGGAGAGAGAATGCAGCTTTAACACATGAAGCATAGACTTCTATACAACCAGAGGAGTCGCCCCATGGTGGTCAGGAGAGAGAATGCAGCTTTAACACATGAAGCATAGACTTCTATACAACCAGAGGAGTCGCCCCCTGGTCGTCAGTAGAGAGAAGTAGAGTCATTGTCTGGAATGTTCATTCACAGTGTGAAATCATCTACAGTATACTCAGTTTACTCTTATGAAAATAAGTGTATCATTGTATGTATTATCTGTATTATTTGTATAGTCAGTGTTCATGGTTGCAGGTTTGTGCTGAAACAAGATGGCTGCTGCCCACCTCGCTGATAAAGGCGAATGCTCCACTGTGAACTTTAACTGAGGTGCACGCTGATCTATAACTCACACTGCATCGGGACATTCCTGCAGTTAATAATTGATTCTTGCATGCAATATCAGAAATGCCTCCAACTGAAGTCGTGTGAAATCACGAGACAGGAATGCCGAGAGAGGAGAGGTGGGGTTTCTTTGTTTTACGGTAAACAAGCCTGAAGCACGGAGTTATTATTTAACCACGCATGATGAAAATCTTCCTGTTTTTTTGCAAGTGCATGTGTTGATATAGCTTGAAAAAGCCTGAACAATGCTCCATATCTGTTCCTCTTTCGTTTACACCACAACAACAGGTTGAGAGAGAGAGAGAAATAGAGAGAGAGAGAGAGAGAGAGAGAGAGAGAGAGAGAGCGTTGTCTCTTTCGGTTCGAGCTGTAATTTCCCGAAAGACGAGGCGCGATGTGACAGACGGCGCTCGTGGTGGAAGAGCTGCCGAGGACGAGGACGTGTTGCACCACCGCCGAACCTGAGGGGGCGGGGACACGGGGGGGAGAACCACCTCCACCTCTACTTCCACTTCCACTTTCATGCACTTTTGCTGCAGAAACACATGGAGAACGGGTCAAAGACCAGTTTAGTGCTTACGTTGAAGCGATAGCTGTCGTCAGATCTCGCTCTCCAGATAAAAAGTCCTTTAACTAATTAATTAATTAAAGGAACACGCTCAGATTTTGCTAGCGCACCCACGTATCCACAAAATTAATTATTTGTTGATGCTTGAAAAGAAAAAAACTGAGGATAATTATGGATGTGAGTGTCATTAAAGCTGCATAAAATATATTTGCTGGGGCCAGTAGCATCAGAAAACCACTAAAAGTTGACATAAAATGTTATTCTCTCAACCACTGAGCGATGCCTACATTAACCATGAGGTAATAATAATATACATTTCGCACACCTTTTTACTTTTATACCGTTGTCATGTTTTCGAGGCAGTGTTATGTGCAATATTGAACGTGTCTTGGTTTGTCAGGGAGGGAAGTAACATAATCATCCGTAAACACTCTGACCTTACAACAAAATATATCAATGTCACAATATGAAATGACATGTAGTTTGTATCTCTACCTCCTGGTGTCTGGTTCAGATGTTATCTGAAGCGGTTTCTGCCGCGACCTGAACACACTGCTGGATGAACAGAGTTATATTTGTGGCGCTTGCATCATTGTTTTCAACGTCTTTCTTGACACAATGTCCCGGTGATCCTGGACGAATGCGAAACATACAGGATAGAGAAAGTCTCAATGAACAGTTTTTATTGGAAACAACTTCCACAAGATTCAGATAATTGTGGGAATGATAAGTCATATTTAAAGATGTTGAACCAAAAAATATAGGAGTTGGCTTTTGCAAAAATCCTGCCTATCATTTTCAACTGTAATCATTCAACTTCCCAAATAGAACCCAGAGGACACGACCTCCATGACGTACTCTGCTCTCTGCCACTCGTCCTGATGTCTATAAACGGACGACCATGTTGCTGGGAAATGAAAGTTCCTGACGTCTATAAAGAGCCTCCGTCTTCCTCGTAAACCCTTCTCGGCTCCGCTTCAGCACCAGAGAAACTCTCAGAAAGGACATTTAATACACGGTGTCACGCTTCCTTTGACATGAAATCGAAACGTCCCACTTCCTCACTCCGGGCAGGAATGAGGAAGTCTGGACCTCCGACCAGGGTTAAAAGAGTGAAGCAGCAACTTCTTCTGGTTTCCCTGCAGCTCTTCATAAAATAAACACTGAACATTCACATCTTCACCCTGCAGCGAGCTGCTCTATCAAACAACATGAATTTTTCAGGAGCAACAGCTGTTCCAGTGATACAGCTATAAAAGTATGAAGCTTCTTTTCATAATCGTGGGACTCTTTGTGTGACCGGACGAATAGAAACCCCTCACGGTGAATGTATTGGTTCTGCCTCTTTGCAGATGACTGAATGGTGGATGTGCTAGATGCAGTAGGAGAGACAACGTTGGTATTTGGCAGCCGGATCACCTCATCAGAGGTGTTTTGCATTCATGTGATCATCTCTGAGCTGTTTGTTCCCACAAAAGCTACATTCTAATTGGCAAAGAAATGCATAAATATTCTGGAGATAAAAAGCTTGTAGCATCTACAATACTGAAGGTACCGTTGATACCGCGGACGATAGAAGATCCTAATAATGCTTCATCGTGGACAACATATCCCTGTTGGAATCGGCAGTTAGCAGCTAGCTAGTAAGCAGCAGAGCTAGTTAGCAGCTCGTTAGCAACAGAGCTAGTTAACAGCTGGTGGGCTAATGGTGCTAACAGCTCACGTTAAAGGAAGTTGCATTGAGTAAGATTATGATGCTTTCAAGCTGTATTCAATATTAGAAGGTCAATTAGTGTAAAAAGATGATGATGGATACATCATTACGTTATCAGCATATAATCTTGTAAAATGTAGTTTTTGGTGTGAAACTTGAGGTGGATCAAAAGGAATTTATGATAAATTGGCAAAGAACAGTATGCAAAGGATAATAAGTGCATGTTTATACACTTTTTTTAACGTGGTATCAAATCAAATATCGAGAATCATGCTATTTCACTGCTTTTGTATCGACTGCTACATTTCTGGTGTTGTGGCAATAAAAAAACACAGCATACTCCTAGTCCCTCCGAACAAGATGAGCCTCACAAGTCTCTGTGTTCATGCCATAAACAAACACAATCACATAATTCATGCTGTCTGTGCACTCCGCTGCATACCCGCGAGGCAGGCAGCATCTGGCCGTCGCATCCCAAACCGCGCTGTGCTCTTCCTTCCAGCATTACACACAACACACAACCTGCTCCCAGAAAACCCGTCGCACAACACGACACACAGCACGCCATGGAGCGCTATTTCTGACCGCACGGCCTGACTTTGTCAACTCATTTAGTCTCTGTTTGAATCAAAGAGATCTTATTTTCTGTTCATAAAAGGACAAAACCTGCACCTGTTCTCCACCTTCCTGACGCGCGTGAAGGGAAGCAGCTAACGAGCCTCTTTGTGCTGCTAGCTAACGAGCCTCGTAGCGTTTAATTAAAATGGATGAAAGTGATCCTGTTGGTCACGTGACTCAATGGGCCTCGACAAAGAGAGTTTTATTTGTTGTATTTGATATCAGGGCACTGAGAGAACCACAAAGACAGACAAAGCTTCTCTCTCTCTCTCTCTCTCTCTCTCTCTCTCTCTCTCTCTCTCTCTCTCTCTCTCTCTCTCTCTCTGCACTGAAACAAACCCAGAACACCATTTGTATCCCGCATAAAAGTTAAAGTCAACATTGACTTGTTAACGTTAACCTCAATCTTTTTCTACCCCAAAGTAGTTATGTTGCCTAAACCTGACTTCCTGTTAAAACTGAGGTTTATTTTGAAAAGACGCTATGCCTTTAATAAGTGTATATCAACATGCCGTCTATGGAACATCAACTTTATATCAACCACCATCTTTTCCTAACCCTGACTAGGTAGTTAATTATTTATATGACTTCCTGTGAAGACTGAAGTTTATTTTGAAAAGATACTAGACACGCCCACGCTCACAGAATGGCTCCAACTAGTGGTAGAGACAGCTGCCTTTGAAAATATTTTTTTTCCCTGTGCTTTATTGTTGTTTGACAAACCTCATTTTTGTATTTGTGTTTAATGTTAATATATTGAAATGATTAAAAAATGTAAGTGACAAAAAAAAGAAAAGAAAAGATACTAGACACGAAACGAGCTGAGCAGCGTCTGAGTGTTCAGACAGTATGTCAAGTCTCTCCTCTCCGACCCACACACACAAACACACACCTTGAGCAGCGGCGGTAGTGGATGAGTCACCGTCATAACTTCTCGCTGTTTGTCTCCGTCCAGTAGGATGAATGAACCGACTGGACTCACGAGAGCCAATCAGCAACCAGACAGACAGGGCTCTCCACCATGGTCCCCACAATGCCACAGGGTACACCACTACGGTCCCCACAATGCCACGGGGCTCTCCACCACGGTCCCCACAATGCCACGGGGCTCTCCACCACAGTCCCCACAATGCCACAGGGCACACCACTACGGTCCCCACAATGCCACGGGGCTCTCCAACACGGTCCCCACAATGCCATAGGGCACACCACTACGGTCCCCACAATGCCACGGGGCTCTCCACCACGGTCCCCACAATGCCACGGGGCTCTCCACCACAGTCCCCACAATGCCACAGGGCACACCACTACGGTCCCCACAATGCCACGGGGCTCTCCAACACGGTCCCCACAATGCCATAGGGCACACCACTACGGTCCCCACAATGCCACGGGGCTCTCCACCACGGTCCCCACAATGCCACAGGCTTCTTCGTAATACATACAAAATGTACCTAAGCATGTGCTCAATATTTAGAAAGGCTCCTTCTGACTTACCAGCGTACACCAGCATAATGATATATATAGATATATATTGATGAAACATGAAAGCAGCATTTCCATGTATTCGTTGGTCAAAGAGAAGCAAATCTGAAACCCTAAAACGAGACATGAAACTCTAAAAATGAATTATTCCTCAAGTTTAGTATATAAAACGTCTTTCTGCACGGCAACAGCATGCAGCATCAAGCGTTCAGCAGTAATGCATTAACTCACAGAATCAGTAAATGTACAATTTCCTCAAAAAAAAATCTGCAGATGAACAGAAAGTCTGCAGATTATTGAATATTAAGTTAGAGCTGGAAGTAATGACACTTTATTATTATTAATGATTGATCTGTCGGCTCTTTGAGTTATCGATCGGTCGTTTAGTCTATAAAAGGACAGACAATAGTGAAAAAGTATTCAGTTTACAAATTAGAACGCAGAGAAAATCAGTAAATTCAGGATTTTCTAAATTATTTATCCTTAATATGAATTCATATTTATTTTATTTTCATCAACTAATCAATTAATTGACATATTGAATTATTTCAGCACTAAACAGCATCACTGGAGTGTGAACATGGTCTTGTCTTGGTACACACACACACACACACACACACACACACACACACACACACACACACACACACACAACCCCACCGACACAAAAAGCATTTTATTTCCATAATCAATTTTTTTCTTCTTTCTCGAATTAAAACCCCACCATCCTCCTCCTCCTCCTACTCCTCCTACTCATCCTCCTCCTCCTCTCCATCCTATTGACAGGCAAGGTGGCATCTCTCTCCCATCCACACCCTACTCCCAGTGCGCATGCGTGCCGCAGCAAACAAAGAACCGAGGCTTCCGACCGACGGAGGAGTAATAAAGTTTGAATAAAACCTCTTGCAGCAGCGGGGTGAGAGGGTGAATGTAATGCACGTGCACGTGGACGAGGGGGGTTATTCAAGTACACCCCAGCTCTTCATCACCCTCCTCATCCTCCTCCTCCTCCTCTTCCTCTTCCTCCCACACACGCTCCCCATCCTCCACCCTCTTCTTCTTCTTCTTCTTCTTCTTCTTCTTCTTCTTCTTCTTCTTCTTCTTCTTCTTCTTCTTCTTCTCGGTGCAATAAAACGGAAATATGTGATCAATAATTCATGTAAATCGTGACATAATCCGGTTGGAGACGCAGAACGTGTGTGTGGACGCGCGTGCGTGTGCGTGAGCCGTGTTGCACGCGGCCGAGCGGCGCAGACAAAGAGGAGGAGACAGAGGGCTCTCCTCCTGTCTACTGCTGTATATTATATCATATTATATAATATTATGTTATATTATAGTACTACACAAATTCGGGTGTATCATAAATGATAAAGAGTGCGCGGTGCGCGTGAGAGGACGCGCGCGCCACGGGCAGTCGAACCTTTTTTTACCTCAATAAAAGTGAGAAAGGGAATAAATGTGCGCGTGAGGGTGAATGGAGCGCGTGCGCGTTCCTTCAGACGGTACACACCCCTTTTCAAGCTCGTGCACATTTTTTTTCCTCGCCTGTTACAGAACAGAAGAAGAAAAAGAAGAATAGAAGAAGAATGGATTTCTGTAATTGTAAAATGTTCCAGTTGAGTTTAAACTCCACTCCTGTTTCTGCTCGCGGACCTTTAGGCTCACGTGACGGCGGAGGAAAGAAAAGGAAAAAAGGGATGCAAAATACATCAAATACAATGAAATATCGACCAAAAAGCCTCCAAAGCGCTTTTTTGTCTTATTATTTTAGTACTAATGCAGCAAACAGCCCCGCGCGCGCCTCTTACCGTGCGCGTGGTTCCGCGGCTCCTGTGCGCTCCTCTGGTCTGTAGCGGCGGATGAGCTCTCTCTCTGCGGCTTCTCCTGCGCGCCCAGCGGCTTGTGCTGCTCACTGTGCGCGGCGCAGGCTTTGGCGATCCTCGCGTGCACGCGCGCGGGTTGTGCACGCACGCACGCACGCGAGCGCCACAGATGCACAATTGCAAATTGTTTGTTTCTCTATCGAGGGGAGACTGTTTTAGTGAGATTTTTTTGTTGTATTATGTTTTATTTAATGCGTCTTAAAGGTCAGTATGAGTGAAACATTCAGCTTTATGATATTTTATCCACTGTATTATTCCACTGGTTATTCATATTCTCATAGCATCTATCACAGCAGCTCTGGTTCACTAGAGGAAGTTAGATCTCTTCTTCCTGGAGGGTTTGAGTGATTAATAAATAATTGCGCAGTGGACGCGCAGGTGCGTTTCTCCTGCGCATGTTTCAGTGTAACTGCTCCATCTCTCTCACGGTGCGCGCGCCCCCTGCGCTCCAATAAGGAAACTTGTTGATGCGCGGACTAATGCACGTGACACCCTGGAAGAATATTGGATCAACATATCATATACTAACATATAATATGTAAACATATAATATATTAACATATCATATACTAACATATAGTATATTAACATATCATATATTAACATATCATATACTAACATATAATATACTAACATATAATATACTAACATATCATATATTAACATATCATATACTAACATATAGTATATTAACATATCATATATTAACATATCATATACTAACATATAATATACTAACATATAATATACTAACATATCATATATTAACATATCATATACTAACATATACTAACATATCATATATTAACTTATCATATACTAACATATACTAACATATCATATATTAACATATCATATACTAACATATACTAACATATCATATATTAACATATCATATACTAACATGTAGTATATTAACATATAGTATATTAACACATCATATACTAACATATAATATATTAACATATCATATATTAACATATCATATACTAACATATAATATACTAACATATAATATACTAACATATAATATACTAACATATCATATATTAACATATCATATACTAACATATACTAACATATCATATATTAACATATAATATATTAACATATAATATATTAACATATCATATACTAACATATTATATATTAACATATAATATATTAACACATCATATACTAACATATAATATATTAACATATAATATATTAACATATAATATATTAACACATCATATACTAACATATAATATATTAACATATCATATATTAACATATCATATACTAACATATAATATACTAACAAATAATATACAAACATATCATATACTAAAATATCATATATTAACATATCATATACTAACATATCATATATTAGCATATTATATACCAACATATAATATACTAACATATCATATATTAACATATCACATACTAACATATCATATACTAACATATAATATATTAACATATAATATATTAACATATCATATACTAACATATAATATACTAACATGTCATATACTAACATATCATATACTAACATATAATATATTAACATATCATATACCAACATATCATATACTAACATATAGTATATTAACATATCATATACTAACATATCATATACTAACATATAATATACTAACATGTCATATACTAACATATAATATACTAACATGTCATATACTAACATATCATATACTAACATATAATATATTAACACATCATATACTAACATATCATATACTAGCATATAGTATATTAACATATCATATACTAACATATCATATACTAACATATCATATATTAACATATAATATACTAACATATCATATACTAACATATAATATACTAACATATCATATACTAACATATCATATACTAACATATCATATATTAACATATAATATACTGACATATAATATACTAACATATCATATACTAACATATCATATACTAACATATCATATATTAACATATAATATACTGACATATAATATACTAACATATCATATACTAACATATAATATACTAACATATCATATACTAACATATAATATACTAACATATAATATACTAACATATAATATACTAGCATATCATATACTAACATATCACATACTAACATATAGTATATAAACATATCATATACTAACATATAATATACTAACATATCATATACGAACATATCATATATTAACATATAATATACTGACATATAATATACTAACATATCATATACTAACACATCATATACTAACATATCATATATTAACATATAATATACTGACATATAATATACTAACATATCATATACTAACATATAATATACTAACATATCATATACTAACATATAATATACTAACATATAATATACTAGCATATCATATACTAACATATCATATACTAACATATAATATACTAACATATCATATACTAACATATCATATACTAACATATAATATACTAACATATAATATACTAACATATCATATACTAACATATCATATACTAACATATAATATACTAACATATAATATACTAGCATATCATATACTAACATATCATATACTAACATATAATATACTAACATATAATATACTAGCATATCATATACTAACATATCATATACTAACATATAATATACTAACATATAATATACTAACATATAATATACTAGCATATCATATACTAACATATCATATACTAACATATAGTATATAAACATATCATATACTAACATATAATATACTAACATATCATATACTAACATATCATATACTAACATATAATATACTAACATATCATATACTAACATATCATATACTAACATATAATATACTAACATATAATATACTAGCATATCATATACTAACATATCATATACTAACATATAATATACTAACATATCATATACTAACATATAATATACTAACATATCATATATTAACATATCATATACTAACATATCATATACTAACATATCATATACTAACATATAGTATATTAACATATCATATACTAACATATCATCGATGCGGCTGCAGCAGTAAAACAGGTGCTGTACCGGTCCGTCTTGATGAAGAGGAGCTGAGCCGGAAGGCAAAGCTCTCCATTTACTGGTCGGTCTACGTTCCAACCCTCACCTATGGCCACGAACTCTGGGTCGTGACCAAAAGAACGAGGTCTCGGATACAAGCGGCTTCCTCCGTAGGGTGGCCGGGCTCAGCCTTAGAGATAGGGTAAGGAGCTCGGACATCAGGGGGGAGCTTGGAGTCGAGTCGCTGCTCCTTCGTGTCGAAAGGAGTCAGCTGAGGTGGTTCGGGAAATATCCGAACGTACATACGTATACCATGTACATAAGCATTCACAGCCTTTGCCATGACACTCAAAAATTGAGCTCAGGTGCATCCTGTTTCCACTGTTCATCCTTGAGATGTTTCTCCAACTTGATTGGATTCCAGTTGATTTGACATGAGTTAGAAAGGCACCCACCTGTCTATATCAGGTCCCACAGTTGACAGTGCATGTCAGAGCACAAACCAAGCTATGAAGTCCGAGGAATTGTCTGTAGAACTCCGAGACACAAGTGTATCGAGGCACAGATCTGGCGAAGGGTACAGAAAAATGTCTGCAGCACTGAAGGTCCCAATGAGCACCGTGGCCTCCATCATCCGTACATGGAAGAAGTTTGGAACCACCAGGACTCTTCCTAGAGTTGGCCGCCCAACCAAACTGAGCGATCGGGGGAGAAGAGCCTTCGTCAGGGAGGTGATCAAGAGCCCGAAGGCCCCCTTGACAGAGCTCCAGCGTTGCTCTATGAAGAGAGGAGAACCTTCCAGAAGGACAACCATCTCTGCAGCACTCCACAAAACAGGCCTGTATGGTAGAGCGGCCAGACGGAAGCCACTCCTCGGTAAAAAGCACATGACAGCCCGTCTGGAGTTAGCCAAAAGGCACCTGAAGGACTCTCAGACCATGAGAAACAAAATTCTCCGGTCTGATGAAAGAAAGATTGAACTCTTTGGCCTGAATGCCAAGGGTCATGTCTGGAGGAAACCAGGCTCTGTTCATCACCTGGCCAATACCATCCTACACTGAAGCATGGCGGTGGCAGCATCATGCTGTGGGGATGTTTTTCAGCGGGAGGAACTGGGAGACTAGTCAGGATTGAGGGAAAGATGAATGCAGCAATGTACAGAGACATCCTCGATGAAAACCTGCTCCAGAGCGCTCTGGACCTCAGACTGGGATGACGGTTCATCTTTCAACAGGACAACGACCCGAAGCACACAGCCAAGACAACAAAGGAGTGTCTTCGGGACAACTCTGTGAAGGTCCTTGAGTGGCCAAGCCAGAGCCCTGACTTGAACCCGATTGAATATCTCTGGAGAGATCTGAAAATGTCTGTGCACCGACGCTCCTCATCCAACCTGATGGAATGTGAGAGGTTCTGCAAAGAAGAATGGGAGAAACTGCCCAGAAATAGGTTTGCCAAGCTTGTAGCATCATATTGAAGAAGACTTGAGGCTGTAATTGCTGCCAAAGGTGCTTCAACCAAGTATTGAGCAAAGGCTGTGACTGCTTATGTACATGTTATATTTTCGTTCTTTATTTTTAATAGACTTGCAAATAGTTCCCAAAAGCTTTTTTCACTTTGTCATTATGGGGTGTTGTGTGTAGAATGTTGAGGGAAAAAAAGAATTTAATCCATTTTGGAATAAGGCTGTAACATTACAAAATGTCGTAAAAGTGAAGCGCTGTGAATACTTTCCGGATGCACTGTATATATATATATATATATATATATATATATATATATATATATATATATATATATATATATATATATATATATATATATATATATACAGTGCATATAGATATATACTGTGTATATATATACAGTATATATCTATTATATAGAATATATCTTTTATAGATATATATACTGTGTATATATATATATATATATATATATATATATATATATATATATATATATATGTATATATAAATATACATATATATGTATACATACTGTATATATATACATAATATATATGTATATACATATATATGAATATATATACTGTATATGTACATAACATATATATATATATATATATATTATTATATATATGTACATAATATATATATATATATCTCTATATATATAAATAATATATATACTGTATATATGACATATTATATATATACAGTATCTCTATATACATATAGATATTATATATGTATATATATATATAAATACTATATATATATACATATATATATATATATATATATATATATATATATATATATTATGTTTCTATGCAAATTTCTAATAATCATAAAAATCCAAATATAGTCAGTTTTTTATTGATATAAAAACCGTAAAACATTTGAGAGGCTGGAACCATGAAGACATTGTCCATATATTGCCTTAATAAATACTAACAATAAATAAGTATGCAATTACTTGATTATCTTAAATTAGCATTGACAATTCAATAATTGGTTGTTTCATCACTAGTAGAAACTTTGTCCTGTGTGAAAACTAATCTTGATGAAATGTAAAATAAATAAAAAGTGTAATAAGATAAGATAACAGTCTGAGTTTAGAGCTTTTAGAGATTAGAATTGGACCAAAACCAAAACCTCCATCAGGACTTCATTGTAGTCTTCATGCTCAGCCACTAGGGGTCAGTGTTGGCCAACTGTTGCTCCTTTAGTTTACTCTTACCGTTTAGTTTACTCTTCTTCTTCTTCTTTTATTCGTTTGTTGGAATTATTCTTGTTTGTTCATGTAAAAGTTGGGTGAACATATGACATCACTGCTGAATCCCCTCTGATCACCATCTTGAATTAAAGGGTCTGTCACTGGGAGCTTTTAATGGAGTGAAGATGTGGCCTGAGGTCAGAAGAAGAAGAAGAACAACCACAACCACAACAACAACAACAACAAGATTTCAAACATCAGAGTGGAGTTGAAAAGCAGCTTTGAAGTGTTTAGTTGTGGTGAAGTGGTGAAGTGGTGAAGTGGTGAAGGGGAGGAGTCACGACAGCCGTCTGAATTTAGGCAATACAAAGTCGATATGACTGACAGGAGTGTTTGGGGTCCTCGAAGTGGACCAGGATCCATGCAGGGCTATATATATATATACATATATATATATATATATATATATATATATATATACATGTATATATATATATATATATATACATATATATATATATATATATATATATATATATATATATATGTATATATATATATATATATATATATATATATATATATATATATATATATACATGTATATATATATATATATATATATATATATATATATATATATATATATATATATATATATATATATATATATATATATATGTTCAGTATGTGATGAGTTTAACAGTCTGTCACACTAATTAATTCTTCCTTTTCTGGAACTTTATGTCCTTTATCGTTATTTATTTAGGACATTCTCAGCCTCTTGATTTCGTTCATTTTGGATCTATTTAGACCTTCTTTCCTCATTAATATATATATATATATATATATATATATATATATATATATATATAATAAACTACTTTTACTGTAGAATAAAGTGGCATCAAATGGAATCTAATATTTATATGTTTTCATCATGAAAATAAGAAATCTGTTGGCTTAGGACGAGCCCTTTATAGGCACTTTAACAGTTTGATGTAAACGGTGACTTACTGTAATATGCTTCTACTGTACATCGCTGTGAAAGCAATGCATTCTGGGAGTCTCTCTTTTCACAGTAATGTACTGATAAAGTACATACAACAGTACATTTTGATTACAGTAACTTACTGTGTTTCTCCAGTACAGAACTGTACATTATACTGGAGTTGGTTGTACTCCTCACAACAGATGGGTGCTTTGATCACAGTAAGTTGCCGTAAACATACTGTGACTCTAGAGCCGATTGCTGGCAGCAAGGTCGTGTACTTTAACAGTAAAACAGTTTACAGGTGTGTTCTGTCGTGTGTCGTCGTCTCAGTGGGATGCCGGTCGGCGGATGTCGGTTTTGGCCCCAAAAAACAGCAGAAACCAAAAGTCCCGGCTCCGTTATCTCACATCTTCTGGAGGCGGCTGCAGGAAGTGTTTGTCTTCCTCATCCTATTGTTGGCCAGTTTTGAAGTTTTGGAAGAGATGCTGGCAAAGAATCATCGAGCATATATATATATATATATATATATATATATATATATTTTAAGATTTGAGAATCAACGAAGGCAAACCAAACTACCTTCAAGGTTCAAGGTTTTTTATTTGCCATTTGTGCAAAGACAAACAGTCCAGACACATTGGAATTATTGTGCAGGGCTCTCTTGAGTCAACAGTTCAGGAAATAAAAACACACTATAATAAGAAAGAAAAACATAGGAAATATAAAGACACTATACATAAGGTGGCAATATGTACAGAAAGGTGGTCACTCATTTATATCTTTAATCAGTAATTGGCTAAACTGCTTCTTAGACCCGCCTCTCTTTGGCCAAAACCATTCGGCCCACAGGTTCTCGTCAGGAAAAGCATATATTTTGCGCAGATATCATATTTTACAAATATTACCGGGTATATTCCATATGAAAAAAACACAAATATTGACAATTTGTTTGATTTATTATTATTATAATGTTATAGATTTCTTATTTTTTGTGTGGCTCAAGGTGGGGCCAGGCCCTATGGCCCTCTATTGGCCGGCCGCCACTGGCTTTCAACCAGATGACATGGTCTTCAGCTGACCGAAACATCTGAGCTGGATCTACAGTCACTCTGCAGCCTTTCCGTTAGAACCCATGCTTCAGACACCCGTCTCCTCAGTCTCCACCGCCACATTTATTATTCACAGTCAGAGTGGAGCGGCTGATAGTCACAGGGTCGCCTCGTGGTGGAAACCAGGCCGACCGGCTACAAAAGCTTCACAGATGAAACTGTGTTTATCGTCTGAAGCACCTCAGAGGCCTCCTGCATCTCCTGAGCACTGGAATCTCAGAGGCGGCTAACGCTCTTACTTTGAAAGGAATTGCAACCAGTGAACAGGAAGTGACCATATATGGACTGAAGAGGAGTGACGTAGAGACGCCGTTTACGTCTCTGTATAGTCGCCCCCTGGTGGTCAGGAGAGAGAATGCAGCTTTAACACATGAAGCATAGACTTCTATACAACCAGAGGAGTCGCCCCCTGGTGGTCAGGAGAGAGAATGCAGCTTTAACACATGAAGCATAGACTTTTATACAACCAGAGGAGTCACCCCCTGGTGGTCAGGAGAGAGAATGCAGCTTTAACACATGAAGCATAGACTTCTATACAACCAGAGGAGTCACCCCCTGGTGGTCAGGAGAGAGAATGCAGCTTTAACACATGAAGCATAGACTTCTATACAACCAGAGGAGTCGCCCCCTGGTGGTCAGGGGAGAGAACCGCATCGCATACTGACAGGAAGCATGTCTGGCGTGGCCCCTGGGCCCAAATGAGCCGGGGTCAGGGGTCATTCTGTGTGCTGGTAAGTCAAGGGGAAAACCAGACACACACTCCTGTGTTTGGATTAGACGTGAAGAGTGTGTGTTGTGAACTTACAGCTGGAATGTTAAACATGAACTCTGTCGCTCATTAAGACCGCTCTGAACATCGCAGCTTCAAAATGAAACCTCCATCGTCAGTATTGTGTAGATACTTCTGTTTGATATGAGTATTGTGTCACTGAAGTTTTGAAAAGATGCAAATATTTAACACGTGACAAATGGAAGGAAAACCCAGCAGCCAGTTTTTTTTTAGCACATTAACGTCTTTTCACTGAAGGTCACGACTTCTTTCTGACTAGTGGAAAGAAAACATTCAAAATACATTTATTTTAAGTAATGGTCATTTTAAGTGGTGAAGTTTCATGGTGATGTCCATCACCCCACCTGTAGAGACTTCAGAATGTGTTTAATGTAACTAAACATCTCTTTAAAGAGGTTTGTTCACAACACATTCATAACCTCATTTATACACATGTATTAATAAAAACATGGAGGAAATATATGCATTGTTATGTCTGCTGACAGTATTTTCTGGTTCATGGAGAGACATAAAGTCCTTCTATGAAAACCCTTCACTCTAATATGTCAACAAAATCAAACTTTCAATGTTCTTGAAATGTATGAAAAACAATCTACATATTTAATAATGCATCATTTGCATATTTAAAACGGAAGAATTGCCACGCAAAAACCAAACCGCTTATTTCTTTCCTGATATCTGAAAGATGGTACAATACTTTTTGTTTCCGCTACAGCAGCATTTATACCTACAGGTAAGCAATGCACTACATATATATATATATATATATATATATATATATATATATATATATATATATATATATATATATATATATATATATATATATATATATATATATATATATATACAACAATAATAGTATTAAATTCATCAACTAACAAAAAAAAACAGTGCAAATATGTAGATAGATATCAACTTTATTCATCCAAGGGGAAATGAGTTGTGGAAGTATACACTTGAAAAAATGAAAAAAGAAAAAAAATGAAAAGCATGTATGTCAAGTGTATATTAAGTGTAAATGTAGCCACACAAACAAAGTAGCTGTTAGATGTTAAAGTTGTAACATCTATCTATTAACTCTATACGCTCCACGGTTGGACGGCAGGAGGAGCGCGAGGGACGGGAGGAGGAGGAGGAGGAGGAAGAGGAGGAGGAGTGGGAGGAGCCTCGTGCTCCCTGCGCACCGGGCTGCTGGCTGACTGAGTGTCTCCAAAGTTTGAGCCTCCCTCTCGGTTCGCTCTCTCCCGTTGCGCGTTCGCGTGTTGCCCAACAAGCGGACCACCGACCCGAGGACTAGCGAAGGGGGACCGGGATCAGGAGGCCGGGCTCCTGGAGGAGAAGACCCCCAAAGTGTCTCTTTTCTTTTCTTCTTCTTCCTCCTCTGCCGGAGCAGCCAGCCCATGAAACAAAGAGTGCAGCCGCTGCTGGAGCTCCACGCTGACGGAACCGCGGTGCTCCATCCCGCCCCGGCGCTCTGGAGGGTCAGCATGGACCACTGAGCCCGCAGGACCCGGGTCCCTGTCCTCCGTGCGCCGGACTCCCGCTAGCGACACACGAGCGTGACTGAGCGGACAAGTAAAGGATTAAAACTACCAGGGCCATGGACAACTTCTTCACCGAGGTAAGAGCGCTCTCTCCCCGCAGCGCGTCAGACCCTCTGCCGCTTCACGTCCTTTTACTTTTACTCATAATAAACTCTCTGCTGCTTCACATCCTTTTACTTTTACTCATAATAAACTCTCTGCTGCTTCACATCCTTTTACTCTTACTCATAATAAACTCTCAGCCTCTTCATGTCCTTTTACTTTACTCGTAATAAACTCTCTGTCGCTTCACGTCATTTTACTTTAATCCTCATAATAAACTCTCTGACGCTTCACATCCTTTTACTTTACTCCTCATAATAAACTCTCTGATGCTTCACATCCTTTTACTCCTCATAATAAACTCTCTGACGCTTCACATCCTTTTACTCCTCATAATAAACTCTCTGATGCTTCACATCCGTTTACTTTTACTCATAATAAACTCTCTGCCGCTTCATGTCCTTTCACTTTTACTCATAATAAACTCTCTGCGCTTCATGTCCTTTCACTTTTACTCATAATAAACTCTCTGCTGCTTCACATCCTTTTACTTTACTCCTCATAATAAACTCTCTGCTGCTTCACATCCTTTTACTTTACTCCTCATAATAAACTCTCTGCCGCTTCACTTCCTTTCACCTTTACTCCTAGTATGTTTATTAATATGAGGACACGACTGAGATACTAGAATATGGACATGTGGCCAACGTGAACTCACCACTATGACTTCCTGAATATGAATATCTTACTGGTATCATACTGGTTTATGGGAGCAAAGGTGTCATAAAGTGCTTTAAATGAGCCCTGAACTCAACACACACACACACACACACACACACACACACACACACACACACACACACACACACACACACACACTCTCGAGGGCCGTGCTGGTCAGACTGGAGGCTGGATCTGTTCCCAGTGGGTCTGTGGTATTTCCGCACCTCTTTTCCAGTTTCCTCCAAGAAAACAAGAGAAAAGCAAAGTTGTGACTAGCAGTCAGGTCTCTCTTATTGAGCAATGAAGGACAGCTTGCTGTGTTTGAGTTTCTCTGTTCTTCTGTTTGATCCATTAAAGGCAGAAACAAACGCGCTGCATCTATGTCTCCTCTGCTGGAGGACATGTGTTTATCTCCCTGAAGCTAATGCTAAGCTAACGCTGAGCATTTTCACTGGTTTCTTTCTTTCATTCTTTCAATCATTTTATTTTAAGTTTTTACAAGTTACACATTACCTCACATTACTAGACAACAACAAATAAGTAAAATAAATATTAAATAATACATAACAACCAACTATACGTACAATCAGACAAGGACAGATAAACACGGACATAAATCATCATCCTCCATATTGAACTATAACAATTGTATTTATCTCATTCTTACCACCATTTTATTTTCAGTTCATACAGGCCACAGTGGAGGAAAGATTATATACAACACGCTTCACTGGTTTCTGATGTTTTATGCTGTTTTATTAAAGTTGATATCTTTAAAAAAAAAAAGCAAGCTGTGATTCGTAGTTTGACTTCTTCTTATTAACAAAAAAACTACTAAAATCATCATAATTGGATCTCCCAGGAAACATCCTGTAGTCTCATATCCTCCACCAGCTTGTTACAGATTTATTAAATAGTTATGAGTTATGAAATGCTGCGTGGGTCTGACAAGTCAACAGGTGTGTTTGCGTCATCGCGCCCACGCCTCTGGAGCGACAGCTACACCTGACTCACCGCTCCTGAGTCGGTGGTTTTTCCACTTTTTTTTTTTTAAATCTGGGGACTCAAACCTTTCGGTTGCAACAATATTGTTTTTAATGCTATGTTTTGAGATGTGTTGCTTCTATGACATGATTAGTGGAAATGAATGCAAACATTGCACACTTTTTTTTGAAGATAATTCCTCTATGCATATCACTTTTTTTTTCAGAAAACTTGTAATACCAAAAAGGATTCCCTTAATTCGCTCACATTTCTTTCCCCTCGTGTCACCTGGAGCTGGACAGGAAGTCAGATCTTCTCCGCAGGTGTAACGGTTGAATCAGAAGAAGAAGGAAAAACCTGCTTCCTGGTTGAAAGATTTCCTGTGTTCTCATTGGTTGCATTTAAAAAAGTAATAATCTAGCCAGGTTTTTTTTCTTTCTTTCTGCGCTATGAGAGGGGCCAAAGGTCACAAGACTCATGAGCTCACCGGGTGCTGGTGAGAGAGTTCAGGCCGAGTAAAACAAACACTCCCAGGTTTAAGGCTTCTCTCTCTCTCTCTCTCTCTCTCTCTCTCTCTCTCTCTCTCTCTCTCTCTCTCTCTCTCTCTCTCTCTCTCTCTGCACAATAGTCTCAAATATCGGCCTGGCTGTTTTTATATCTGCCGGCTGATCGCGGCAGAAACAAAGGGCCCAGTCTTTAAGGGAAAAGGGCATTTGACAAGGAGGCAAACCAGCTTCCAGCCGGAGGTTTGAGCGCAGAGGAATCTGAGCCGGGGAAAGGAAACCGGAGTGTTTCATATTTCTGCCGGAGACGGTTAAGACGAAGGAGCAGATTACTGGTTTACTCCCTCGGTAAAAAACACTTCTCATCACATGTGCAAACTCAGACCCACAAAGCATGATGGGTACGTCTTGGTGTTCCTTCTCTCTCAATACCGGGCTGCAGCCAGAACAGTCACAACTATGGAGAGACCGCCTGGTCACTTTCTGAGCGACATGAATCGTTTTTTCCCGTTCAATCTTGATCCCTCGATGTCCTGGTTTCAGTTCAGAGGAAAAGTTGCCCGACTTAGAGACAAGACCTCATTCAACGTGTGGAGGGTTTCAGATTGAAGCTGCTGAGAGTTCAGCCGAGTTTCACGGCATTTTGTGAAGGCGTCACGAAATGCCATCTATTGCTTCCTTGTTCAGGGAATGGTCTGTTTTTTTTTCTTCATGTAAAAAATAATGCCAATGGAAAGTTAATAACATCTTTATTAATGGTGGAGACACAAATTCATTGTATCCACGTCACGAAGCAACAGTCAGAACAAGTGAAGTAGTTTATAACATCCAAAAAGATGACTATTGGTGGGCGGGAGGAGTGTTTGACACCTCGTTGTGGTTTTATGGTGGTGGTTTCCCAAACTGTTCGAGGCGGTTTTCCTAAACTTCACTCTTCATTGTTTTGTTGTCTAAACCTAACTGTTGGTGTTGTTGCCTCAAGCTAACTGTTGGTGTTGTTGCCTAAAGCTAGCTGTTGGTGTTGTTGCCTCAACCTAACTGTTGGTGTTGTTGCCTCAAGCTAACTGTTGGTGTTGTTGCCTCAAGCTAACTGTTGGTGTTGTTGCCTCAAGCTAACTGTTGGTGTTGTTGCCTCAAGCTAACTGTTGGTGTTGTTGCCTCAAGCTAACTGTTGGTGTTGTTGCCTCAAGCTAACTGTTGGTGTTGTTGCCTCAAGCTAACTGTTGGTGTTGTTGCCTCAAGCTAACTGTTGGTGTTGTTGCCTCAAGCTAACTGTTGGTGTTGTTGCCTCAACCTAACTGTTGGTGTTGTTGCCTCAACCTAACTGTTGGTGTTGTTGCCTCAACCTAACTGTTGGTGTTGTTGCCTCAACCTAACTGTTGGTGTTGTTGCCTCAACCTAACTGTTGGTGTTGTTGCCTCAACCTAACTGTTGGTGTTGTTGCCTCAACCTAACTGTTGGTGTTGTTGCCTCAAGCTAACTGTTGGTGTTGTTGCCTCAAGCTAACTGTTGGTGTTGTTGCCTCAAGCTAACTGTTGGTGTTGTTGCCTCAAGCTAACTGTTGGTGTTGTTGCCTCAAGCTAACTGTTGGTGTTGTTGCCTCAAGCTAACTGTTGGTGTTGTTGCCTCAAGCTAACTGTTGGTGTTGTTGCCTCAAGCTAACTGTTGGTGTTGTTGCCTCAAGCTAACTGTTGGTGTTGTTGCCTCAAGCTAACTGTTGGTGTTGTTGCCTCAAGCTAACTGTTGGTGTTGTTGCCTCAAGCTAACTGTTGGTGTTGTTGCCTCAAGCTAACTGTTGGTGTTGTTGCCTCAAGCTAACTGTTGGTGGTGTTGCCTCAAGCTAACTGTTGGTGTTGTTGCCTCAAGCTAACTTCTGTTTTGAACGTAAAGTCGGTCTCAAGCGTAAAGAAACACACACTCCGTCTCCCCATACATGAAACCAAGAGGTTGCATTCCGTGACTATTTCACAAGCTGCCGTGAGACTGTTGGAAAGTCGGGTCGCCACATAACATACGTGCTGAAGAAATGCCATCGATCCGCTTCAGTTCAGTTCAGCTCTGAATGCCGTCTCAATGCCACTTCCACCTCTTTATATTGAACATTGGCACATATTGTTACCGAGTTGTGTCACGGCCGCCCTTTAAGAAGCATCAGTGGTTCTGCATGTTACCAATGAAGAGTGGAAAAACCTCCTGAATTGCATCTTGAAACACTGCAGTTGGGGGAGGCAGGACGAGGCAGGTTTGGTTCAGGTTGAGCAGACTGTCGCCCTGGAGGCTGCAGAAGGATCCTGTGGGGGCCTCTGATTGGCCGATATCCAGGGTTGTCATATCCAATGAGCGGGCAGCATGGGATCAGTTAGTGTGTGTGTGTGTGTGTTGACACAGTGAAGTCAGACGGTTTGTTTTTATTTGAACTGCTGGGCGGGTGCGAGGTACAGGCCTCACCTGTCCACCAATCAGAGAGAGCGCTGGTCTCAGGTGTGGGTTTAAGGTGTTAGTCAAGGTAAATAAATGCAGCAGCACAGATGGAACACAAGAGGAACCGCAGGCCTGAGATCAGTCAGGCTCCGGAAACACTGGAGCTAAATATGCATATGTTTTTTTTAATGCTCGATGCCTAAAAGGCTTAATTTTGAAAAAGCCAATAAAATCATATTTTCCCACGTTGTGCATGAAACTCGCATGACGACACATGTTGCTCCGGCAAAGCGTTAAAATAGTTTATTATCTGCCCGATCCCCCGTTAACGGTTTTCTCGCACCTAACTTTAACTGCTGAACTACTGCTTAACTACGTTAACTAGAATGACCGTCGTACGTGAACGCAACGTCAGCGGCTGGTTCCAAACCCTAAAACAAAGCTCCGCCTCTTTCTCCGCGTCACGTCGTGCTTATTGTCAGGCTTCTTACAGTCACGGCAAATCTGTAAAAGTTTAAATTGTTATTTCCAGGCCTGGAAAAATCCTGGAAAAAAATGAAATCCCAAGTGTAAAAGTCATGTAAATGTGTAATATTCATGTGTTCATGTCGTTCATTTACGCTGAGTTTGAATTAATAAATATGCTTTTAAAAGAAAGACGCTCAAAATATAAGCAGGCATACATACAGGCATCTATATAAATGTTTATTCTTTTAATCAAACTATTGTCTCTCATTCATTTGTGTCATTTAAGGTTTACTGTATGCTTTGTATTCTCATTGTTAGTTTAAATACTACATTTTCTCACTTTTTCATGTTAAAACCTAGATTTCACAAAATGTTTGGTTATGGAAATTTGGTTTAAAGTCATGGAAAAGTCATGAAATCCATTGGTCACAATGTGTATGAACCCTGTTCTGTTTACCGACAGCACTCCAAACTAAAGGAGATTATTCCTTGTTTTAAAAAACGACTCCTGTGACCGTTTTGACCGCCGCTTTAAAGCCGCGATGCCGCTTCACTTTCTCCCAGTGGGTCGTCCCAGTCGGTCTGAAATCTCTCCCTTGATGTTTGTATTTCTGTTTAAAGTGTTCTCTGGGAGACGAACCATCAGCAAGCGTGAAGCGTTGCGGCGCTCTGAGCTCGTTTCTCTGAAGAAAGAAAGGTTTCTCTGCATTTCTCATCAAAACCAATAAAAGGCGACGGCACCAATCACGGACGTTAATCAGCTTTAAAAGGCTCCATGTTTAAATATGTGTCTCCCTGGCTTGTTTAGAGCTGAAACCTGACTCCTGTGGAGCCACAAGGAATTTAAACAGCTTGCAGATTTGTGGTTTTTGTGCACTGCAGAGTTCCTCCAACGTAGGACAACTGTGTTGTTGCTCAGTCTGCAGCTTTTTGCACATTCAGGAGACAATTGACCAATCAGAGTCTGAGGAATCTGTCAAGTTGACTTATTTAAAACTCCGTAGTCTACGTGAGAAGTTGCTTTACAAACATGATTCTTTTAACCCTAACCATGATCCTTTAGCGATTAAGCAACACAACATTTACACGAGTCATTCAAGACTCAGTTTACAGGTATGGTTTAGAAAAATAGGGTCAGCTAGGTTTGAGGACAAACATCCCATCATATTGCCTTAAATACGTGAACTCAGTAAATATACATACAGAAAGAACACAGCACATACTGCGCCTTTAAGAGGTCGTTTGTTGTATTTCTGTGACATCACGCTGGGCTGGAGGTTCGGTCATGTGACTGTGCTCAGGGGTTGTGTCACGTTGAAGCAAGAAAAGAAACCGACGGTTGACGTGAAGCCGTGAGAATATATTCTTCCTTTCGTTGTGTTTTCAACCCGAACCGTGACGAACACGGCCGGCCACGTACTAACAACTTCTCATTAGGTTGAGGCACCAAAACCTGCTCCAGAGTCGCATATAGGGAGTTGGTGTCTTATTTCTCACGTCATTTTAGTGTTTCTTCACACCGCTGCTGGAATAACTCCTTCTCAAGACAGACTCTCTGGATGTGAGCCAGAACCTCCAGAGCCTTCAGAGCCACGTCTCAAACTGGTTTAACCGCTCTCAACCGACCGTGGAGAGTCGAGGGCGGAGGGGCGACTGTGGGAATCAAACGCCGTCTCGGGCCCTCTGCTCCAGGCAGGAGCCCCTCCTCTCTTTGGGCTGCGCTGAACGTTCTCTCCTCTTGGAGGTTCTTGTTATCGAGCTTCAAGCGGAGGACTTTGGTGGATGCGAAGCCTCCGATCTGGCTGACGTGTCCTCGACCTCGACTCTCTTCCGGCAGCTGATCTTCCGTTCTGTTTCTGAACTCCATCTCTGGACCATCTCAACATGATGGATCCATCTGAAGTGATTGACAGTCATGTAGTTCAATGATTAGTTGTTTATCGGCCCTCTTGGAGCAAACGGATCCCGGAGCTATGGAGCCACCGTATCTAGGATGGAAGAGTCCTCCTCTAGGGTTTCTGTTCGTCTCTGCAAGGGTCGTGCACCATATGACATTTTGTGACAAATAGTTTTGTGACAAATAGTTCTCTGATAAAAACACTATTTACTTGTCTGGAGATGATTATAAATTCAATTCAGTTTATTTTATATAGCCCAACATCACAAATACAAGTTTGCCTCGTAGGGCTTTACAATCTGTACACATGACATCCCTGTCCCGGGACCTCACATTGGATCAGGAAAAACTCCCCCAGTAAAGATAGTAAAAACCCTTTCACAGGGAAAAAAAGGGAAGAAACCTGAGGGAGAGCAACAGAGGAGGATCCCTCTCCCCGGATGGACAGAAGCAATAGATGTCATGTGGCCAGAATGAATAACGTAACAGAGTTACAGCACATTCAATGAATATGACATAAATTATTCATATAATGAGTAGTAGGCATGGTCCATGATCCAGATAACCACGATCCATTAAGCAGAAGGAGGTAGAGAGGAGGGGCATCAGCAGGGCCATGGCAGTAGGCAGGACAGGTTCCAGTCAGCCACGATCCATGGAACATGAAAGTAGAGTTAGTAATGTGCATTGAAGACACAATCATTCATCCAGAAGGAGAGAAAGAAGAGGAGAAGAGGAGAGGAGGAGCAAAAGAGAAGGAGAGGAGGAGCTCAGTGTATTCTAAGATGTCTCCCAGCAGTCTAGGCCTATAGCAGCATATCTAGGGGCTGGAACAGGGCAAACCTGAGCCAGCCCTAAATAACATTTAATTTGCATTGATTCCAACTGCAGTGTGTAGAAAATCTACTTCCTGTTTACGCCCAGTGCACGTGAATGGTCATGTGATCTGACTCCGTGGGTTCAGATCCCCGTCGTGCACAAGTCAGGGTTGTTAGCTCTCGTAAAATAAGACGTATGTGAGAGACTTGATCGCAAAGTGCTCTGAAACAGTCCTGCAGGTTGTCGTCTCCGTTAATCCTCGTGTAACTGCGTCTGCATTGTTGTGAGCTCAGCGAGGTCGTCCTTGAGAAGAAGGCTGATCTCCCTCACATATGTTTTGGCTGCAGACGCATCAGTTTGAGGATTAAGATGGCAGGATTAGAATTAAACGTCTCCTTGACCTTGTGGCAGTGTTGTTCTTTTACAAAGTCTGTTTTTTTTACAAGGGAACACCTTCATAGCTTAAACACAACGGGCAATTTCTTTGTAAACTTGAAACACTGATGGGAAAGATGGATGGCGAGTTGTTTAAAACCGGCGGCAGCCATCTTTTGGCTCAAAACAGACAGATTTTCTCCATCCAATGCTGTCATTCTAACATTGGAAGCATATCCAGTACATAAAGGACATCGGTTATTGTCTCGGATACTTTTGATCAGATCTGGGATCAGCAGAGGCGGGGTGCTATCTGATTCTGGACGCTGTGTTGACAGCAGCTTCCTGGAAACCCCCGTCCACACAAACACAACATGAAACAACACAAGTGGCGGCCGGGCACAACCCTGAAAAAAGCCAAACATCCATTTCCAGTAATTAGCGGCTTGACATGCGATGCCGTTGCGTTGGGAGAGTGCAGCTCTCAGAGTCCTGATCCGAGCACCAGACTGAATGAAGGCTGGCAATCAGGGAGAGAAGCTGGGTCATTATCTGAGTTAACGAGCTGGAAGGCTCCTCTCTGCAGACGCCACAGATTCATGCAGTCCATGGAGAGTTATTGCGGTTTTAATGATCCAAGAGGATATTGGAATTACATATGTATGTGCTGTTGTGTGTCAAGTTGTGGGAGAGAAAGGAAACGACAAAGTGTGGTATTTGATCGGGGGAAACAATTCCCAGATCAAGAACAATTCGAGAAAGTTCTGCTGCTTTACTGGAGGATTTCTATTTTAGACTAAACTACCCTTTACTTTCTACATGTATCTGATCGCTAATGTTACGATCAAAGGTAGTTCATTAAACCGGACTGGTCTCTCTCCCTTTAGCGTCCAAATGAGACGAACTAAAGGGTGCTCTATGTGATCAAGTGCATTCAGTGACTTAACACTTTTCCAAAAAGGTCATGAGAGGAAGTTATGAGCTCTGTGGATCAGAGCCAGAGTAAACGAGGGCATCTCTGCAGTGCGGCGGGTCGAACCGCTTCAAAGGGATTTCATACCTGAAGATCAGGGCTTGTTTGCTGAACTCCGATCTGTCGGGAGATAGATGTCCTTCACTAACTGATGGACATGTAGGATAGGAGGAACATCTCATGTTCATTGAATGTAGGAAGTGGTGTGCTGGATTTTCACCAAACAACTGAACAAAATGAAAAGAAAAGAGCGTTTAGTAAAAGTTTGTTTGAATCAAACATATTTTAGAGAACAACGTTTGTGCCACGTGACATCAGATCCTTAGTTTACGTTACGGTATAAGCATACTTATTCTGAACCAAATCACCATGTTTTCTCCAACAAAACTAAGGGGTTTTGTTGGCTAAACCTTAGCGGCGCAAAGCTGAACCGTGGTTGGCCGGTTGGAAAGCTGAACCGTGGTTGGCCGGTTGGAAAGCTGAACCGTGATTGGCCGGTTGGAAAGCTGAACCGTGGTTGGCCGGTTGGAAAGCTGAACCGTGATTGGCCGGTTGGAAAGCTGAACCGTGATTGGCCAGTTGGAAAGCTGAACCGTGATTGGCCAGTTGGAAAGCTGAACCGTGGTTGGCCGGTTGGAAAGCTGAACCGTGATTGGCCGGTTGGAAAGCTGAACCGTGGTTGGCCGGTTGGAAAGCTGAACCGTGGTTGGCCGGTTGGAAAGCTGAACCGTGGTTGGCCGGTTGGAAAGATGTACCCGTTCAGTGACAGGAAGTGTTTTGTTTGTTTTTCCAGAAGCTCTGAGCAAAGAGGCTGTGAAAACAACGACCTCACCCGCCTCCTGCAGTAATGTTGCCCGATGGAGTTTCCTGTGACTGCTTCACAATAAAAGCCCACCTCTGTCTTTGTGTTTTATTGTGAAGGAGCAGCAGCAGGAAATGTTGGGTTTGCAGATGTCAATGAGATCAAATTAAGCTCATTTCCTGTGATTCCATCGTGTGTGTAGGCAATTTAAAAGAGGGCATTTAAAAAAGAATGAGCTGAAACATGTTGACTATAAAGAGTATTTAAAAATGTTAGTTAAAACTTTAAGAACCAGAGTTGCAGACCCAACCCTGCTGACATAAGTCAGCGTCACCACTCCACTAACCTTTAAACGGAGTGAACTACTGCTTTAATTTGTGCCTCCCACTCAGCTTTTCAGGGTAAAACTGCACTTTTAGTGTTTTCTTTTTGTACAACAAGGCTTCTGTTGTTTGTCCCAGAAGAAAAGGCAGAAAGGGGAAGACGGTATTTATATTCTGCCCATTCCCTCCGCTCTGCAGAGCCAACGCCAGGCGACCACAGCTGGGCAACACATGACGGCTCTGGCCTCAGCTGCCAGCCCGCAACACACACACACACACACACACACACACACACACACACACACACACACACACACACACACACACACACACACACACACGCACACACACCTTCCATGTCCTCAGCGCTCACTTTATGCACATAATGCTTCTTCACCACTCTTGCGTTCACACACTTGTCCAAACAATGTCTGAAACATGCACATGCTCTCTCATGCACACGCCGACTTTAACACACACACACACACACACACAGCTTAAGAAAGTAGGTCAGGTGGACTCCCCCTTCACGGGCCTGAGTGCTCTCTAGTTTACAGGAGCCGGTCTGCGTCGGTCTTCATTGGTCGAGTCTCAGCAGAACTTCGGTTTCCTGCTTCTGGTTCAGTATTTCTTCTCTTTGTGCGTAGACTCGGAGGCGGAGTCAAAGCGTTCCTCGTGCACGGTCGCGGTGACTCGTGAGTCGCATTCGCTTCATCACAAACCGGTCTTAAAGGTGACCACCTTGATTTTGTTTACGTATCGTCACACTTTGCAACCTTTTCCACCATTTTTTTTATTAAAAAAAAGTCAAAGCAAAGACTCCGCCCGGTTTGACCTTCCTCTGACTTTGAGCTTTATTTAGTCAGGAGCAGGATTTCCTGGGGTCTGGAGTTTGTAGTGGGATTAAGTCTCGATCAAAGTCCATAGAGCACATGCAGGTACGTTGACGTCACGTCTAGAATGCAAACACAGAAAGCAAGCCCCTTTCTCCCCTGACTGACCTGCTGACCTGCTGACCTGCCGACGACAACAAATGGCAGACAAAACCCCGCCTGCTTTTTCTGTGGAGGTTTGCATGTTTGACTCGGTGACGAGAAAACAAGGAAGCTGCCCAGCAAGCATAACGGATCACAGCCGCGGCTCGTGGGATTCACAGGCGCTTTGTTCCGAAAACTCCAAAACAAAAGAAAAAAAGAGTATTTATGTGTTCATGTCGAGTCATTCAGGGTCGGTCTCAGTCGACCGCTTCAGCCTTTAGACCTTTAGACCTTTAGACCTCCACTCACAGACCACATCACTCGTGTGATTCTCCTCCTTTACCTGGAGCACGGTTTAGGGTCCACACCTGTGACCTTGAACACATCTGTGTCCTGGGCTAGTTGACGGGAGGGGGAATCAAAAATGGCCGCTGCTCGGCCGGATGAAGCTATTTTTTTTAAGTCCAAACAGGAAAAGCGTGTGTTTATATTCTAGTTGGAGGGTTCAGGTTGTTGTTTCTTTTACCCCTTCTGGTGTTTCATTTGGCCTCAGACGAGGAAACCAAGAGGAGCTCTAAAAGGTAGAACTACAAACTCTTCCATCTCTCACGAGCAACATGGAGAGAATCCAATGTCTCCATAGTTTTAAACATAGTATGGTTTCATACCTCGATATCGATACGGTATCGTGGATGAAGCAAATAACAGAAATAAACCGTTTCACTGTAACGCAGCCTTTAAACAGCAGGAAGACACAATATGACCACATCCAACATCTAAGATGATATCTAGGCTCGTGTCACGGTATCGATTTATATATTTATATGTGTATGAATGTGATTCTTAGATTTTGTCTTTTTTGTCAGAAGTGGTGGCAACACGTTGCCCTGCAGGGAAGTTGCATCCACACCATATCTACACCAGCACCGGTTCATTAAACTGCTGAGTCGTCGGTTCCCAGAACCACATCCTGGGAGCCGATGAGTCCTAACGAGACGCGAGAGAAATGTTCGCTGTCATCGGGATTTCATAGCGCCGATGAATGAATGTGTTTGTTGAGTTGAGGCTGAAGGAGGCGGGATGTTTCCACTAAAGACCAGGACACAGTCGTTCATCGATTGGTTATCATTGTATTGATCGTTGTGTTGCCTTTTAACATAAATCTAATATCAGTAAATTTTCTGGAAGTCTGGTTTTTATATAAAGTATAAAGATGATGAGGTTGCTACTCATAAAAATGTAATATTTTTACTTTAAGTTGACATTATAACAGACAAGCTGCAGCATGTTTTGACCTGATGACACGGACGTATTTATTGATGTTAGCCAACTGAATGTGTTTATGATTTCTTATTATGCCTCAAAAAAACATGTGTACAGTCAATGGAAAACATTGTGTCACACGGAGGTATAAACAACAACAACATCCAGGGGGGAATCCTGCAGATTCATGCAGAATGACTTGGATCAGAAGGCCGTGAGCAACTTTACGTGATTGAGCATTTCGATTTATTTAAATAAAAAAAGGACTTGTGGGTGTTCTGCTTGAGGCTTTATCACATTTCTGCATTAATAAAGAGGATATTTTCAAAGCGTGTGGACGTAGTTTCATTGGCAGGAAGCGTCCTGTGGGACGAGAGAGGAAACCCGCTACAGAGCAGTTGAGCTCAGATTCATTATTATTATTAAATATCCGTACGTACGGCGTTCATGCTCAACGCCAGAAGACGTACAAACCAAATGATCTGTAAAGTAATATCTCATGTTCATAAACTACTTTATTACCTTTAAACAAACCCTGTAAAGTGTTACATTTGTAATACAAATGTCTAATATCCTTTAAACTGTTTGATTTGGACTCTAAATAGTGACTCACATGAAACATTTTCAGACTTCCTGTTTGTGAAGCTTAAACTCAAAGTGTTTCTTTCATCTCTAGACGAGTAAATATAGATTTGAGCTCTCTTAACTATTCGTCTCTCTTCAGCGGCTCCTGAAGACTAAAGCCACCGAGACTCGGCTGGAATGCAGAAAGCTGCAAATGACTCAAGACGTGTCGACCCATCTGTGAATATTTTAGTGAATCTAGCAAACTGAAAACTTTTTTTCATCCTTTCACAAAAATAATAATTATTTTCCCTGAAAGTGTTTCTCTCCACATCAGCTGATCGTAAAAACTAAAACAGATCTTCTTCCTGCGATGGATCAAAGAGATCCGGACACACTTCTCCTTGTCTCTTTCCCGTGTGATCCCCGCTGGCTTCATGAGTCTCATGCCTCTTCCTCCTCCTCTTCCTCTCACCGACACAAGAGAACATGCTCTTTGTTGGATGTCAGGCGGTGAAACTCTGTTTTCTGCAGCACAGATTTCTGAACCTTCAGTTCTCCGTCCCGTTTGATTGTCGTCAGCTAAATGAAAAGTCAGCTGCGAGCTCACGTGGCTCCGCCCTCCAGCTGCTCTCCAGATCCAACGACATGCCTTTAATTACCCAGCAGGCAGCTGGGGAGGATCCGAGAGCTTCATCTCCCCGAAATGTCTCTGAAGTCTTGAAGCAGCGTGGGAAATAGTCCTGCATTAGTTCAAGGCTGTGAGGCTCTTCATCACGTGTCTTACTCCTCTTCATCGCGTCTCTTACTCCTCTTCATCGCATCTCTTCCTCCTCAACGCGTCTCTTACTCCTCTTCGGCATGACACCAGCAGTGTTCTGAGCGCCGTGACCTTTAACCCCTCCTGACAAAAGCTTCGTTAATAATTCAAACCCAGCAGGTGTTTTGTGTTGTGGGTTTGTGTTTAATTAATAAGCTGCGGTTCTACGGGGTTCCAATATCTCTTCACTTCCTGTCTACTCACTTCCCTGTGCTGTTTAATGACTTTGTACTTTCTGTGGCTGTCCACGTCAAACAGAACAACAGGCAGATGCAGTTACTAATATACGTATATTATGAAATCGGAAGCATGAGACAAATACAGTGTTTAGGTAATATTTTGGCGACATTCTCCTATGTTCTAGTTTGCCGGTTCGCAAACAATGCCGCGTTTCCATCCACCTGGTTTTTATGCGTGTTTCTCAATCTGCACGTTCGAAAAACACAAACAATTTGCCATAAATTTGCCGAAAAAATGCAGAAATTTTGAAAAACAAAATATTTAAAATATATGAAAAAAGCATGACTGTCGCTCTTTTATCTATGACTTCTTGTCCCGTCTGCGCTCTAAAGATATTCCGACCGCGGAGCCTCGGAGCCATCGGGACAACGGAGCACAAGAGGGAAGCTCGTTAAAAGTTGATCTTGCGGTCAGTGGAAATGCCGAAAGCTCTGCAGGGAGTTCTACAAAACAGATTTCCTTTTTTATTTTTTACAACTCTCTTTTTCTTTCTTTTTAAGCTTGCAGTTTCTGACTTTCGAGAGAAACATTTGAGACGTTTAGCTCGTGGAGATGAAGCGGCGGCCGTCTTCACTTTGTCTCCTGAGAGTTCATTTGGCAAAAACCCTCTGGATCCACTTTGGGAGGAGGGGGTTCTGGGTAATGGAGTAAATGCCAGACTGTGATCTCCAGCGTGGCTGTGAGAGCTGCCAATTGTAACAGTTGTGAAGTAAATCTTTGCGATGAAGCTTTTCGTATGGATTCCACACGGGGATCTTTTCCCTCGCTGCTCTGACATCTGTCCCTCATTTCCGCCGTCGTGTGTGTGGGTTCGGTTCCACCGTTTTGGAGACTCGAGCCATTAGCTAAATATTTTCTGTGTCTTTCGAAAAGAGACATTGGGTTTCGCTGGTGTATTATTTTAATTTCAGGTTTTTTTCTCTGCCGTAGAGCTTCAGCTCTCAAGCTGCGGTCAAAGTAGTCCAAACAAAACCCAGTCGGCCCTCCTCGGCCCCCTCAAACCAGATGTGGGTCTTCTTTGGACCGTGAACAGACAACCTCACCGTGCGGACATAGGGGCATTCTATCCACTCTGGCAGGGATGAGCAGTTTAGTCACATTTCAAGTGAAGGAAAAGACCACAAGCAACAAGGACTTCTTTTACAAGTCCCTCAGAAGCCAAAAGGGGTTGTTGGTCTTTACCTCGTCATCCAAAATGGCATCTGATGAACATCCACTTCCTCTCCCAGCACGAAGCGGTTTCTGACGAACCAAGTAAAAAACACTGAAGATGTGGGATAAAAATATCCGGGTGGTAACAAAACAAAGGATTCTTGCTAATGTCATCTCTTCGTTAGCTTCTTGCTAATGTCATCTCTTCGTTAGCTTCTTGCTAATGTCATCTCTCCGTTAGCTTCTTACTAATGTCATCTCTTCGTTAGCTTCTTGCTAATGTCATCGCTTCATTCACTTCTTGCTAATGTCATCTCTTCGTTAGATTCTTGCTAATGTCATCTCTTCATTCACTTCTTACTAATGTCATCTCTTCATTAGCTTCTTGCTAATGTCATCTCTTCGTTAGATTCTTGCTAATGTCATCTCTTCATTCACTTCTTACTAATGTCATCTCTTCATTAGCTTCTTGCTAATGTCATCTCTCCGTTAGCTTCTTACTAATGTCATCTCTTCGTTAGCTTCTTGCTAATGTCATCGCTTCATTCACTTCTTGCTAATGTCATCTCTTCGTTAGATTCTTGCTAATGTCATATCTTCATTCACTTCTTACTAATGTCATCTCTTCATTAGCTTCTTGCTAATGTCATCTCTCCGTTAGCTTCTTACTAATGTCATCTCTTCGTTAGCTTCTTGCTAATGTCATCGCTTCATTCACTTCTTGCTAATGTCATCTCTTCGTTAGATTCTTGCTAATGTCATCGCTTCATTCACTTCTTACTAATGTCATCTCTTCATTAGCTTCTTGCTAATGTCATCTCTTCGTTAGCTTCTTGCTAATGTCATCGCTTCATTCACTTCTTGCTAGTATCATCTCTTCGTTAGATTCTTGCTAATGTCATCTCTTCATTAGCTTATTGCTAATGTCATCTCTTTGTTAGATTCTTGCTAATGTCATCTCTTCATTAGCTTCTTTCTAATTGCATCTCTTCGTTAGCTTTTTGCTAATGTCATCTCTTCGTTAGCCCCCCGTTTGAGACTGGTAAACTCAAACCAGATCAACTCCTTCCATTTGTACACATCCTCGGTGTGTAGAAGGCCTTAATAATGAGAAGGGTGAACAGATGATGACGTTAATGACGTTGAACATCTAAAAAGAAGCTGTACATACATGAACACAAATAAGCGCAATGGCATGACACCAATGTGACATGAAGATCAGGTTTACTGAGGGCCATTAATCCCACTATGTTTGTATATAATATGGAATGTGTTGGACTTGCCAATTGTCAGATTATTGCAGCCCATAAAAAAGATGATCTCTTTCTCCATCATCATCATCATCATCATCAGCTGCTCCAGAACCGGCCTCTGCAGCCAACTGGCTTCCTTCCTCCCACAATGCAATGAGACTTAATCCTGTAAAAGCTGACAAAGGCTTTGACAGTTTCAATACTTCATCTGCGATCCTCGATCCAGACCTGCAGCATGTTTTAATAAAACCTTGTTCTGGATTATGACAAAAGGAACCCGTCTGAATATTCAGAGGGAGCCTTCTGCCGGCCGGATGCGGCTGCAGAGCTCCTGCCTGGCATGTGGTTTCATTTAACCCTGTACAAGCCAGCAGCCGTGCTCTGCATTCATTTCCCCATCAGAAAAGTAGGAATTTGGCTGTTTTCTTTCTTTCTGTGTCCCATTTACAAGCGGAGTGGGTGTCATCGGGCTGTGATTGGACTCCGTTGTTCTGCTGCCACATCAAGACGGACAGATGTAACACACCAGAAGCCATTATCCTCGTTTTGCCCCCTTTGGGATTTCCAATGCTCATGTTGTGGAGCGTTTTCTTCAAGCTCGCATACTGGATTCATTTCCCTTTCAGCACAATGTTCACTGTGATTTACATCACTTCTGACAATCGGCGAAGTCATGCAACGTGGTTTTGAATTTTCTTCATCGGAGTCTCCTAATCTTGCAGAGACGTTCTGGTTTTGTGTTCTAAGACGCTCTGTCACGTTTTCATTGCTACAGCGTCTGTTTCAGGGGGTATAACCCCCGACCAGCTCCGTTTGATTGACGCCAACCTGCATTGATGTGTTGTCCTCGAACGCAGCGTGACGCAACTTTTAAAAATTGCCCCTTGACTACGTCGCAGAAAACATAAATAATTTTCAAAGTTACAATCTTGAAGATCGGTTTCATTTTCTTTGGCGCCGATGCGCGGTAATTACGGATCACGATCTCTGGACCGACCGCTGCTGGGGGATTTAACAAAGAAAGAAAGAAAAATGCTACGATGGTGATTTTTCCTGGGAATGTCGCCACAGACATGAAGTTTGTAAAACTGCAACTTCAATGCGCCATAAACTCATAAACCAAACAGGCATTTATCTAAATGACAACATTTAAGATTATTACTTTAAATCTATGCAAATGTCACATAGTAGTTAAGCTGATGGCTTGTCGTGAATAATTTAACGTGCAAAGTCTTCATTAATAGTGAAGGAACTAAGGAAATTATGTATTTATTTTAAATGACTCCATAATCCCAGGTTTATATGTTACTCGGTAGATTTTAAAGTTTCACGAAAAGCAGCAAAAAAACATCACCACCCGTCTTAGTTCAGATTCTAGTTCTCTGATGACATGTCTTCATGACTTCCAGGCTCCAGCAGGTGCTTATAGGGAATAGTATGTGTTACTGAGCTGGTGGTTAAGTGGTATGTAGCGTCTAATTAAGGAGTATTATGTTCTGGAAATGCAATAAGGGCAGCTGAAGTGAAGGCAGTTATTATGACAGATGATGTGAATACATTCTATAGACAGACGTCATTTACTGAAATGGTTCCAACTGTTTTCAGGTTCATGTTGAGACTTGCAGAGACCATATATACATTAAACTTTTACTCAGAGCAGCTCCCTCCGAGCGAGACCGTTTAAATAAATGCATGTCGGGCTCAAAACCTGTTTCCTCACTCGGTTTAAGAACGTGGACTTCAGTCTTAAAGGAGAAGTTGGCTCCAAAAGATGAATAGATAAGATGGAGATAAGAGCAGAAAAGAGGTGATTGTTACACTTTAAAAGAAATTGGGTTCCACATGTTCTCAATCAACATAATGAGAACAGACTAAACCATTAAAATCCAGAATATGGAATATAAAGTGGTTGATGTCATGAATACATTTCATTTAATGGATCAGCCTTGTGTCACACAGAAGCACACAGCGCCGTGTGGTTGACGTTCTAAGACGTGCGGTGAGGTTTAGGCCATAAAACTACTTGGTTTAGGTTTTAAAAACCATCATTGTGTTAAAATAAAATGGTAACAACTGTAACTGGTGTGAATGAATAACAACTGTCTTGCACAACGTTACAGAGCAAGCGTAACGTAAATATGTACTTTTGGTTTCACACGGGACACGGACATCGGCCTCCTGGGTGAAAGTCCTGTGTTCCTTTCATTAATAACGTGACAACGTAACATAACTGTTACTAGTGTGAATAAATAACAACTGTCCCGAGCAGACTTTCTTACGTAATGCTGAATAACAAGCGCGACAGCAGAGTACCGAAAGTCCTTCCTTCCCGCTGCTGTCAGGCTGCACAACCAGCTGAGCTCACAGTAGAGTAATTCATTTCATTAATAACACAACAATATAACGCAACTAACATGCATAAATAACAACCAGCAGACTTTCTTACGTAACTTTACATAACAAGCACAAAGTAAACATTCACTTTAGTTTTCCCACGGGACTGGAACATCGGCCTCCTGGGTGAAAGTCCCGTGTTCATTTGACTTTGTGTTTGTCACGCGGTCATGATGTTTATCCATGCTTGTTTACTGATGCATGTGCAGTGTGAGTGAGACATGTGTGCGTCTTTATTTGCAGATAAAAGTTTCACACTGACGCGTGTGTGTTCCTGTCAGTGTGCGTTTGTGTACCACAGTTTAATCATGCATGATTGTGGGTTTATTTTGGTGTGTGTGTGTGTGTGTGTGTGTGTGTGTGTGTGTGTGTGTGTGTGTGTGTGTGTGTCAGTCATTGTGTGACTTTTCCCAGACCTTTCCAAAAGTCAATACAGCGACCTAATCAGTTCCCACAATCCCCTGCTCCCACTCCGTGTGTCCAGCCGTTCAAACCGAGTGACCTCTGCGGCTGACCTCGTGTTGATTGGTTCTCCGCGAAGGCTCTGCAAACTGATTGGTCTGCGCCGTGTTGCTTGCAAAGGCTCAAGGTCAATTTGCGCCCGTAGACTTCCTCCCGCCTGCGTTTCCCAGACAGCAGCTTCTATTGAGCTGTCACTCACGGCCTCACGGGGAGCACACTTCCACTCTGCTTCCTCTTTCTTTACCTTCACATTGTTTTGCACTTTTCTTTTTTTTTTGCTTTTTAACTTTTGTGTACTGGACAATGTGAATGTTTTTTGTTAAAGCCATCAATTTCTCTGTGGAGGGTAAAAAGTCATCAGTCACTTTGTCTGCAACTTTATTTTGAAATTGATGTTTGTCTGTCAAATAAATACAAATAAAAAAAAAACACAAACGTGAAGAGAGACGTTGATCACTTCAACGCTCCTTCTGAAAGTTAATAATTGATCCGTCTAATCAGCAACGTGCTAATCTCCCAGCGCCAAGCAAAGGGCCGTCTGCTGCCCACTGTTGCAGTTGTATTGTAGTATAGTATCACTACCATATGTAGTATAGTATCACTACCATATGTAGTATAGTATCACTACCATATGTAGTATAGTATCACTACCATATGTAGTGTAGTATCACTACCATATGTAGTATAGTATCACTACCATATGTAGTATAGTATCACTACCATATGTAGTGTAGTATCACTACCATATGTAGTGTAGTATCACTACCATATGTAGTATAGTATCACTACCATATGTAGTATAGTATCACTACCATATGTAGTATAGTATCACTACCATATGTAGTGTAGTATCACTACCATATGTAGTGTAGTATCACTACCATATGTAGTATAGTATCACTACTATATGTAGTATAGTGTCACTACTACACTACATGTTGTATAGTGTCACTACTACACTATATGTAGTACAGTGTCAGTACTACACTATATGTAGTATAGTAGTGACACTGTGTAGTATTTTGCCATTAGTTCTATATGTCTGTTTTTAAAGAAGGTTTCAAGAAGAGAAACACGAGCACACCTGACCTCAAACACTGAGGTAGAACATGGAGTGAGGTAGAACACGGAGTGAGGTAGAACACGGAGTGAGGTAGAACACGGAGTGAGGTAGAACACGGAGTGAGGTAGAACACGGAGTGCAGAAGCCTCTAACGTCTCAGACACGAGGTAAACGGAGCGTGACGCCGCCTCTGATCCGTTGTTCACCTTTGAAACTGGTGAAAGTGCTGCTTTCAGGAGCGGCGTGTTTCTCACAGGAGTAGAGTGACAACTATAGCTGGTTTAGTTTTATATATTTTGCTGAACCTTATTTTTCATTTAACAAAAGCAGTCCTCAGATGTGAAACGTCGTCCTGCAGCTGCACAATAATGAGTTCATGAAACCAGGGACTAGACCAGACCTTTGAAACCAGGATTCTGGTGTTTGAGGAAAAGAGCTTGCAAAACAATGCTAGCAGCTTGAGTTGTCTTTGGCAAAGTAGAAGTTTGCCTCTCATCTGCAATATTTGCCCTCAACGCCACTCAAAGTGTCTTTGTTTTCACACCGTAAGTCTATTATGAGACCTGTGAGGATCTCCTCAGCCCAGACAGAGCAGAGCTGATGCAGGACCAGCTGCTGCTGCTGATGTGCTGCTTCCTCTGCACGGGGTCAAAGGTCAGCAGAGGCGACGCGGTGGAGCAACAACTGGACTTCTGCCGCCTCGTTTGTTCTGCAAACCTGTGCCTGCTGTCCTCGCGTCTGAGGGAATCATGCAGGCTGCAGCTGTTTGCAAGAGCAGCGAGGCATCGCCGAGAACATGCCGGCAGTTGTGTTGAGTCACAGCTCTTAAAGCGAGGCGGGGGCCGCCGGGGCCTCCAACTGAAGAGAGAGAGTGAGAGAGAGAGAGGCTGTGGTCGAACACAGGACTCTGTTTGTTATGGGAGAGGAAGAGGAATCTCTCAGACGAGACAGCTGCTCATTTCCAACCCCGCCGGCGTGCGAGCGCTCCCTCCACCACAGATCCTCGTTTTACCAGCCGACCCCCGCCTTCCCCGCCCGGGGTCCCGCAGAGCGAGCATTAGCCACACATGCCGAGGTTACGGAAAGGGAAAACACAAGCAGGGGAAGGGTCAGCGCCTGGGTTTTACCCCCAGAGCCTACAGGGCGGGACGGCGCTGTCGCTGTTTGGGTTTCTGACCGGCAGGAGGTGTCGGGATTGAGATGGAGGCCAGAGAGCGGCGGCTCCCCAGACACTCCGCAACACTTGATGAACAATACAGCGGTGGAAGGGCTACGGCTCTGGCTGCTGGTGTGATGGGGATTAGATCCACAGTTTAACCAGCACAGCCTTAATGCTTCATAGTCGGCCCTCCCTGAGACCAGGAGGAGAGCTAGTTAACGGCTAACGGCTAACGGCTAACATACGGAGGTTCCACTCCGTTACTTTATGATGCGTTCAAGCTCTGTTCAACACAAATGAGAGTTGGGTGAAGGAACATTATAACGTCATATGATGTGTTCAAATGTAACCTTGTTCAAATGTAGTTTTTAGGGAGAAACCTAAATGAATAAATCCAGTTGTTTTAAGGATATGGTTTCACGGCAATATTAACGTAGATATAAGAGAGGGAAATATGAGCTGTTTAACTTCCTCACACTAGTTTTAAGCAGATTATGAAACACAATTAAAACTATTAATGACACTATTTCTTTCCTAATCACTTGAATCCTGTCTCTAAAGGTTCTGTCTCTGCCGATTTGATCCATTGCACCGCAAACTCTTATGGACCTGAAAGTACTGACACCACATTTTATAGACAGTAAACATTAAGAGGTTGCAAGTTTATTAAAGTCTACCAGCATGACATGTTAACAGTGATGACAATAACCCAGCTTTTTAAACAAGCTGTCTAGATCTCATTACCACCAGCGGATGCAGATATCAGCTGCGGTTGACTTGGACTTCATGTTCTCAGGGTTTCATGTCGCTGCCGGCGGTCCTATCAACATCTACTCCTTGTCACAATATTTTCCAGAACATCATATCTGCTCTGAGAAAGCGGACGCTGACATATCAGAGAAACCAAAACCCCATGAAGTCTTTTCCTCACTGCATCCAAACACGTTGGATGATGATACAGTTATCAGTTATCCTTTTAGGATAAGTTGCTTCTTGTATGACAAGATGCTGAATTTAAAATCCCACAGCAGCTTCTTTGTCTATTTAGAAAGTTGTCGGATTATTAAAGTAGGAAATCAAACAATCACGTCCCCTTTAGCAGTGAAAGAAGGAAGCATTTCATCTTTTTTTAAGACTCTGTCAAGCTTCTTCTATCTTCACACAACTACTTATACCTTTTTTTTCTCCAAAGCCACACATATTTTGAGAAGAGGCCTTTGAAAATGAGCGGATGTAGCAAATGTTGCAAATGTTGCAAATGTTGCAAACGTAGCAAATTTTGCGAATGTAGCGACTGTTACAAATGTTGCAAATGTAGCGACTGTTGCAAATGTAGCGACTGTAACAATTGTTGCAAATGTAGCGACTGTAACAAATGTTGCAAATGTAGCGACTGTAACAAATGTTGCAAATGTAGCGACTGTTACAAATGTTGCAAATGTAGCGACTGTTGCAAATGTTGCAAATGTAGCGACTGTTACAAATGTTGCAAATGTAGCGACTGTAACAAATGTTGCAAATGTAGCGACTGTTACAAATGTTGCAAATGTAGCGACTGTTACAAATTTTGCAAATGTAGCGACTGTAACAAATGTTGCAAATGTAGCGACTGTAACAAATGTTGCAAATGTAGCGACTGTAACAAATGTTGCAAATGTAGCGACTGTAACAAATGTTGCAAATGTAGCGACTGTAGCAAATGTTGCAAATGTAGCGACTGTAACAAATGTTGCAAATGTAGCGACTGTAACAAATGTTGCAAATGTAGCGACTGTAACAAATGTTGCAAATGTAGCGACTGTTACAAATGTTGCAAATGTAGCGACTGTTACAAATGTTGCAAATGTAGCGACTGTAACAAATGTTGCAAATGTAGCGACTGTTACAAATGTTGTAAATGTAGCGACTGTTACAAATGTTGCAAATATAGCGACTGTTACAAATGTTGCAAATGTAGCGACTGTAACAAATGTTGCAAATGTAGCGACTGTTACAAATGTTGCAAATGTAGCGACTGTTACAAATGTTGCAAATGTAGCGACTGTTACAAATGTTGCAAATGTAGCGACTGTAACAAATGTTGCAAATGTAGCGACTGTTACAAATGTTGTAAATGTAGCGACTGTTACAAATGTTGCAAATATAGCGACTGTTACAAATGTTGCAAATGTAGCGACTGTAACAAATGTTGCAAATGTAGCGACTGTAACAAATGTTGCAAATGTAGCGACTGTTACAAATGTTGCAAATGTAGCGACTGTAACAAATGTTGCAAATGTAGCGACTGTAACAAATGTTGCAAATGTAGCGACTGTTACAAATGTTGCAAATGTAGCGACTGTTACAAATGTTGCAAATGTAGCGACTGTTACAAATGTTGCAAATGTAGCGACTGTAACAAATGTTGCAAATGTAGCGACTGTTACAAATGTTGTAAATGTAGCGACTGTTACAAATGTTGCAAATATAGCGACTGTTACAAATGTTGCAAATGTAGCGACTGTAACAAATGTTGCAAATGTAGCGACTGTTACAAATGTTGCAAATGTAGCGACTGTAACAAATGTTGCAAATGTAGCGACTGTTACAAATGTTGCAAATGTAGCGACTGTAACAAATGTTGCAAATGTAGCGACTGTTACAAATGTTGCAAATGTAGCGACTGTAACAAATGTTGCAAATGTAGCGACTGTAACAAATGTTGCAAATGTAGCGACTGTAACAAATGTTGCAAATGTAGCGACTGTAACAAATGTTGCAAATGTAGCGACTGTTGCAAATGTTGCAAATGTAGCGAATGTTGCAAATGCTAATGGGTACCACCTCGGTCCAGGTTCCAACGGAGCTGAGCCTAGAGATGAAGCTGGAGTTAAAACATCGCAGCCCAATGATTAGTCAAAGAGAATCATGGCTAGATTGACATCCTGCACAAACCCTCCGGTTTAAAATAGCCAAACTATGTCAGTAGCAACCGCAATTTGTATATTGTGACAAATACGCCCAACAGCTAACGAAGTGCACCTGCTCTTCTGTTTGGTTGCCAATGAGAGGATCCAAGTAGTAACCCGACGAAGATGATCTCGCGGCAGATTCCCTCTGCGTCGCTACGCCGACACGAAGGAGATGCTCTCCGGAGTGGAAACATTGGAATGAGTGGAGTCCAGCGGAGCCGTAGCATGCAGTGGAAACGTGACTAATGGGGCATTTCTAGGCATCCTGAACTATGAGGGGAGGAGACAGAATGTTACTTTATTGGATCAAGACTAACTTATATAGGCCACGCCCAACTACTCAGCATTTTTAACCATAGATGATGTAAAATATCATTAATTATCAATGAATGTGGCCTTTGACACATCGTCGGTGCTGCAGCTACACGATGCATCTGGGGAGCTTTTGACTCTCTTGAAGTTCTGCACAATCCACCCTTGTACAAAGTGTAATATTCCTTTCTAATATTCCTCAAATTCAGTTGTCTGCCATTAACTTGGCTGTATTGTGTCCGGTTTGAATTCTTTAAAGTCCTTTTCTGTTGGTCAGCGTTGAGCGGCCTTGGTGGAGGTATGAGCTCTTTGTAGTGGTTCTAGTGTGTGTTCTCTAACCATTAACAGAGAAATGCCCCCTGTTTTCTTTGCTCCGATCGGAAAGTACAAACGGGGTCTTTGATGTTCAAAGTTCAGGCAATCAGTGGTGATGAATGAGGTGAAGCACAGGCCTCTGGCACGGACCCCCGGTTTAGAAACGGGCCAGTAGCTCTGTGTGTGTGTGTGTGTGTGTGTGTGTGTGTGTGTGTGTGTGTGTGTGTGTGTGTGTGTGTGTGTGTGTGTGTGTGTGTGTGTGTGTGTGAAGGAGGGGTTAAAGCACAATAAGATGGTGTGCCGCTGTCGGATGCTCCCGGCTCCCCTCGGCAGAGAGTGGGCGGCGGCACACGCGGCCCAAAAAGAAAACAGATGTGTGTCTCCGAGTGTGTGTTTGTGTGTTTGTTGGGGGTCTTTGGGGATAAAGTGTGCTGGTGGGAGGAGCGAGACCCAGGGTAGGACATTTACATATTTTTTAGGGGGCAATTTTTGCCCCCACTGACTGAAATACAGGGGCATTTAAAAAAAAAATGGGGGCATTTTTGAAACTTGTGAAATAACATTTAACATTTTTTCAAAATAGTAAATATACTTATTTAGGCTCAGTGTTTCCCCTACCATTGTATTAGGGGGGGGGGGGCACCCTCCGCCCCCTGTAATTTGTTCTATAGCGTCAGATCACAACAGAAGTAATTTAAGGTTCCCTTTCCCAAAGAACCTTGTTCTGTTATTAAACAACCTAAACAGCCTTATGGTATTGATCTTATCTACACGACGGCATAATGTCATTTCTGTCTCTCTATGATCGCACGTTTACAACTCTTCACTGCACTCGGTATCCGCCCCGATGCGCACAGACACGTGTGCGCGCACAGGTGAGCGCTGAGCCACACACACCAGCGGACAGAGAGTCGAAAAATATGTGTCATTAAATTATCATAATTATTAGGGGGAATTTTGGGGGCATTTTTTGCCCCTCTCCTAGTGATATCAGGGGCAAACTTATATTTCGAAGCTGCCCTTTGCCCTCGTGTATTTCCCCTCCCCTTCTGTCACTTGATTGGAGCGTCGGATTCCTGCGGCGGTGCACACGAGGAATGTCCGTACGGTCCCGGCTGGTAAACAGCACACGCCTCCTCTTTGTGCTCGTGACAATGGAGCGTCTTCCTTTGTCCGGGTCCTCTTTGGAGCGTCAAAATGACATCTTCTCTGTTTGTGTGTTTTTATTTTGAATGATCTGTGAATAACTTCATATGAGCTTTGTTTAAAGGGTTAAACTCTGGTTACACACCATGGCACCTTATTTAGTTAAAATATGGACGGTAGTCGATGGCGGGAGACAAGTAATTATTAGATCACTTACTTGGAAAATAATTTTACTGGGAAAAACAATAATGGGAATATGAGAGTTTACAGTAGGCTACTGCTCACAAACACAGTAAATTACTGTAGATTTCACAGGCGTTTTTTTTACAGCGTACACATACGTATGTTTGTCACTTTATAAGATGATTCTATATATGACGTCAGGAATGTCGCATTAAGTCGTAAAACTGTTCACAAACTTTCTCCACGTGCAACATTATCTTTTAAATTGACAAACGTCATATGTGTAATTCATGGCAGAATTAAAAGGGATCCTCAAAAATATATATGTCTTTCATCATTGACTATCATACATTTTATTTTCTAAATTAAAGCCCCATGGGGACACAGGAAGGGGCGGGACTAGCAGATCCAAGTGTTAGTCCATCTCTGAAGGCTTTCTGACTTCCTGCCTGAGGCTCTCAGCTCAAAGCCCATTGGTTCCCACTGAAGTTGTATATATTTGAAAACACCTCACTAACGTATAGTTAAGATTTTTATTAAAAAAACGGCTCAAAACTGTATTTTTTTAAAGCGACCTTTAAGGACCTTTGCTGCAGGTCGTCTCCACCAGCTCGGCCAAAAAAAATGACAAAACGCAGAAACCACCAACAAAAACAAAAGAAAATTGCAGATAATTGTCGTGCCTCTGCAAGATTACGTTTTCCTTTTATAATTTGCACTAAAAAAAAGTAAAGAAAGAGTCTGTGAGAGTTACGAGTCCATGGAAAGAGTTGTGTTTGTTCTAAAGAAGATCAGACGGCCGTTTGAACGTGGAGGGATTGAACCAACACTGATCCACTGCTGAGTCTGCAGACCTGAGCTTTAGTGTGTGTGTGTGTGTGTGCGTGTGTGTGTGTGTGTGTGTGTGTGTGTGTGTGTGTGAGAGACTCTCCAACCATTCATCCGCTCACTTTTTCCCAGCCAGGTGCCTGCCTCTCTTTCTTTTTCTCTCTCTCTCACTGTCTCTGTCTCTCTCTTTTTCTTTCTCTCCCTGTCTCTGTCTCTCTCTTTTTCTTTCTCTCTCCGCCGCTTGTGAGGTCAAAGGTCGTTCGTACGCCCGGCTCAGAAAGAGGAGGGGCGTCTCATAAGAGTGCAGCGTTTTTTTCTTTTTTAAAGTACCCCGTTAGCGTTAGCTCGCCATGCTAACGAGCAGCGACACACGTGGCCATGCGATCAGGAGGGAACGCCCCTCAGGGCCCCTCGGTTCTGCAGCTCAGTCATAATTCAACAAGCGCAGCTTTGCAGAACTTCGCGGCTGAGTTTTCCGCTGAATAATAATCTTCAGCAGTCGTGGAGCGGACTGGGAGTGATGGGTCGTGTACTGGACCACGCTACACTGTGTATGGTTCTGTGGACCCATCCAGAGCCAAACATTATTATTGAAAAAGGCCTCCAAACACAGTTAAGGCTTCAGACTCTCATCCGGAATTCCCCAAATTCTCTGCTAATTCTCCACCAACACACAGGGTTCTTAAGGTCATGGAAAACCTGGAAACGTCATGGAATTTTAAAATGGTTATTTCCAGGCCTGGAAAAGAAAAAAAAAGAAAATCCCAAAGGTTTTGGAAAAGTCATGTAAATGTGTTATATTCATGTGTTCATGTCGTTCATTTACGGCGAGTTTGAAATAACGAATATACTTTTAAAAGAAAGACGCTCAAAATATAAGCAGGCATACATACAGGCATCTATATAAATTATTCTTTTAATCAAACTATTGTCTCATTCATTTGTGTCATTTAAGATTTACTGTATGCTTTGTATTCTCATTGTTAGTTTAAATACTACATTTTCTCATTTTTTCATGTTTACACCCAGATTTCACTAAATGTTTGGTCATGGAAATTTGGTTTAAAGTCACGGAAAAGTCATGGAAATCTATTGGTCAGAATGTGTATGAACCCTGAACACAGCAGCGGGTGATGACATATCCAGCTGTTGGCTGGGAGGGAGCGCTTAGCAACCAGGAGCAGTGAAGTCCTCAGGTCAGCCGGTGTAAACGTGTCCTCTGACTCCCTGAGAAGCTTCAATAAACATGCCAGGTTCACTGGCCTCCGGGTCCAGGTCTCTGAAACCCGACCCAGCAGAGTTCTCCACACTTTCTCCTCCGCCTCTGATTGGTCCGAGAAAAGGTCAACGCCACGGTAACAACCACAGACTGTGAGTACAGGAAGTGGTCCTGGTCCCGTTGGTCTCTGAACCAATCGTCTATCAAAGGTTTTGCAAAGGTTTTTGGGGTTGATATCGATAACTTTATTTTTCTGTCTTGCACATAATGTGCTCCACCGCTGTGTGTAAGTAAGACACCAAAGATATTACTCCATACATATACAAGTAAAATATATGGTTTGGTACATGAGAAAATTCAAATGTCACAGATGTGCGCAAATGTGCCCCAATGCAAATTTTGGAGTCCTCGTCTGAATGTTCTCTGTACTAAACCCTCTCTAACTTTATTCTGCTTCACTTTATCAAAGTCAACCTTTGCAGAGAGAATGTTCACATATTGTGCTATGATGTGGGTTAGAGAATGTTCACATATTGTGCTATGATTTGGGTTAAAGAATGTTCACATATTGTGTTATGATTTGGGTTAAAGAATGTTCACATATTGTGCTATGATTTGGGTTAAAGAATGTTCACATATTGTGCTAT